>NC_140249.1:15280247-15312747 GCF_949987555.1 Borostomias antarcticus | reverse complement strand
ACACACACACACACACACACACACACACGCACATACAACAAGCAGGCGTGCAAATATTTGAAAGCACTCACACAGATAGACTAATATTTCCATCTACTAGCCTCTGATCCCACGGCAAAGCCATGGGGTGTTTAGTAAACCATCTAAATCCACATTAATGAAGTGTTGAGGTCTGCCTAGGAACGCTGACTGAGCGCGCCTCCGTGTTGAGCCCCCTGCTGTAAACATCGCTGATTTACCTAACATGGAGAGAGCCCTGCGAAGACATCCACAAGCAGAGGGGGAGATTCTTGTTGCTATCTGTCTTTGTGTGTGTGTGTGCGTGTGTGTGTGTGTGTGTGTGTGTGTGTGTGTGTGTGTGTGTGTGTGTGCGTCTCTCTCTCTCTCTCTCTCTCTCACTCTGTCTCTGTTTCTCTCCATCTCCCCCTCTCACACACACACACGCGCACATACACACACACAGGTGATACTCTGCCAGGATGCTTATTCACAGCTGAACTAGACTAGCTGATGAGAAGGGCGCACTGACACGGAGCTAGCCCACCAGAACCAGACCGCCAGGAACCAGGAGCTGAGTCCACCCACAACACACACACACACACACACACAAGGCCAGGCAGCCCAGCGTGACCAGCTGGACCGGGCAGGCGAAGTAACGCCTATTGTAGCCGTTTTAGACAAAAGATGGGCCAAAAATCTCTCGCTCTCTCTCTCTCTCTCTCTCTCTGTCTGCGCAGAGGCCAAGAGAGCTCTCTCCTTATTTGGGGGGGGGGGCGGGGGGGGTGGCTAGCAAACACGCAGAGCGGGTTGCATCAGCTCTCTCTCATCTGGACAGACGCGGCGAGAGAGATGCGGAGTCCGGTCCCGCTGGCTCGATCTCCGGCTACACAGACGCCGGCTGACGCGGGAGTTCGTCCCGTTCTCTAGGCAGCGTCTATAAGGCTGCTGTATCTATACGCTACGTCCAATGGCATAAACCCACCAACGTGTCAATATTGAACAAACAGACGATAGCTTGTTATCATAAGTATGAATATATAGGTTAATAAAGTTGAATAACTCCAATTCGTCATCTAGGCTATGCCAATAGCCTTGATAATTCAATTATGACGATAGGTGAAACACCTTAATTTTCTGGGACTTTTTTCAAATTCTGGGAATTTTTCAAAATGTCCATTGCGGTCCAGTCATACAGTATCTGTCACAGCTGAATGTAACACCACAGCCTTGATTTCGCAGGGGCGAATCGAAAGTGAGGTCCAGCCGGTGTGTGTGTGTGTGTGTGTGCGCGTGTGTGTGTGTGTGTGTGTGTGTGTGTGTGTGTGTGTGTGTGTGTGTGTGTGTGTGTGTGTGTGTGTGTGTGTGTGGACGCTCACGCGGAGCACAGACCCGGCGGTAGACCAGAATAGATCAGGTGTCAGTCAGGCAAATCGGGATTAGCGGCGCTCTGCTCAACCAGGAGAGGACATCACATCACCGCGCGAGACGTGGCGAGGTGGACGCAGGGGACAAGTTCATTATCATCACACGCACACAGACCCCCCCCCACATCCCCAACACACACACACACACACACACACAGAAATGGTCATCATCACAGAACGACAGTTGCCCCGTGTTGATCCTGGATACACACCCAACCCCCGATCAAGGTCTCACAGAAGAACCGCTGACCGAACAACAGTGCGCGAGCCCTCCCGTCCCACAGACGGCTCGGCACCGGTCATGCCAACAACAAAATGTGGTAGTTCCCGAAAATAGACGCCAAATTCATCAGCATGACAGGCACACGTATTGTTCATGGAGTAGGCTACACACGCAGATCGGCGTTTCATTATTTATTTATTTTTAAACCTATCAGGTTAAATAAAACTCGCGGCAGACTCGTCCGAAAAAGCTCTCATTACGCAATTGAAGGCGAGAAGGGGATGCGGTATGAAAGCGACAAACCTGTCTGTCCTTTCCCGAGCGTCTTTTCCAAGCGGTAGGGTCCCACGTAATTGGCATGTTGAGCGCCGCTGTTGTTGTCTTTTCCAATCGATGACATGTTGATGTGTGTTGGAACGGAGACTTTTATAAGAGACGCAGTTGCGTTTATTCTGAGAATAACGCAATCCTATCTTTGAAGGTCCGGCCGATCTTTATACTCCACAACCCCTGTATTGCCGCCTCCCGTCTCTCTCTCTCTCTCTCTCTCTCTCTCTCTCTCTCTCTCTTTCGTTCTCTACGGCTCTCTGCTCTCTCTCTCTCTCTTTCTCTTTCTCTCTCTCTGACTCTCCCTCACTCACAGCGAGTAGGTAAGGTTCTCTCTCTCTCCCCCTCCACCTCTCTTTTCCGTTTGCTGCAGATGAACCGCAAGTGCTTCAGGAGCCGAAAATCATTGTTGGCGGAGGCTGCAGTGCTTCGGTTGGCCTGTGAGGGCGCCGTGGAGGCGCAGATACCGCAGCAACTAAGAATGATGGACAGTGAAGCCAGCCAAACAGTTCGCACAGATCAATCGCGCCACTCGGGTTGTTTCTGGAGCAACTTGTGTTTCATTGCCGTCTGAGAAGTATAGCGATGTTGCTCTTGTTCCACACTGTTTTCAATTAATAGCCTATGATATTCCAATTTTCGTACTATACTTTTTTTTTTTTTTTTTTGAATTCTGACCTAACAGTATCTCTCTCTTTCTCTCTCTTTGTGTGTGTGTGTGTATGTGTGTCTGTGTGTGTGTTTGTGTGCGTGTGTACAGGTATGTGTGTGTGCGTATGTGTATGTCTATGTGTGTGTGCATATGTGTGTGCGTGTGTGTCTGCATGTGTGTGCGTATGTATGTGTACGTGTGTGTATGTCTTTGTGTGTGTGTGTGTGTGTGTGTGTGTGTGTTAGCCCTCAGATTAATTTCACACCCCAGTGATGTGAGCCCTGTGAGTGTTTGTCCCGCGCCTGCGAGGACTAGCCTACAGGTGTCAGGGGAGGTCTGTCCAATGTCATGCTTTCCCAGGTCTGACACACACACACACACATGCACACACACACACACACACACACATGCACACACACACACACACACGCATGAACACACACACACACACATGCACACACACACACACACACACACACACACACACACACACACAAACACACACAGCATCCTGGGAAGCTAAAGGGCACTGTGTGTACTCACTAGTATGTGTACTGTGTACTCCCAGGGGAGGGGGAGGGGGACTGACCCTGACTGGTCTCTATCCCCTCACAGCCCCCCGTGTCCGGGGAAGAAACATGATCTCCGCGTCATGTTGTCAATACGTGAGCGTCCGGCCCGCGACCTCGGCAGAGACGTGCTAACGGGGTGAGGAGACGTCCACGCCGCCGCCGCTGAGTAGCAGCAGTGATTCCTCAGCTCTGCTGAATGAACCTCTATCGTTCGATACGGTACGTGTGATCGTTTATTGAACGAGGCAGAGCTCACGATCTTATCGTAGCGGAAAACGCTACGTGTTTCCCTCGGGTGTGCGAGAAAAAAATGATCACGCTAGATAGACACTTCCCACTTTTAGACATCTTTTTCGGATTTTCAAAGACATCCAATTAGGAGCCAGAAAGAACGTTTTTTTAGACGTTCAGATATTGAACCTGTTCTGCACGTCCAGAGACGTCTTAGAGGGGGCCAAGCCAGACGTTCGAATATTGAGGGGTCCAGCAGACGTACAAATGGGGTTCTGGACTGACGGACGTTATTAAGACATGATTTGAACGTCTTCCTGACGTCGCATGTTTGCTGGGTTGTGTGATAAACGCGCACATATGAACATAGGGCATTGTCAGACTTAAGCGAGGTTCGATGATCAAGTAGGTATCTGCTACAAACAAATATCATCTGTTTGAGGGCGACCGAGTGGAGCGTGGAGCAGCTGGGGAAACTCGCCCCTCAAAGGGGCGCTGACAGTCCCTCCCATCGGCGCAACCATCAGCGCACCCGCCTCGCAATCAGGAGACCCGGTTTCTAATCCCGCCCCGGGCATCCCAAAACGGAGGGGTTACACAGGGGTTCCCCTGCTCAGTAGTGGTAATGTAAATCTGATCATGGGTTCTAGATCATGTAAACCCGATCGTGGGTTCTAGATCATGTAAATCCGATCGTGGGTTCTAGATCACGTAAATCCGATCGTGGGTTCTAGATCACGTAAATCCGATCGTGGGTTCTAGATCATGTAAATCCGATCGTGGGTTCTAGATCGTGTAAATCCGATCGTGGGTTCGAGATCGTGTAAATCCGATCATGGGTTCTAGATCGTGTAAATCCGATCATGGGTTCTAGATCGTGTAAATCCGATCATGGGTTCTAGATCGTGTAAATCCGATCATGGGTTCTAGATCATGTAGCCTAAATCCGATCATGGGTTCTCGATCATGTAAATTTGATCATGCCATAACCTTCATCCTTGAATGTCACCGGTTTCTACAATGGTCCCAGCGGAGGAGGCGATCGGCCGAGCGTTCCTCTGGGGGAGGGGCGTGGCCCTGAGCGGGTTCCGTGCGCCCGAGCCAGCCAGGGGGGGAGGGGCTTGTGACGTCAGAGCCAGGTAGCGCGTCGGAGTCGTCTCAATAATGCATGCCCGTCTCCGGCGGACGCACTGCTTTGAAGTTTCTGGAAACATCTGTACCTGGAGTTTTTAATCACCATCTCTGCACCTCCCTACCGCCCACGTACCCTTCTTCCTCTTCGCCATCCCGTTCTCTCCATCCTCCTCTCTACTGCGGCTGAATTAATGTTTGTGTGTGTGTTTGTGTGTGTGTGTGCGTGTGGGTGTGTTTGTGTACGCACGTGTGTGTGCATGCGGGCATGTGTGTGCATGTGTGAGAGTGTGTATGTGATAGAGAGAGAGATGTTTACTCGTCGCCATCAGCCTGCAGAACAAAATAAACAGGGATAAACAAAATTCAAAACAACCCCCGGTGCCTGGTTGTTTGTGTGGCGAGCACGGCCCAAATTAACGAGGCGTCAGACGCGCTAACGTCTCCGGAGAGAGCGCGGTATCGTCTAGATTCGGAGGCGCCGCCGTCCCTGGCTTCCAGACTTCGTATTCGTGTCGGCGTGGCGTCAAACCGAGGTCTTAGGCTGTGTGTCCACCAACGAGCTGTATGTAGCTGAACAGCGCCAAGCTTACAGCTGCGTAGAGCGCACTAGAGCTGGAGTTTAGAGCTGGCTAGGCTACCGATGTTTTACAGCTATGTTAGCAACGAGTGTCGTGTTTTTGCAGACTGCAGATTAACTAGCCAAGTTATGATAGCTAGCTAATGTTAGCTAGTGCTAACGTTCGCTATCTCTGCGGTTTTGCCAATAACTGACCGTTGTCATTGTCAGAACAGCCTTCTACAGCCTGCGCTCTAGCTCAAAAAATCAAACTTTTTTCAACTGCAAAAAAAAGCCTAGAGCTCTTGGAGCTATAGCGCTAAAAAGCGCTTGGAACACAGCTCTCATCTCTATATCACCCTAGAGCTCATTACCCATTGTAAACAACGAGAAAACAGTGCCAGCTCTAAAATACAGCTTGTCGGTGGACACACACCCTTAGAGACGGCGGGGACATGACGTGATGTCTCCTCCGTTGGGCGTGGGGCCCGTTCTGTGGTTCTGACGGCATATCCCCGAGTTTACCCAGTGTGTCATCCAGGACTTGAATCAGCCGGGTCAGTGCTATATATATATAACCCTCCTATATAACCATAACCCTCCTCTATATATGAGCACCTGCAAATCGTCCTCTCGGGAAACAAGAGTGGCGACTACACACTCAAAACATCAGACGGCACAATTACACCGACACAATGTTCCACTGCTGGTGGTGTCAGAGCCAGATTTACGAAGTTGAATTTAATTAAAAGGGAGATGGGGAGTGAGAGAGGGAGAGAGAGAGAGAGAGAGAGAGAGGGGGGGAGGAGGGAAAGAGAGGGGGAGAGAGAGGGAGAGAGAGAAAGAGGGAGAGGGGATAGAGAAAGAGGTGGAGAGAGAGGGAGAAGGGGAGTGTGCATGTGAGACAGAAAGAGAGAGGTAGAGAGAGAGGGGGAAGAGAGATAAGAGAGAGGGGACGAGAGATAGAGAGAGGGTGAGGGGGAGAGTGCGTGAGACAGAGAGGGAGGGAGAGAGAGAGTGTGTGAAAGAGGGAAAGTGGGATATGACGGTAAATGAAACATGTATGATTCGTGGCGAGCGTCCAACGACCTCTGGATGTGAAGGAACGGGAGCCAAAGGCTCCAAACACAACACCATCCCAGATGAATGACATGAAAACATCCTCACCCACATCCTGGCATCTCAGCAGGGAAGGAGACTGCTAAACAGTGGCCACAGTCGCTGTGAATCATCGTACACACACAACACGCGTACACTCAGGCTGCTCACACACACACACACACACACACACACACACACACACACACACACACGACAACCGATGCCAAGCACTCTCCCAGGACCAATGCTTTTGAAAGGGCATACAGTTGAGTAGAGTCCAACTGAGGCTTGTTGACACTAATAGCACACACACACACACACACATACTGTATACATGGACACACACACACACAACCTTAGGGCTCTACACACTGTTTATCCTGGCCAGCTGAGTGGAGCTGTTGGCTGTGTTTGGTCGACCAGCTTGATTGATTAATGAGCGTGAGGCGTGATTGGACAGAGGAGACTATTACTGTCCATCTGTAAACGTTTAGGAGCTGGAGGAGAGAGGGAGGGAGGGAGGGAGGGAGGGATGAACAGACCTCTACCTGTCAGCCATGACACTCGTTTATCACCTGTTGGCCTGAGGAGTCTGGATGACGTACAGCTGAGGAGGGGTGGAGGAAGAGAGAGAGGAAGAGAGAGAAAGAGAGGGAGAAAGAGAGAGAGAGAGGAAGAGAGAGAAAGAGGGAGAGAGAGAAAGAGGGAGAGAGAGAGGGAGAGAAAGAGAGAGAAAGAGAGAGAGAGAAAGAGAGAGAGAGGGAGAAAGAGGAAGAAATAGAGAGAGGGAAAGAGAGAGGGGGATCAAATTCCAAATTGAAAATGATATTCAGTAAGAAATGTACATCAACACACTTAGAGGCATATATGCAGATGCTACGTCTGCAGGGGAATGATATGGAACACTCCTCTATCACTCTTCACACGTCAAATCATCACACGTACATGGAACACACACACACACACACACACTCTTTATTATCGTTGTGCAAGAGTATGGGTAAAACGCCAGGTAAATGCAGGCACACACATACACACTCTCACACATGCACACACACACCCGCACGCACACACATGTGCGTACACAAACACACCCACACGCACACACACACACACCATGCAATGGCACTGTTGCAGCTCCACTGCCATCTGCTGGTTATAAGGCTGAACTACACCTCCTCCCTAAAACTGAATTATTATTATTTGATTAAAATACAGAGAACCACTACTGTATCTGCTGCTGTATTTCCCATCTATCCCAGCCTCGTTTATCAGAACAGTCGTCCTGCGGTTCATCTCTTCCTGTGCAGCACCAGAGAGAGCGGGTGAGCGCATCCACAGTAACATGACAGAAACACAAAGAGATGTGGACCACTCCAGCTCAGCTGAGCGCCCTGGGAAGATTTCCCCACCTAGCAACAAGCCTCGACAGAGGAGACGGGGCCTCTGCCACAGCTTCAATAAGCCATTCAAGACCACTCGCCTTATCAACTACACGCTTCATCTACCACAATTAAGCGCTAAACTTGGGAAAGGCTATGGGGGCAGATCGTAAAAATATGGGGAAATGGAACATTGTAATATTCAATATTCTACACACACACACACACACACACACACACACACACACACACACACACACAAACCAAGTGTTTCCTCGCTAATCAGAACCCTCGATAATTACAATGTAACTAATTGGCGCGGAGCTAATTGTTGTGATGTGGAGGGTTTGGCGCCTGCGTGTGTAATTAGTTTGGCCGTGTGAGCGCCTGAGTAATTATAGGCGCATGCTAGTGCTGCAGCTACAATAGCAGCTACCGCGCCGTGATCACTCACCGAGTTTAAACCCCAGTAGCAGAACTCAGAGATGACATTTATCAACCAGTAGAGTGATCACCGGCCGCGCGCCGCAGTTAGAGCGCTGGCACGCGGTCAGAGCTCCGTAGCGCCCATGGATGTATTATATAAACTGGATACAGCCACTCCATTCACTGGCCGCTATCAACAATGAAGCCCTATTGAACCGCGCCATCTTGGCAAAATTTGTAGTCATTTGACTATTTCCGGTTACTTTTGACTTGCGCAGTTGTGCTTTTCTGGCCTTCCGGTTACTTTTGACTTGCAGTTGAGCTTCTCTGGCCGACGCGCGTCCACGAAAAAGTTCACATTTTTTAATGAAAATGACCACAAGACAACCTCCTGTGCATAGTTGAAATGGTAGTGGGATACGGTGATAAACTGGAGTGATCATTTGACAGCAATTATTAGCCTTTTCCAGGAATGGACAGAAATGGGATATTTTTAGAATAATAGGAATTTATTCACATACAATGTAAAGGAGTTGATGTGTAGCATGAAGATGAAACGATACACTGAGTTTGGGTGTTTTCAGTCAACGTTGGCGTTGACCGCTTCCAGCTATCGAATGGCCGACTGGTGTAAGATGGATAGCCTAACGTTAGAGAGATAAATGTAGGCTATGGTTATGTTAATAAAGCTAACAATGATGTTGTAACATGCATGCAGCACTGCCGATCTGATCTGAACGATTGATTCATTATTACCATGGATCGGTATTGGGATTGATCAAGGGCGAGTGTGAAATAGCAGCCACGAACTCAGCGGGTTTTCCGAGATGCGGTAGCCGCGGCCAGAGCTCCTGCTGGCGGGGAGTGAAGCTCTTCAACTCGCCTGTCACTGGCTCCCTGGAGGAATTTAGCCTGGCTGCAATAACGTTATCGCGAACGGAATGAATACCATCTACTAGCAAACAAAACATGTTCAATTATATTTAACTTGTTAAAACTAAGATGCCAGGATCAAAAAATAATTTCTCCAATTGATATATTTGACAAAAACAGGTTAATATGCAAGCCGGTTTTCATTGCTAAATCAAAGCGGGGAGAGCCGGGAACGTGCGTGGACGCGCGTCGGCCAGAGAAGCTCAACTGCGCAAGTCAAAAGTAACCGGAAATAGCCAAGTGACTACAAATCTAGCCAAGATGGCGCGGTTCAATAGGCCTTCACTTTAGATTTCGATTCCTGGGGGCTTGGTAGCGCCCCTCCCAGATAGCAAGCGGATGTGTAGGCTAATGATTCTGGGCCATATATGGGCCGGAACTAAGCCACAAGGGCCAGATCTGGCCTGTATATGGCCCAGATCCGCTTGCTATCTGGGCTGTCCCTTCAGTAGGAAAACACCAACCGTCAAAAACACAGAGGTCTTTGAGGTTTAAACGAACATCGCAGAAGCTAGACTGACCCAGGATCACGCGTGGCCTCGGCCGTCAAGTTGAACACGTTAGCGCCGTTAGTCCAGTCAAAGGAATGATCTGGGACTTTTTTGTGTGCATTCGGCATATAAGCTACATTTTGTATTCATTTGCATTTTGTATATTTTCCATTCACCTGAAGCTTATTTTCTATTTATAATATAATTTGCATAAACGAAGGTTTCGTACATGGCTATATATATTTTTATTTTATTTTTTCTATAGCCACTGTACACGAGTGACCTCTCTGTGGTTCTAGATGGACCTGCACCACACGGGCTGAGTGCAAAGCAGTTACCCTTGAAAATGTCTCATACACACATATCACCAAGGCGCGCTCTGCTCTCTGGCCAATTGGAGATTCGCTGCTGGCAATGTCACATCCCCGCCCTCCCTTCCTCGCTCTCACAAAGCCAAGCAGCTAGTGTGTGTGTGTGTGTGTGTGTGTGTGTGTGTGTGTGTGTGTGTGTGTGTGTGTGTGTGTGTGTGTGTGTGTGTGTGTGTGTGTGTTATAAACCTCCATTGAACACAGGAGAGTGGTCAAGGTGACTTCACCTCAGTGAGGAGGCGCTTTGCGATGAGAGGGACCGGAGAGGTGCGGTTGGGTCTGTCTGGTAAACGCACCCGCGCTCTGCGTATCTGCTCTAACACACGCACACCGCTACAGCAGCGGGGCGGGGCGGAAGGGGCCGCGCGGACCGTCGCTTCACAGCGCGACGTAAACCGGAACCATCTATCACTCCGCAGATAACACGCCGTCCTGGGCAGACCGGCGGGGATCTCCTCAGGACGAGTGTTTCTGGGCTACAGGCTGAACTCACGGGCTGAACTCACGGGATGAACTCACAGACTGACTGCAGCTTCGCAGGGACTGTGTGCTGAAACAGGAGACAACCACTGAATGGGGGTTAAACTGACTGAGGCACAAACTGCTGTAAGGACAAGCGATAACAAGAATTTCAATGTAGGCCTACCTGTACTGGTTATATATGGCGAATAAACTTTATTCTATTCTATTCTATTCTATACTGTCTACTGCTGTCTTAATTTTAGCATGTTAAATGTTTTGGTTGTGATTAAGAGATGGCTTATGTAGTTACCAGCTTAGAGCGTCCGCCCTGAGGTTGGGAGGTTGGGGGTTCGATCCCCGGCCCTGCTGTACCAAAGACTATTAAAAAAAATATTTTAAAAAAAGGTGCCCAATGCCTCCCTGCTTGGCACTCAGAATCAAGGGTTGGATTGGGGGCAACATACTAGCGTCATGTCCAGGGTGTGTACTTGTACATCAAGCTGCCTCACACTAAGGAATCAGGAGATAGGCTCCTCCCACTAGGCTCGATAACCAATGCTGCTTATTTATAGTGTTGTGGTTGGAGTTCTGTGCTGAGAGACAGAGGTTAGTCGTATCTGAGCAGTAGTAGGCTGGTGCTGTAGTGTGAAAGGGAGGGGGGAAGAGGTGGAGGGAGAGAGATGGATGGAGAGAGAGAGATGCTGAGAGATGGATGGAGAGAGGGAGAGGGGACAGACCTGTGCCGGTCGGGGCGGTCGGGAGCCAACGTCAGTGGCAGATGCATCATCACCGACGTCTTCATCGCTGCCGACACGGGCCTGCGCCACACACACACACACACACACATACACACGCACTATTACTCTCTCTCTTTCTCTCTCTCCTTCTCTAAAACACACACACACCCGTGGCCAGGCTGATTGAAACCGATGGTTCATTTGGCCTCTCACTGGGCACACGGGGGTAATGACTGTCCCCTTTTCCCATCAGCCCCCTGCCTTGACACACACCCTTTCCTCCTCGCCCCTCTCTCCCTCCCATCCTCCTCTCTCGTCCTCCCCCCTCAGGAAGTTCATTGGGGGGGGGGGGGGGGGGGGGGCTGTGCCACGTTCCTCCAGAGAGCAATAAAGGCTGATTGGAGTTTAAACAGTTGGTCTGCCCCTCCCCCCCACGCCCCCCCCTGCCCCCGCGTCTGCCCAGCCACGCCCCGGCAGCCTGTCATCTGTGAAATGAACAACAGCACGGGAGGATGGAGGAAAGGCTACGCAGAGAGGAGGGGAGGGAGAGAGGGATGGAGGGAGGGAGTCAATGGAAGAGAGAAAGGGGGGTGATAGAGAGAGAGAGAGAGAGAGAGGGTGGGGGGGTAGAGAGAGAGAGACAACGAGAGAGAGAGGTTAGACCCACAGACCCGTACAGGGTAGGATGAGGAGAGGAGAGGAGGAGTAGGAGAGGATGATGAGAGGATGGGGAGGAGAGGAGAGGAGGAGAGGAGAGAAGGATGAGGACAGGAAAGAATGAGGAGAGATGGGTGATGGATGAGGAGAGGAGAGAAAGATGAGGAGAGGATGGGGAGTGGAGAGGAGGAGAGGAGGATGAGGAGAGGAGGATGAGGAATGGACGGTGTAAACAGGGGAGATAGAAATAAGCAGGAGGCGGGAGAGGAAATGAGATCAAACGTGTTTGGGGGGGTCAGGGGGAGCGAAGGACAGACACACCTGACCTTTACATGAATCATTCCATCCACAGCCTTCATGCATCACTGCCAGACAGCAATCCTTCAACCCCTCCCTCTGTCCTCTACACCTCTCTCTCTCTCTCCCTCTCCTCTACACCTCTACACCTCTCTCTTCCCTCTCTCCCTCTGTCCTCTACACCTCTCTCTTCCCTCTCTCTCTTCCCTCTCTCCCTTTCCTCTACACCTCTCATCCCTCTCTCCCTCTCCTCTACACCTCTCTCTTCCCTCTCTCCCTTTCCTCTACACCTCTCTCATCCCTCTCTCTCTCCTCTACACCTCTCTCTTCCCTCTCTCCCTTTCCTCTACACCTCTCTCATCCCTCTCTCCCTCTCCTCTACACCTCTCTCTTCCCTCTCTCCCTTTCCTCTACATCTCTCTCATCCCTCTATCTCTCCTCTACACCTCTCTCTTCCCTCTCTTCCTTTCCTCTACACCTCTCTCTTCCCTCTCTCCCTCTCCTCTATACCTCTCTCTTCCCTCTCTCTCTCCCTCTCCTCTACACCTCTATCATCCCTCTCTCTCTCCATCTCCTCTACACCTCTCTCATCCCTCTCTCCCTCTCCTCTATACCTCTCTCTTCCCTCTCTCTGTCCTCGACACCTCTCATCCCTCTCTCCCTCTCCTCTATACCTCTCGCTTCCTTCTCTCTCTCTTCCTCTCCTCTACACCTCCCTCTTCCCTCTCTGTCTCTCTCCCCCCCCCCTCTGTCCTCTACACTTCTCTCTTCCCTCTCTCTTTCTGTCCTCTACACCTCCCTCTTCCCTCCGTCTGTCCTCTACCTCTCTCTCTCCGTCCTCCTGTCCTCCACACCTCCGAATCCTCTGTCCTCTACACCTCCCTCTCTTCCCTCTCTCCCTGTCTTCTACACCTCCCTCTCATCCCTCTCTTCCCTCTCTCCCTGTCTTCTACACCTCCCTCATCCTTCTCTCCCTCTGTCTTCTACACCTCCCTCTCATCCCTCTCTCCCTCTGTCTTCTACAACTCCCTCTCATCCCTCTCTCCCTCTGTCTTCTACAGCTCCCTCTCATCCCTCTCATCCCTCTCTCCCTCTGTCTTCTACACTTCCCTCTCATCCCTCTCATCCCTCTCTCCCTCTGTCTTCTACACCTCCCTCTCATCCTTCTCTCCCTGTCTTCTACACCTCCCTCTCATCCCTCTCACCCTGTCCTCTACACCTCCCTCTCATCCCTCTCTCCCTGTCTTCTACACCTCCCTCTCATCCCTCTCTCCCTCTGTCTTCTACACCTCCCTCTCATCCCTCTCTCCCTCTGTCTTCTACACCTCCCTCTCATCCCTCTCTCCCTCTGTCTTCTCCACCTCCCTCTCATCCCTCTCTCCCTCTGTCTTCTACACCTCCCTCTCATCCCTCTCTCCCTCTGTCTTCTACATCCCTGTCTCTGCCCCCCCCTTGTGAACAGCCCCTCCCTGCTTGAGCCCCTCCTGAGGGAATCATTTTCACTCTAACAATTTCAATTAACCTTACCCCCCTTCACTAACACAAGAGCACACACCGAGACACGTGCACACACACACGCACACACACACACATACACACGCTCATACACACATACACACACACGCTCATACACACATACACACGCACACACGCACATACACATACACGCTCATACATACATACACACGCACATACACACACGCACATACACATACACGCTCATACACACATACACATACACGCTCATACATACATACACACGCACATACACACACGCACATACACATACACGCTCATACATACATACACACGCACATACACACACGCACACGCACATACACATACACACATACACACACACGCACACACACGCACGTACACACACGCACACACACACACATACACGCTCATACACACATACACGCACGCACACACACGCACATACACACACACGCACACACACACCCACACACTGGGGAGGTGGGGAGGAGGCAGGTAGCTCCAGTGTACTGTTTGATTATTCTAAGCCTAGCTGAAACATATGGTCGTCAGTCCTCGTTCGTCCATCTGGGAGGCCATTTTGAACCATATCGCTGCAGCAGAGTCCTGGGCTTTTCTCTGGGGCTGTAGATTTAGGCTTTAGATTTGTTTGATGCTTGTTAAGACGCACAAACGCCCACACGTGTTTGGCAAGTTCTGTTATGAGGGGAATGTGGAGCTAGGAGATTACTGGATATCCCTGTAGCTCCACAGTAAACAGATGGATTCATGATCGGACCTGAAAACAACAGTCTCTGGGAGTGTGTGTGTGTGTATAAATGTATTTGTGTGTGTGTGTGTGTGTGTGTGTGTATGTGTGTGTGTGTGTGTGTGTGTGTGTGCGTGCATGTATATGTGTGTATGCGTGTGTGTTTGTGTGTGTGTGTGTGTGTGTGTGTGCCTGTATATGTGTGTGTGTGTGTGTGTGTGTGTGTGTGTATAGGTGTATATGTGTGTGTGTTTGTGTGTATATGTGTGTGTGTGTGTGTGTGTGTGTGTGTGTGTGTGTGTGTGTGTGTGTGTGTGTGTGTGTGTGTGCGTGTGTGTGGGTGCGTGTCTGCGTGTGTGTTAAATCCACACAGCTGTTCTTATTCTCGTCCTTGGCTGGTCTCTGCATGCCTGCCGGCACAACAGTTTTTATCTGCTGAATCTATCCACTGGCTTTCATGTCCGCCCGGCTCCTAGAACAACGCCAGAACCCTGTTCACGGGCTTCACAGTACTGACCCACTCCCAAGCAGCTCCAGAACCCACTGATAGGAAGAGAGCTCCATCCAATCAGTATGTAACCCACATTCATTGGTTGTGGAGGATCTAGGTGAGTTATCCAGATCAAATACCCCCTTTTCAGCAACAGCCTCAAGGTTCGAAGAGAACGATATCTGTCTGGTTCCATCTGATACCGCAGGGGGCGGAGCCTCCTTCCACACAGGTGGCAGGATGAGGGCCACGATGATGACGTCACCGCCTTTCAATTAGCACCTGATTAGTGCCTGGGGATGAGCTCCTGATTTCACATCTCATTAGAATAATAGGCCTGATGAGCAGATTAGGACTGGGGCAAGGATAGTCACACACGCGCACACACACACACACACGCGCACATTCACACGCGCGCACGCACACACACTTCCTAAGGGATCGTCGGTACGGATGTAACCCAGATTGGCATCCACGCGCACTCCCCTATCGCGCAAACCTTCTCCCTCTCGCTTGTCTCTCCCAGCAGAGCTGGGCTTATCAGTGTTTAATTGCTACTGATTGGGCTATTATTGCTCTGGTTTAATCTGCCCGTGGGTGGTTAATGAAGAAACTCCACCAGGAACGTTATCATCAGCGAACAGGAGATGGGGGGAGGGACTTTAGGACTCCAGAGCGGGGGGCGTCATGGAGAAGACCTGATTGAGGTTGTGTGTGTGTGTGTGTGTGTGTGTATGAGGAGGGGGGGGGGGGGTATTGAAGGTTGAAATGCTGTGTGGGGGCGGTTTGAGGTTTAAATGTTTCTGATGCGGGGGGAGGTGGGGTCGTCGTCTCTGCAGGGTCTCGCGGAGCCGGCCTCTGCGCGCTGGACCGTGTTGTGAGAATGTTCTAAGAGTGTTTTCCCGGGGTCCCCTCGGAACCCGCGCTCGTGATTGATGATGCGCGTGTTCCGACGCGAGACCTCTTCTCGGCTCGGCCCTATTTCTAAGAAGAGCCGCGGGAAGTCGTCTGGGGCCCGGTGATTTGATTTCCTTCCATTAGGCGTGGAGAGCGAGAGGGATATCGCCCACACAGTAGACGCGGGTCCCAATGCCCGGCGCAATAACAGCGCGTTGGCAGCGGACCCCGTGGCACAGAAGGAGGGTTACGTGACAAACAGTGTTGTTTTACCCCCACTGAGGTGCCGCTGATTGGATTGGCACATTCGGGGGCACCGGGGGGTAGGAAGACTACGGGGATAGGGGAGGGGAGAGGAGGAGTAATTCGATAAGAAGTTGTTTTTAAGTTTCGGGAAAGTTCTGGTTCTTCTGCTCTGATTGGAAACGGTGGATGTTGTCCACGGGGGGATGATGTATGATCCAGCATGGTGTAAAACGACAGGTCATGGAGCACTATCTCTCTCTCTCCCACAGTGTGTTCAAGACACACATGCACGCACAACCACACATAATATAACGCATATAGCCTACATTAAGTCATATGAACACACATGGCTACTGTATCACTAAAACGTATAGGCTAATTCTGTCACTGATTAACATAATTACCTCGATTACCACGGTTCTGGAAGCAAGAATCTGTAGCCTACTTCTTGAAAATGAGGACATTAGTGTGTTCAAGCTCAAATGTGACTTAGCTATACCATATTATGATGTAAACTATTTACCGCGCTGCGTCTTTAAAGATGAATAATCTCCAAAGCCAAACCCATTTCCAGTGGGAGCTCATCGCCTTTATAACAGCACCTCCCACTGGTCATATGAGGTACTACATGTCCTCTGACAGAATTCTGAATGTTCAAATGTACATCTGTAAATGGATTTAGTACAGTCAGCTGAAACCAGAACATGGCAAAACCCAAACAAACACATCTGAGCAAATGTGAAGAAAACATTTTCATATAACAAACTATCCTACAAAACATATGAGACTATATTTCCATGGACAGGCATGTGAGTGTAAACCAAAGAGAGAATACATCACTAGAGGGCAGTCTACTAGTAGGTCACGCCTGACTACCAGACAGACTATATTTCATTAGTTGCCCCTGTTCCCAGACTGGGACAGAAAAAAATAATAAAACAACGTAATTCAATTCTAATTCATTATATCTATGGCGCTGGGACTCACTGTGAAAACGAAAAGATTGTCCGCACACTGAAATAAGCTTCCAAGGTGAGTTTAATGGTTGTTTCGGCCCCTGAAGAAGGTCTCTACGGATGCGTACAATTTTTTCGCTTTCATATGTTATGTTTGATCCAGCACCTGCACTACTATGATGTGCGTGCATTCCTTTAGTATTTGGCTGGAACTCACTCTGCCTTTTTAAGTATTCTAATGTAAAAGTTACGACAGTGCCTATGACAGGCAGGCTGCAGGTACAGCCAATCAGCGAGTAGGCATTGGCCCTCTGCAGCTTCTGTCTGCGTTCTATTCTTTATGAGCCAGGGGCTTTCCCAGAGGCATCGTAGCGCTACGATGAACGCTGTAGATTACGATGAACGTAGCGCTACGATGCCTCTGGGAAACTCAGCCCAGGACTGTTTCACATCCACCTGAGCCTAAAGAGTATTCTAGTCCAGATAAGCAAAAAACCTCTTTCACCCCTTTCATTTGAAGTGAGAACTGAATGAGTCGTTTATCTTTTTTTTTAATATATTATCAATGGACAGAATCTAAAGTGAAGCAGGAAACTTGCGTAATCAATGGCCTTGTTAGAAGAAGACAACGATGTCCAGGTGAAGGGGTCGCTCTTCTCAGCAGGGGACCTGGTATGGGTATAGTCCCAAACGTGTGAGAGGCAGGAGCCCCAGGTTGGACAGTGACTGGATAGGGCCATGCTACACGGTTGCCAGGTTGGGGGAGGTTGTGTTCTGTGCACGGCAGGCCCCTCTGGGACGCGCGGGCGTAATTCATCATGATCGGATGGCTCCCTATCGAGACTCGTCTGACCCCTCCTTCGGTCGGGGGTCACCGCCCCCTAGCCGCTTCCAGGCGGCCCCAAGGTCAGTCACACCGTTAGCCACGCCGAGGAACGCTCCTCAGGCACGAGAACACTTCCGGGGTGAAGAGGTCACTCCTCTAGGGGCTGTTGTGCCTCCACGTACACCTGCTGGGTCCGCTTCAGTTGTGCCCCCTCCTGTTGGAGGTAATGCTTCCCCCGACCCCCTCCTACCTGGATATGGACCAGAACCCCCCCCCCCCCCAACACCACCAGGCCATCAGGTCGACCACAGAGGGCGAGGCATCAGCATCTAAAGGACATCTAAATGCCATCTAAAGGACATCTAAAGGACATTTAAAGGACAGACATCGAAAGGACAGACACCTAAAGGACATCTAAAGGACAGACATCTAAAGGAGTCCAGTGGCGGCGTGCTTTACACCACTGCATCCGACGCTTTGCATTGCACTTGGTGATGTATGGCTTGGATGCAGCTGCTCGGCCATGGAAACCCATTCCATGAAGCTCTCTACGCACTGTTCTTGAGCTAATCTGAAGGCCATATGAAGTTTGGAGGTCTGTAGCGATTGACTGCAGAAAGTTGGCGACCTCTGTGCACTATGCGCCTCAGCATCCGCTGACCCCGCTCTGTCATTTTACGTGGCCTACCACTTCGTGGTTGAGTTGCTGTCGTTCCCAATCGCTTCCACTTTGTTATAATTCAGAAGACAGTTGACTGTGGAATATTTAGTAGCGAGTAAATTTCACGACTGGACTTGTTGCACAGATGGCATCCTATCACAGTACCACTCTGGAATTCACTGAGCTCCTGAGAGCGACCCATTCTTTCACAAATGTTTGTAGAAGCAGTCTGCATGCCTAGGAGCTTGATTTTATACACGTGGCCATGGAAGTGATTGGAACACCTGAATTAAATTATTTGGATGGGTGAGTGAATACTTTTGGCAATATAGGCTGTGTTCGGAATCGCTCCCTATTCACTATATAGTGCACTATATGGGGCGTCAGCCATTTTGTTTGTAGTGTCCGAATTCTCCACGGAATTTTCGTTCCCTATATAGTTTACTATTTATTACCCACAATTCACCTTGATTTCCAGGGAACAGTGCATGTACCCTACATTTTCTAGTAGTAGAAATACTAAATGGTGAACCCCATATAGGGAATAGGGAGTGAGGGAACGGAAGCGATTCCGAACACAGCTAAGTGTATACTCTGGGAGAACAATCAAGGAACAACGTACAGGTGTGCAACAAGACATAACGAGACACAGGTGCAGACAATCATCCAGACAAGGACATGGAGGGATTCCAACAAGACACCAACACAAGGACAGAGGAACTAGGACACAAGGGAACAGGGAACGAAGCTGGGATTGGGAATGGGACTGGGCAGTAAACAAGGGGAAACTAGAGGGGGGAGCTAGAGGGCCAGGAGAGGAGGGACTGGAGTGACGTGGGACTAGTGAGGGACAGGTATCTAGAGCTGGGGCTGGGAGGACACAAACCAACATAGAAGACAACACAACCAACACAAGACCAAACACACAAGCAGGCAGAACAAAACCTGGTGATCAAAGTGTACAAAAGTCTCTGGGGGTGGTGCAGAGGCAGTCACTGGGAGGGGAGGTGCTCAGGGTCCAGGAGGGTCCAGGGGGCACAGGAGCTCAGGGTCAGGAATCCAGGCCGGGAACAGGGGGTGAGCAGGGCGAACCAGGGGTCTGGGGCAGGGGCGAGGGTCTGGACTGGGAGCAGGGGGTGAGCAGGGCAAACTAGGGGTCCGGGGCTGGGACGAGGCATAGACATAATATATATATGTGTGTGTGTGTATGTTATATATCTCAACCATGTCAGGTTAAGATATCATCAGTTCCAGAGGCAGGACCAGTCTGAGCCCTAGTGGGCCCAGTGCTACATTTGGGACAGGAAGAGGTTGCCAGATTTGGGATGGGGCAGTAAGAGATTGCTAGGTTTGGGATGGGGCAGTAAGAGGTTGCTAGGTTTGGGAGGGTGTGTCAGTATCTCCCGCAGGGTTGAGCCATGATTACACAATTAGCCAGTCAGTGTTGTTCATTCGCTATCTCCACTCCTGTTACACACATAGACGCTCAGGCTATTATCTGCTGTAATACTATACTATCAAGGTCATGAGGTCAGAGGTCAGCCCAGTGATAAGCAGTCGAAGTCCCCCAGCCCCCAGTCAAGGCGTCCCCTTAGGTGTGGCGATGCCTCTATACTGAATGTTATTGCAGTCTGACACAAAGCCACCACTGTAAGTGGTGTAAGCAGCGAAACAGTGAAAGTGTACTTTGTTACATAGCTATAAAGTATTTCTAAACTGGGTATAAAGTATTTCTAAACTGGGTATAAAGTATTTCTAAACTGGAACTTGAACTGGACAGCGGACCAGCATACCACATACTGTAGAGAAGTGTTTTTCTGTGACAAGTAACATTTCCTTTCTTATGATAAAGTATGTCTAAAGTAAATAAATGGAAGATATTTTGAATGGCT
The DNA here is from genome assembly GCF_949987555.1 of Borostomias antarcticus. Lineage (NCBI taxonomy): Eukaryota > Metazoa > Chordata > Actinopteri > Stomiiformes > Stomiidae > Borostomias > Borostomias antarcticus. Next base: position 15,292,558 of record NC_140249.1, on the reverse strand, counting down.
GCTAAACATTTGAATGGCTCTGGTTACTCTTAAAGTCAGTTTATGTTGCAGGGGATTGTGGGTAACCACAATCTGTTAGATAAGATCAGATATTATCTGCGGTAATTTAGTCATCTGATAGAAGCTTACTTGGTGTCTCAAGGCTGTGTGTGTGTGTGTGTGTGTGTGTGTGTGTGTGTGTGTGTGTGTGTGTGTGTGTGTGTGTGTGTGTGTGTGAGCAACTGTCCCTTGCTCCTACAGAAGTACAAAAAGTACGAAGAGGTCCTCCTGCTTCCACCAATATTCAAATCAACTCCTAGGTGTCTGCGGGTACTTTAAGGTACAACAGAAAAATTATATTTTCAAAAAGTGTTTCCGGATTCAACCCTAAATGCCCGGCAATGTGCTTACTGTACTTTTTTATTAGATGTTTAAACTCATCATCGGCCGTGATAGAGCAGAGATTCCAATTAGAACCAGTTGTGAAATTGATATTCAAGAACAAGGCTATTGAGAATCTAGTGAGGGGGGCTGATTACAGAACAAAACCTGAAATGTGCTTATCAGTCAAGCCAGTCAAGTAGTAGTACTATTTGGATAACAATTATACATTCAAGTATCACTCTGTTCTGCTATTAAAATCTGATAACATCCCGCTCTGCTTGTGCCAATTAATCACTGTAGATACGCTTGTGAAAGAGTCAGCTATCTGTAAGGAAGCAAGCCAACTTCAGGACAGTTAAGAGTTCAATGTTTGCAGTAGAGGTGCAACTAGGTGAACAATAATAGCTAGAGGAGATAAGGAAAGCTTCAGTGTGATCTATTAGCACTTGACCTGGATGAACAGCGCCGATACATCCACGCCGCCGCTTAAATATCCAGTTCCATCGACCGGGCGCTTCAGAGGGGCCTCCGGAGGTCGTGTGGAGTGATTCCGGCGCGAGAGCATCAGGCCTGATCTGAGCGCTGAGCTTCAGGATGCTGGGATGCGGTCGGAGCGCGTTCCTGATCCGGGCCGGTGTCCGTGCTCTCAGGGTCGAGCAGGCCTGGTCGTGGAGCGGGCGAGGCAGGCTGCCCACGTTGGCTTTCCAGAGACTCGCTTCCTACAGCGTTAATGTTGTGAGTACGCATGTCTGCACATGGCTGGGTTCTAGAATGGCGTATCTGGGTACCAAAATTATCATCTGGCCCATAGAATGTTTTTCTGTGTTGTTGGAAGGCTGATCTGAGATCTGTTTTGTGTTGGACCAGCAAAAGCATTATGGTTTGTTAAGAGGTGGATTTGCTGAGTCTAGGTAGGTAGGTAGGTAGGTAGGTGGTTAGTAGGTACCTGATTAATCCATGAGGGGAAATTGCACTGTTACACTAGCTATTCAAGGGACATCAAAGAAGATTAAGAAATAAACTACAGTGAGTGCAATTATAAATGTAATATACAGTACAATATACAGAAATGTAAATATACAGATGAACTGTACAATCATGCAACAGAAATAATAAGTGTTTAACAAGGGGATATATTCCTAGGGATGCATACTGTAGGTTGTGCAAAGAAAGATGTGCAGGATTAGAGATACAAGATCTCCAGCCTCATAAGGACAACCTTACAAAGTCAAAGTCAAATGTATTAGTCACGTGCTACATCATAAGTACAAAGAGCAGTGAGGTGTTTTGCCATTAGCTCCTAGGTTGTGCACACACTAAGTAATGTAAGGTCAAAAAAAGGGGGCAGGGTTGTTGTTGAGCTTTTGAGTTCAGTCCAGAGGTCAGTGCTCAGTCTTCGTACCTCCTTCCTGACCTGAGCAGAGAGGAGAGGCTGTTGTCTGGGTGCGGGCGAGGTGACACGTTCCGCTGACCGCTGACCGCACCGCTCTCGGCAGGGGCTTCCGGTCTTGCATGGTGCCGCTCCCGTACCAGGCGGTGGTGTTACCGGTCAGGACGCTCTCAATAGTGCACGTGTGGAAACTCCTGAGTATCTGGGGAGACGCTCTGAGTTTCCTCAGACGTCTGAGGGGGAGCGGTATCTGCTGTGACGTCCCCACCACCGCGTCCGTGTTCGTAGTCCTCCTCTGGTCCTTGGTGATGGACACCAAGATACTTGGAGTGGTCCACCCTCTCCACAGGGGTCCCATAGACGCTTACAGGGCTGTAGATCCTCCCATGATCCTCTACTGTATCTGTTTCCCTGGTATTGGACTAATAGTTACACTGAGCAGGATGTGATAATAAGATAAGAATCGATGTGATTGGTCGGTCATGCTGTGGAGTCAGGAGTGAGTAGTTTCTCAGCTCGCCGCCCTGACGGTTGTGAAGAGGCGCTGACATCTGAGAACAGCTGGATCGTCTGAGACATCAAACCTTTATTCATACTCATAAAGCACTGAGGTTTCCCTCATTTACAATGTTGACGCGTTCACACAAATACACAAGTAACAACAGAACAAATACAATAATAATAATAATAATTTAAAACAATTACAGGTCTAAGTACAAATGCCAAGATCCAAGGATTTAAACTCTGCGACTGAAGGAAGGACCTCAAGCTTTAGAGTGTGTTGTAGAGTATTCCAGGTATAAGGAGCATCATGGACAAAAGCAGATCTACCGAGTTCAGAATGCACACGAGGAACCCTGAAAACAAGCTGATCGTTTGATCGGGTCTGGGAGGTACCAACGCTCCAGTCCAACAGAGATGAGATGTATGGTGGAGGTTTACCAATAATGGCTTTGAAAATAAACAAATACCAGTGATAGTTACGCCTTACTGAGAGAGGAGACCAGCCTACCTTCTCATAAAGAGCACAGTGGTGGGTGTCATAACTATCACCCGTAATAAATCTCAGGGCGGAATGGTAGACAGAGTCGAGATCATATCTGGTGGGCCACAGTTTAAAGAGAATAGCGCCTCCTTGTGGTGACACTTGCACAGCTACATCGTTGCAGTTACACAACATAGACACCAGGTGGAGACACTGAGATGTCACAGACTCACCAGACAGCATCCCGAACATCCCTGAAATGTGGAGGATGTGAGGACATAATGTCCAAGTGACTAAGGATGGGCACATCATTGTATATGGGCCTATACACAGTATGGGTTGAGACAAGCTCTCCTCTATCCAATCCCGTGTCTTACAATCACCCAGACCATGTTCTCATGGAGATGACCAGCTGGAAACGGGGAGAACGTGTGAGTTGGAAATACTGAGGTTGTCAGCTCAGCTGTGTTCTTGACGGGTTGTGTAAAAACATGATCTGTGAGGGAAGCCTGACAGCACAATCGCGCCATAGATAGTCTGACTATGCACAATAGTAAAGTCAACTTTAATACATAAAGGCTTAATGATAACAGAATTCCTCAGTAAGCCTAAGTTCTGACGAGACGTCTAGGCATTTGAAAGACTGGTCACGTTTTCTTAGCATGGACGTGACATTAAACACACCGGGGCCCCGTCTGACCGTTACCTCCGCCCCAGAGACAGCGCAGGGTCAGAGGTCATGTTTTCAGTGGCGTGTGTACGTCCGTATACATATGTATGTCTGTCAGCAGGATAACGCAAAAACTGCCGCACCGATTTTCACGAAACTGTGGAAGGGTGTAGTGTGGGCCACCTCAGAACCTGTTAAATCTTAGAGCAGGTCCGAATCCAGGGGCCTGTCCACCGCCCGCCCAAACACGGCCGGCCAATCACCTCCATTCATTCTTTAGACCAGGTTTACACTCAAACTACCAGACTGACTTTCATGCAAATCAGTGGAAGGGTGTAGCATGGACCAATTTAGAACCAATTCAATTGTGGCATGCACAGAGCCACAACATGCATTCAAAGGCGGAGGTCTGTGGTCTCTGAGCACCATTTCTAGTTGATATCATGTTTTTTTGGGTGTGTGTGTTGGACCTGCAGAGGTGTACAGTTTGGAAAGTGGTGGATTTGCTGATCCTAGATCCGGCCCCATAAGGACAACCTTCAACATAAATAGTTACACTGAGCACCAAAGTATATGCTTTATGTAAGAATCTATGTGCTTGGTTGGTCTTGTTGTGGAGTCGGGAGTAGTTTGTCAGATAGCCATTTGTGTCTTCAACATGAGGAGGTGCTGACATCTGAGAACAGCATAATGCTCATCTGAGACATGGTCGTGTCAGGTGTGCCGACAGTTTAAACAAGAGATTCGTTTTTACTTGCATTTGAGTTGTGCAACTACGGTTGGCTACATAGTTGCAATTACAAATAATAGCCACCAGGTGGAGATGTTGCAGACTCACCAGACAGAAGCCTGGAGGATGTGAGTAACTGTGCCCAAGCGACAAAGGATGGGCGCGTCATTGTAGATATGGGCCCCGTGGGTTTAATACATGGATGTATGGTTTAATAGCTCTCCTCTATTCAATCCTGTTTCCTATCACCGGATTATGTTCCCAGGGGTGTAGGGAAATGTAGGCCTACTTTTAATGTGAGTTGGAAATACAACTCTGTATAGCTGTGCTCAACAGGTTGTGTAAAGTCATTATCTGGGAGAAAGCCGGGCACCACAATTTCTCCATAGATTATAGGATTATGTCACAAGAGTAAAATACACATCGATACATAAAAGCGATTGATAACGAAATTCCGACGGCGCATCAAGGCAGTTGGGGAAAAAACGGTCACGTTCCCCTCAGCACGGACGTGACCTTCTCCACGCCGTGGCGGCCATCCGATGTGATTCATCTCACATGTAAGCACGTTGCGTCCGCCGCTCCTTAAATACCGCGTCCCTCCCCCGCGCGCGGCACTGCTGCGGAGACGCTGAATCCAGACATCCAGCGGCCGAGAGGAGAGGAGCGCTCAGTCCAAGACATTCCAACAAGACTTCAGGCTTTTCTAGCTCGCTCACATTAAAACCTACAAGGTAAGATATCTGCAGTGTATTTAGAAATATTCTACAGTACGGATGTGGATGGTGCTATAACTGTGTAGCCTGGTTTTGTATGGAAAATCCGACGCAGCTTTCTTTGGTGAGATAGGCTACTCAGATAGTGGATGATGCTGTGCGCTCTGGAAGTTCATCAGTAGGCAAGTACACGACTTGCTACGTTATCTGATGGTGACTGAAAACGTGCACGCCTAGCCTATACCAGGAAGTTAAAAACAAAAAAGTGAACAAAAAATATGAATGAGGAAGAGACTGTGTGCCAAGATCCTGCCAACATAGATGGGTTTTAATTGATAAATTAAAACAATGTGTGTTGGACACTTTAAATGCTAACGTTACTCCAGCCTGACTGATGTCAGAGCCGTTTTATAACAGATTACGTAGCCTACAGTATTCTAGCCTACGCGGGGAGCCACCGGACATTTCGAGGACACTGCAAGTCACTGTGAATTGATAAAACATGTTGCTGCAATATGTTGCCTTATGCTATTAGACGTCTACCGGGGTGGAAATGTTTAATGTATTGACATAGTCTAATGTCTTATTGGTCGGAGGGTTAGGCTATAAAAGAAATAGCATTTACCCTTAACAAATGCCTATATTTGTTAATATTGTTATTATTGTTTGTTTGTTATTTGTTTGATCCCTCGATTTTTTACACCATGCGCCGGAGACTATAATGTATGGCTATATGTGGTGGATTAATTAATTTAATGAGTGAGGCTGTTTTCATCACGACCGACGCGCCACGATACCCCCCCCCCCCCCCACCTGTAGACTGCGCATCCGAGACTACGTGACCAGATCTTCGTACTACATGGAGCGCTCCACAGAGAACCACGCCCATCGCGCAAAGCATCTTGGTATCCGTAGTTCATTTGCTACCATCATCGTGCATAAACACTTAGCATGATGTGATAGTACCTTAGACCAGTGGTTTTCAAGATTTTTTCTCAACATTAACAACGCATTTTAAAACACTTTCCCATGGACCGCCTGTAGTTACCCCATAGACCACTAGGGGTCCGTGGACCCCTGTTTGAGAAACACTCTCCTAAACTGTCCAAATAATTGTAAAATCTTCTAAATTTGTTAGCCATTGGGTATTGTGTCACCCTTGTTTGTGGAGCTCCAGTCATAAGGTCTGTCCATCACTCAGATTACAGTCATGGAGGTAACAGGACAGATGGCTCATTCTAGGGTCATGTGCTTGTCTAGGAAATAGGTTGTGGCCTGTGGACTTGATACTCCGGTTGCCTATTCCAGAATCACAACCTCTCGAGCATCTCCGGTCATCTCGTGTCGGTCTCATGCTGCCAGTTGGCTTTTAGGACCCAATTGAGGCAGGCGGCAGATAACGCAGCTACGTCTGGACTGGCAGCTGTACGGTCTAAAGGTCATATGTTTGATAGACCTCGAGGGGCCCTCAGCAGTCAGCGCAGGGGCCAGAGGCCCCTGGAGATGAGTAATATGAACGACCTGTGGTGGTGAGCAGGACACCCTCTCTGAAGCTTTGGGATGGGTTTGAGACTGAAGAATGTCTTGCTGTGCTAGGATGTGTGTGTGTGTGTGTGTGTGTGTGTGTGTGTGTGTGTGTGTGTGTGTGTGTGTGTGTGTGTGTGTGTGTGTGTGTGTGTGAAGGCTAGTGGGATGTGATCTGGATGGTATGGCGGTTGTAGGTCGACAAATGTCAAGAACTCTGGTCTGGTGTCATGGTTACAAGAACTCAGCTTCAAAGACTGCTCCGGGCAAAGATGCACACGGCAGTATAGCGCCCCCTGTCTCTCTCCAGCAGTATAGTGCCCCCTGTCTCTCTAGCTGAGCATTGTGCAACGTGACTCCACTGTCGAAATAGGTTTCCTCTTAACAAGACTGGCTTTCAGTCTCATTCTGTAATACTATCCTACTCTTCTAGCTCCTCTGTGGACTCACTAGGGCCTGTCCTCCTCTGGTCACTCCTCACAGCCTGCGTGTGTGTGTGCGTGTGTGTGTGTGTGTGTGTGTGTGTGTGTGTGTGTCCAGGCCTACAGCAGCTCTCTGGCTCATTAGGCAGATCCCTCTCTCAGGAACAGATAACTGGATAAGAAGCGGGCCGGCCTACTTCAGCCAGCAGGTGTGTGTGTGTGTGTGTGGGGGGGGGGTCTTAAATAGCCTCTTCCTGAGGGCATTACGGCGTATTAATCCCCAGAGCTACTCCACTACGTGCCTGTGTCCACACAACCCTGGAGAGGCGTGCCTGCGAGTGACGATGTCAACACGCTCCACCAGTTCACCAGGAAGTCAAGAGTGAGGGTGAGAGAGAGAGGGGTAGCCATGGAGACTCGGGACTGCTGCGGTCACGGGAGCGGCCGCGCACTGGGGATGAACTTCCTGTCCGCATCCTTCCTGTCTGGATGTCGTTGCGTTCTCATAGATACCCCGGATTTGACCTGAAGAGTGTGATTATTAGAAGTCTAGCTTTGTGTAGCCAGAGCTACCGTATCTCCACACTTTGTTTACGCTGTGCCAGCTGGAGAAAAGGTCTGGCTGGACTCATTACCGTTCGGAGATGGGGGGGCGGGCGCTGTATTTCCAATCACAGTCTTCTTCGGCAGTAATAAACTGTGTCTTGGTTTCTTTAAACCAATCACAGTCTTCTTCGGCAGAGCGGTCGCTAGGTTGTTGTCGTTTCACGTAGTCTGAATCCGATTGGGCGGACAACAGATTTCGCCACCACCGATTGGGCAGTAATAAACGAATGACGAGGCTTATCCTCAAAATCTACTTCCACGGAGTCAGACTGTTAGAAGTCCTGTTCTACAGAAACCAAAACAACACAAAAGCAGGGAGGGGAGAAGGTCAGTCTGTCTCTCTGACCAGTCATGTGAACCGGCCCTGCGTGAGCCTATTAGCACTGGTGCTGTTTCACACATTATATAACATCTCTCTTCCCTACTTCCGTCCCCTCTCTCTCCCTCCCTCCCTCCCTCCCTCTCTCTCCATCTCTCTCCCTCCCTCTCTCTCTCCCTCCTTCCCTCCCTCTCTCCCCCTCTCTCTCCCTCCCTCCCTCCCTCTCTCTCTCTCTCTCTCCCCCTCCCTCCCTCCCTCTCTCTCTACCTCCCTCTCTCTCCCCCTCTCTCTCCCTCCCTCCCTCCCTCTCTCTCTCCCCCTCCCTCCCTTCCTCCCTCCCTCCCTCCCTCCCTCTCTCTACCTCCCTCTCTCTCTCCCCCTCTCTTTCTCCCCCTCCCTCCCTCCCTCCCTCAGATGACCACTAAGGAGAAGCTGATCACCCATGTGATGAAGGAGGAGCCGGTGGGCTGCAGGAACAAGGTGACGGTGGTGGGCGTGGGCATGGTGGGCATGGCCTGCGCCGTCAGCGTCCTGCTCAAGGTGAGGAAGAAGGGAGCGGGGGGGTGGGGGATTAGAGGGAGGGAGGCAGAACCCCGCCAGCTAGGGGCTCCAACGCAGAACAAACACGGACCCTGGGTCCAGTCACAGAAACCCCTCCAGGCCGGTGATTAGAGAAGCCATTCTTCTGCCTAAGTCGTTCTCTCTGGTTTATTTTGGGGATTGAGACCCTGTCGCCCGGGGCGGTTTAAAGCCATTCAGAGCAGTCATCCAGTCTTTCTGCTGCCGGTGGACGGACAACAGAGAGAGAGAGAGAGAGACTGACCACAGCTCTGTTAGCTCACGTTAGCAGCGCTGAGGGTTTCACAATGGACAGACTACTTCTTTCTTTTTTTGTGTGATTTTTTGCTTGGACAAGGAAAACATGTTTTCCATGCCAATAAAGCCCTTTGAATTGAATTGAGAGAGAGAGAAAGAGAGAGAGACAGAGAATGAGAGAGAGAGAGAATGAGAGAGAGAAGGAGAGAATGAGAGAGAGAGAGAGATAGAGAGAGAATGAGAGAGAAAGAGAGAGAAAGAGAATGAGAGAGAAAGGGAGGGATCTGGGTCACTGACTCAGCTTTTTTTTTCCAAATATGTCCAGTCACAGGTTTATTTACTAGGAACAGGAGGTTCTGGTCAGCCTTCTACCAGGGGATGAATCTGATTGGTCAGTTGTCAGGATAACGTATGCACCCTGTGTGTGTACCGGTCATGTGTAGTAAAGAAAGGAAAGAAAGCATCAAGCCAATATTACAGAAAAGGACTGTGGGATTTTTTAACTCACTCCAAGTGGTATTCTAACCTTACTATAACATGAATGTTTATAGCACCCATCCAGAGATCATCCCTTAAAGTGTGTGTGTTTGTGTGTGTGTGCGCGTGTTTGTGTATGCGCGTTTGTGTGTGCGCGTATGTGTGTGTGCGTGTATATGCGTGCGTGTGTATGTGTGTGTGTATGCGTGTGTGTATGTGTGTATGCGTGTGTGTATGTGTGTGTGTGTGTGTGTGTATGCGTGTGTGTATGTGTGTGCGTGTGTGTGTATGCGTGTGTGTGTGTGTGTGTATGCGTGTGTGTATGCGTGTGTGTGTGTGTGTGTGTGTGTGTGTGTGTAGGACCTGTGTGACGAGCTGGCGCTGGTGGATGTGATCGAGGACAAGCTGAAGGGTGAAACTATGGACCTGCAGCACGGCTCCCTCTTCCTCAAGACACACAAGATCGTAGGAGACAAAGGTGAGACGCCGGCACACACACACGCACACACACACGCACGCACGCACACACACACATACGTACACACACACACACACACGCACGCACACACACACGCGCACACACACACACACAGACATATGCACACACAGACACACACACACAGACACACTGTGTAGCTCCACTGTGAGGCAGAGCCAGCTGTGTGACTCCTCCTCCTCCTCCTCCCCCTCCTCCTCCTCCTCCTCCTCCTCCTCCTCCTCCCTCAGACTACAGTGTGACGGCTAACTCCCGGGTGGTGGTGTTGACGGCGGGTGCTCGTCAGCTGGAGGGCGAGAGCCGCCTCAACCTGGTGCAGCGCAACGTCAACATCTTCAAGTTCATCATCCCCAACATCGTCAAATACAGCCCCGACGCCATCCTGCTGGTCGTGTCCAACCCCGGTAGGTGTGTGTGTATGTGTGTGTGTGTGTGTGTGTGTGTGTGCGTGGCAGACCGACTAAGGTAACATTCACAAAAACTTTTTCTCACTCTACCACTTTTTGATTGACGTTTTTTTTTTTTTTTTACAGCGCTGTGATTTAAACGATGGAGAATATATATTTTGGCCGTCCTTAACCTCAGTGTGGACATTTTGTTTCATGTGGGCGTGCGAGCATCCTTCCTTTCATCTTGTGTGAGAGTGGAAACAGACAGAAAGATGGCGATCGTAAACCTGAGTGACTGTGACCCTCTCAACCACTCCTCTCCTCCTCCTCCTCCTCCCCCCCCCCCCCTCCCCCCTCTCTCCCTCTCCCCCTCTCTCCCTCCTCCCAGTGGACATCCTGACCTACGTGGCGTGGAAGCTGAGCGGCTTCCCTCGCCACCGCGTGATTGGCTCCGGCACCAACCTGGACTCCGCCCGCTTCCGTCACCTGATGGGGGAGAAGCTGCACATCCACCCCAGTAGCTGCCACGGATGGATCGTGGGCGAGCACGGAGACTCCAGCGGTACGACCTGTCTGTCTGCTCTGCCTGCTCTCTGTCTGTCTGTCCATCTGTCTGTCTGTCTGTCTGTCTGTGTGTGTGTGTCTGTCTGCCTCTCTGTCCATCTGTCTGTCTATCTGCCTGCCTGCCTGTCTGTGTGTGTGTCTGTCTGCCTCTCTGTCTGTCTGTCCATCTGTCTGTCTGTCTTCCTGTCTGTCTGTGTGTGTCTGTCTGCCTCTCTGTCTGTCTGTCTCTCTATCTGTCTTTCTGTGAGTGTGTGTCTGTCTGTCTGCCTCTCTGTCTGTCTTTCAGTCCTTTCCATCTTGTCTGTCTGTCTCTCTGTCCATCTGTCTGTCTGTCTATCTGAATGCCTGCCTGTCTGTGTGTGTGTGTCTGTCGGCCTCTCTGTCTGTCTCTCTATCTATCTTTCTGTGTGTGTGTGTGTTTGTGTGTCTGTCTGTCTGCCTCTCTGTCTGTCTTTCAGTCCTGTCCATCTTGTCTGTCTGCCTGATCCGTCTGTCCTCCGGGTGTGGCCCTCTGTGACGGCCGTGTCTCTGGCTCCGCCCCTCAGTGCCCGTGTGGAGCGGCGTGAACGTGGCCGGGGTCTCCCTGCAGGGGCTCAACCCGCAGATGGGCTCCGCCGACGACAAGGAGGCCTGGGCAGACGTCCACAAGATGGTGGTCGACAGGTGAGGCTCGCTGGACACCGGCCCTAACCCTAACCCCCCACCGATACATCACTAACACAATGGAGAATGTTAATGATTACGATTGGGCGCCATCTACTGCGTTCAGGGAGGAGGAGTAAAGGGGAGCGAGGAATTTGAACCAAGGGCTCTAAGCCAGGAAGCATGCTGGTACATGAACACACCGCAACAGTGAGCTTTCAACAACGGGGCAACTAAGCCTAATGTAGGGGTTTGGTTTAGCAGTTCAGAACAGTGTCAAAGCCACGCTGGGGACCTCAGTTAAAGTCCACTATAGCAAGCTACTTATCCTAGCTACACACTGTGTACTGGAACTGTGTTTGTTAGAATGGCTCTGAGGTGATGATCATTCAATCACGGACAGCATGTATGATAGGGTGAGCAATAGGGGTGTAACGATACACTAATCTCACGATACGATGCACAATATTGGGTTGACGATAACAATACGATACGATTACGAGGTGTGAAGCGTTGCAGTAGCACTGCTCCAATAGTGCATTTCTCCATATTTCTACTCCACTTCACTTTGTGAATTTAGAGCTGAACTGTTGTAATATCATGGATAGGCCTAGAGACAAAAGACGTGTTTGTTACCAGCGTTGTGTAGCCAGTGTTCACTGATATACAATAAACATATCACAACTGTCTGTCTGCGTCAGTGCGTATGAGGTGATCAAGCTGAAGGGATACACCTCCTGGGCCATCGGCATGTCCGTGGCTGACCTGGTGGAGAGCATCACCAAGAACATGCACAAGGTCCACCCCGTGTCCACCCTGGTCAACGTGAGTCTACACACACACACCACCTAAACACACACACCACCTAAACACACACACACACCTAAACACACACACAGCTGCTGTTATCCATCTCACCTGAGCTGTTACCAACCACTCTCACCTTCTCTACCTCTCTCACACACACACCCCCCCCCCCAGGGCATGCACGGCGTGCACAACGACGTGTTCCTGAGCGTGCCCTGCGTCCTTGGCAACAGCGGCCTGACGGACGTGATCCAGATGACCCTGAAGCCCGAGGAGGAGAAGCAGCTGGCGAAGAGCGCCGAGACCCTCTGGGACGTCCAGAAGGAGCTCGCCCTGTGAGGCGGCCCTTCCCACACACACACGCATACACACACACACACACACGCCCCCGAGTC
>NC_140249.1:15257747-15275247 GCF_949987555.1 Borostomias antarcticus | reverse complement strand
CCTACCGACGCTCCAAATATCAGAGCAGCCCTGAAGCACTGATCTGGAGTCAGCTGTCCCTCCGCCCCCTCTGGGGATTAACACTGGGCCGTGCTGAGGGAGAGCTGGTCTCAGGTCTGTGGCTCCAGGCCTCTCCTCCCCAGACCCTATATATAGCCCGTAGGAACGGAGGGGGTGATGTTGTGATGTGGGGATGGGGGGGTTCCGGGGCCCTGTCCCCCTGGATCAACCGCAGTCTTTGACCTTTCACGCCGCCCGCTTCGGTTACAGCACCGACCTTTCCTGGGCCCGCCGCAACGGGGTCAGGGAAAGGTCAGAGAGCAACGGGGTCAGGGAAAGGTCAGAGTGGTGGACGACGTTCCCCTTCCGACCTAAGACCTTCTCACATGCAGCATATATCCTATCCCTACCCTATATGCATCCAGCATGCATCCTATCCTACCCTATATGCATCCAGTATATAACCTATCCCTACCCTATATGCAGCCAGTATATATCCTATCCCTACCCTATATGCATCCAGCATGTACCCTATCCTACCCTATATACATCCAGCATGCACCCTATCCTACCCTATATGCATGCAGCATGTACCCTATAATGTGCACCTCAACAGAATAACAAACTTTGTGTTTGTTGTCATTGTTTGTTTGTTGTTGTCTTTGGTTTTGTTATTGTTTTGTATATTGTAGTTGTTGTGGCAGTTGTATTGTGTTTAGTTCTTTTTGTTTAGTCAATGTTTGTGTCATCTTGATCTTTGGTGTTGTTTGTTTTCTCTTGTGGATTCTTGTTGTTGTCACTGTTGTTGTTGTGTCTTGTGATGTGTCTGTGTTATTATAAAAATATGGAATTAATAAGGAAAATAAAACAAATTATAAATGGGGGAAAAAAAAAGAGTGGTGGAGGATAGGGTGGAGGGTGGAGTTCTAGTTGAAGTTCTTGTTCTAAACTCTTCTGACCTTAGGATCGGCCTAGTCGTTAAGGGCAGAACGCAACCCGAGGCTACCGGCGCTGTAGTGAGTACAGTTGGAAGTTTCCGTACAGTAGAACACAGCAACAGAAGAACACAGCTACAGTAGAACACAGCTACAGCGCTCCCGCGTGGTGTAAAACCTGGCGAGTAGATACGGTAGGTGAAGTTAGCGGTTACTGTGGAGGTCATTTGAATTCCCCATCGCCTGAGGCTTCTAACCACCCCTGCCTTTGTGCATTGTAGTGTAGTTCCGATGTGCAGAGAGCAGTGTACTCTATACGAGTCACCCGACACCATCTCTCCCCCGAGCAGGAAGTGACATCATACATACCCCCTGTGGAGACGGGCGTCTGGGCAGTGTAGTGCGCCGGGCCGGCGCTGGCGGGGTAGGAGTTCCCTCCAGGGTACTGGTAACCCGGGTAACCACTGCGCACAACACACCAACCAAAAAATATATGTTTGTTGTGATGTTGTTAATAAAATGTTCTGCTCAATATCTCTTGAGATCTAAATTGTAATTCTAAATAAACTGTACAGGGCTGTCTGTGCCAAATGTAAAAAGCTCATAATATGCAGTGGTTTACTGCTCAAGAGCAGACACACACACACACGCGTGCCTTTGTGACCTGCTGCTTACAGAAACCACAAAAGCAAACATGTCCGAACTGGTTTGTGGAGAGAGAGAGAGAGAGAGAGAGAGAGAGAGAGAGAGCAAAAGAGAGCAAAAGAGAGAGAGCAAAAGAGAGAGAGAACGAGAGCGAGCGAGAGAGAGAGAGAGAGAGAGAGGCTGGGTGTTGGTGGAGGCAGGGGAACAAAAGCCAGGCTGGCATCGTACCCGGGGGTGGGGTTTGGCCCGTAAGGTGAGACTGCAGGCATACCAGGCATGTAGGATGCTGCTGGAGAGAGAGAGAGAGAGAGAGACAGTCATGACTGAGATCACACTAAACACGGCTCCCTCTTCCTCGCTAGACACACGCTGCATGAGAGCGCCGTCTTGAGTCAGAGGATGGAACTGCACATCTTTTGTGAAATACTAAAAGTAGGATAACAGTTTATGTGGAATATTCATGTAATATTTTGTATAGAGTCTTTGCTGAGAAAAAAAAATCCATAAATACAATAAAAATAGTCAACCGGCAACAAAAGGTAACATTACTGATTGTGATTATTGTTTGTTTATCTTCTATAAAGGAGAGATCACTGCTTTGGGTGTTAAGCACCTGATGAGTGAAACGTGTTGTGCTACATAAATAAATGAGTTTTTGGCGGAGTGTGTGGTCCCTCCCTAGGAAGGTTTTACTCCTGGGATTTGTTTGGAACTTTCCAGATACTGAGTTGAGCGATGTGTGAAAGTGAGTTTGGGGCAGGAGGGTCACTGACGGTTGGGGGGTCCGGCAGGCTGGAAGGCCTGGTAGGGGGCCTGAGTGGTGGGCCGAGAGAAGACGGGGGGCTCCTCCCCAAACACCACGATCATCACCTGGATCAGACCATACAGGTCCGACTGAGGCTGCGACACACACATGCACACACAAACGCACGCACACGCACACACGCACACACACACACACACACAGACGTTCAGTCACAGACCTCTTAAAACACTAGAAATGACATGCGTCTATTAGGGTTAGAGTTAGTGCAATAAGATTGATTTTTGCAATAAAATCGATACAGCAATACATTGCAATTTTTTTTCTGCAATAATATATAGAATTTCCACAGTACAGTATGAATAGTTTTTTTTTTCTTGGAAATATACAGCACAAGACAGGTAATAGATATAGAAATGTAAGGATAGAATTCAGTCATGGATACATTATTCATGTTTTAAATGGATTTAAAAAGTCCTTCCATTCCCTCCGCCCTCAGGTTCACCTCTAGGGAGCGGGGGATGGGGTTGTATTTTCAGCTGTAATTTAAATGTTTAAGTAAATGATGTAAAGTATCGCAATATATATTGTATCGTATCTCAATGTATCGTGATACGTATCGTATCGTGACCCATATATCGTGATACGTATCGCAAACATGTTACAAACATTTTCCAGGAGCTTGCTCGATCGTCTCATTGCTTCCCTCTGGAATATGTAGGGGTGGGACCTATGCCCACCCTCCCATTGCTGACTATAAAGCGCATTGTGTTACCTCATACAAATAAAGTTTGATTTGATTTGAATACCCAGAGTAATATCTATTCCTTTAGCATTTTCAGCGTGAGCTAAAAGTCATGCCCGATGGGAAATCATCTGTTGTAGCTGCCTTTGCGTGTCATTTTTCGATAACGGTAACTATGTGCACCGAGAACGATGAGGCAGAGTGTGAATGCTCACGTGTTTCCACTCGTGGAGGTAGGGCAGGTAGATCTTGCCGTTGGCGTCTATGTGTTTGCCTGTTTTGATCATCATGGCACTGGTGGGCTTGACAAAGCATATGGGAGGGTTGAAGGGATACGTGTCCAGGAGCCACAGACAAACTGGGATGTTGTAAATATTGCCTGGAGGAGAGGAGAGACAGACAGAACGTGAGAGACAGCTAGACACAGGTAACTTTACTCACAGAGGCTACAGCGATTTGATAGCATGTCTAAATGTGCCACTGCTGAATTTAACACTAGTAGCCTATCACTTTTAAATGTGCAAACGTTTCATTCTCCACCTTACCTCTGTAGCTGACTGGCACTGTCCCTGTCAAACTCATCAGGTCTCTCGTAGAGCCATCATTGAACACTGGAAGACAAGACATCGATGGGGCCGTTAGGTAAGCAGGCTGGACTATCATGATTCGCCAAACAGGATAGTCGTGAGTAGGCTAATGTTAGGCCAGCTAATGTTAGGCCAGCTAATGTTAGGCCATTGAAGACTAGGACTTACCATAAGCGTCCATGACAGGCTTCAAGTCCTTATACTGGGAGATGACGTTGGTTATCTCCCGGACAGTCAAATCCCTGTATTTATATTGCTGGAAAATGAAAAGACAAGGATTAAACGTTACTTCATTAGCTAACGTAATATTGATTGGCTGAATTAGCATGCAGCCAGAATGTTTCTCGAAGGTGGCATTTGATAATTGCAGTAGGCGCTTGCTAAACAATACTGTGCTTAGATTATTGTGCGGTAAAACACATTAGATTTCGTGTTATGCTCGACCCATTGATCGAAACAACACAAGTCAACATCCACTGGTGACATTGCATCCGTGTTAGCTAGCTAGCTAAAATGAGCTAGCTAGACTAGGTAGTCTATGTGGCAGCTAGCTATTCCCTGAGACAGAAACACGGAACACGCTCGATCTAGCACTAAGGAAAACACATTGTGATAGTTTCACAAGTCATGACCGAAATAATATATAGATAAGTTGTAATGTTATATAGTAGCTATCTGTGGCGTTGTTCCATTGAACTGGTGTTTATTTAAATTGAACGAGCCGCTGGATAAATAACGTTAAGCCACGTCTAACTAGCTAGCTAGCTATGTAGCTAAAGCTAACGTTAGCTACCACTCTGGCTTTAATTAGCTAGCTACATTTGCTTACCTTAAGCATTTTCTTGAGGGCACCTTCGTTGACAACTGCCATGGTTGATAATCGTTTTTATTCTACTAAATTAAGGTAACGTTAGACACGTAGTTCCAAATGAAGTGTAGCTCGCTAGCTAGCTAGCTAGACTGTATGCTTGGATAGCCAGCTAGCTAGCCCAACCCAGGGCCCGGAACTAAACTAGAACTAGGCCCGTTGGACAGACCTCCGGTTTCGACAACACCAATAGGCTACAATTGCCTAGAACTGTCCTGTTAGTACTCTCCTTCGCCTCGGGTGAATTTCTTCAGATTGCCACAAGTAACAGAAGCTGCGATGAAACTGTCAACAAAAGAGCTTCTTCCGTATCCGGTCCTGCTGTTACACATTCCGTCAGGTCACCTGTGCCAGGATGGAACTGCCCACTGTCCATAAACTTTGATGTCTCCCAATGGATCAAACTTTGATCAAGTAGGCTAGCCTACTTGTTCAAAACCACACACAGACAAAATATAGAAATGCAATTTTAACCCTAACCTACCTACCTACCTAGAACAGGTTTGAAATACTCGTAGTAAAATTACAGATATCCATTCATTCATGTGTAACCCAAAAACTTTATTTTAGCAATATGAACTTACAAAATGTTATACTTTTTATTTTTATTTGTCAACAAATTATGTATATGCCTACAGTGAAGGCATACGGTTCACAGCTATTAACACATGCATTGCATAACTTCACTAAACATTGAGAGAAGTGGTTATCAGCACTAACCCAGATAGCAAGCGGATCTGGGCCATATACAGGCCAGATCTTGCACTTGCACTTTAGTTCCGGCCCATATATGGCCCAGATCTGCTTGCTATCTGGGAATCAATTCCTCATTCCTGATCCTAGGTATATGCAACAAGGTTCTCAATCTGGCAATTTACTATTTATAGCAGTCTATCAAATTGACCCTCATCTACTTTTATTCCATCCAATCATGGATGACAGTGACTGTGACCGTAATATAGGTGATACAATTATTAAAATATCAAGTACAGTATATCGTTGTGAGTATATAGCTGTATATAGTTCAAGTGTTGTCAGGTGTTGGTTCAAGTGATAAAGTGGACAGTACAGAGTCAATTGTTGTTGTCTATTGTATAGACAAGGTGCACGGTGCTGAGGTGATCAGTTGTTGGGGGGGTGGGGGGGGGGGTAGGCCAATAGGGGTTCGGGGGGGGAGTCCGGAGGGTATGAGGAGGCAATTGGTTGTCACACATTAAAAACACAAACAAGAACGACAGCACATCATAATCATCATCATCATCATTATCGGGTCGTCCACAGATAGGCCTCCCCCTCCGCATCCAGCTTGATTGTGTTTTGATTGGACGTCCTTGCGACTCACATCCGCGCTGTGGCTGTAGCAGCTATCAAAAATACCATCACAGCTTAGCTCATCCAAAGTGAATGTCAGCATAAATTACAATGTGCATGTCAGTAGAATCATGTAGATCAAATCCCTAATGTGCTCCACACCCTGTAGCTACAGTAGAGCTCCTGGGCGACAATATCTAACAGTTGGATTCAAGTTCTTGCTGGAAAGACAGCCCGTCTTCTGTGGTCAAAGACACATGGGAAATTCCGTGTCTCTGTTGTAAACCTGGCAAAAATGAAAGATACCATGTTTGAAATGCCATGACAAGAGGGCCAAAGTAAAACAAAGACAAGAACACATTGACAAGACAAGGGGAAATTCTGATTCCGAATATGTGTGTGTGTGTTTCTGTCTGTTTGTGTGTGTGTGTGTGTGTGTGTGTGTGTGTGTGTGTGTGTGTGTGTGTGTGTGTGTGTGTGTGTGAGAGATACTTACAAGTGGCTCGGTAAGGTTCTGCACCAGGCCGACTACACACAGGAGGGACTTCCCCAAACGTCATGGACATCACTTGGATCAGGCTGAACAGATCACACTTTGTCTGAGGAAGGAACAGAGAAATAATCCATATAATAATATGTCTGACATAATCATGTTTACTGCATCCTACTGGAAAGAAGATGTGACCTCATACAGCGCAATCGACATTATCTACGTTACGCAACATTGCATGGTGCCCTCACCCACAATAAATGTAAAAGTTTAATTCTCTCACGCGTTTCCACTCCTGTATGTAAGGAAGCTGTATTTGTCCATTGCTGGTTAAATATCTGCTCCTCATGATCACCATCTCCCGGGTGGGCGTCACATAGCAGATGGGAGGATGGAAAGGGTAGTTCTCCTCAAGCCAGAGCTGGACTGGGATGTTGTACTTCCCACCTACAGAACAGAATGCACTCTTAGAAGAGATGTGTTTAATACAATGCATGTTGCGTTATATTGTCCTTAACCAAACACACGGATGTGTTAAAATAACACATCTCTTCTAAGAGTGTAAAACGATGGGAGTGAGACACAAACAATTTGGGAGAATTCGGACTGTACTTTAAAATGCTCATTTCTAAATTGAAGGATGAATTGCGATGGATGGAATTTTGGTGATGATGGTATCATCTGCTCCAAGCTAGTCATGGAGAGAAGTCATGATTTCTTACCTTGAAATATGATAGGGATGGTTCCCGACAGACTCATTAAGTCCTTCATAATTCCATCATTGTAAACTGGAAAGACAGGACAGTCAGCCTCGATGGTACCATAGTTCACAACAGTTCCACAACAGGCTGGATAACAGCTGATGATCTGCATATACAACAGAGCTGAAACTGGACTAGAGTATACTCACAATATTTATCCATCATAGGGTGAAGATCATTGAAGAAGGAAATTGCAGCACATATTTCACGGGCAACACGTTTTCTTTCTCCATAAGTCTAGAACACAGACTCAGTATCAGGTACAGTACCTGAGTCATCTGACCAGTGCTTACAACTGTTATCAGTTCATCATAACTTTATATAAAAACATTCTCTTTGCTCAATAAAATTATAATAAACAATTTCTCTCTTACCGTGGGGATTCTTTTCCATAGTGTGTCCTTATTGTAAAACATGATTATTATTTATAGAAAATGTGTATATAGTGTATCCTATACTCCGTTGGCTTCCAGCCTAACAATAAGATGTGTGTTCTTCCTATTCTTGGCCTCATCTTATCTCCTAAGGTTTATGGACCATCCCTGTTGGCCAATCACCTATCAGCATGACTTACCAAACCAAGGTGTGGCCTGACAGTAGAATGGCCACACCAATTCAAGTATCAGTCAGTCAATCAGCTATACATAGGGAGTGTCCATTACAGGTAAGTGTGGTACTGTTAACCACTACCATAGTCTAGGGGGAGTAGTCATTCCAAATGTTCCAATGCTAAGAATTATTGTTAAATGAGCATGGTTATGCAATTATCAGACTTTCTCAAAAGTGCTAGTTTTGTCAACGTTTTGATCTGAACCATTGTATATGATCATAAGTAACCTTAAAGGTATAATATGTAATATCCATCCATCCATCCATCCATCTTCATCCGCTTATCCGGGGTCGGGTCGCGGAGGCAGCAGCTCCAGCAGGGGGCCCCAGACATCCCTTTCCCTAACAGCATCAACCAGCTCTGCCTGGGGGATCTTTAGCCGCTCACAGGCCAGTGCGGAGATGTAGTCCCGCCACCTAGTCCTGGGTCTACCCCGCGGCCTCCTCCCAGCCGGACACGCCTGGAACACCTCCCTAGGGAGGCGCCCAGGAGGCATCCTCACTAGATGCCCGGACCACCTCAACTGGCTCCTTTCGACGCAAAGGAGCAGGGGCTCTACTCCGAGTCTCTCCCAGATGACTGAACTTCTCACCCGATCTCTCAGGGAGACCCCAGCCACCCTCGGAGAAAACTAATTTCGGCCGCTTGTATCCGTGATCTCGTTCTTTCGGTCATGACCCATCCTTCATGACCATAGGTGAGGGTGGGGACGAAGATAGACCGGTAGATCGAGAGCTTTGCCTTTTGGCTCAGCTCTCTTTTCGTCACAACAGTGCGGTAAAGCGACTGCAGAACCGCACCAGCTGCTCCGATTCTCCGGCCAAACTCCCTCTCCATGGTTCCCTCACTCGTGAACAAGACCCCCAGATACTTGAACTCCTTCACTTGGGGTAAGGACTCATTTCCTACTCGGAGCGGACAGGCCACCGGTTTCCTGCTGAGAACCATGAGAACCATTACATATGTAATATGTGGATTAAAATAAACATTTTTTCAAAAATAATACATCCATAGGGCTTTGCGAAGGCCGCAGAGTAAAAGTATTGCTTTTCCATAAAAAAAGATTTTGTCTGAAATTATGACATTATGAAATTTTGACGGCCCGACAATGACACCCCTGTTGATATCATACCAGCCAATAGTATTACAGCGTTGGTATTGCGCGCTGGGTTGCCAGGGACTATTCTAGCTTCACCACTGTGAGATTAGCAGTAGCTAGCAAACATTCTACTTCCATGAATTAGCAGCATTATAGATGTTGGTTAGCATCAAGTGTGTGTGCAACTATAAAACGGCAGCTTTTCCGTCCACTTCCGCTCACTCTTTTCAGCTAAACGTTTGGTAAAATGGTCGAGTTTTGTCGTCCTGCTTCTCCGTCTGAGCCCCGGCGAACCGTGCGATACGAATCTCAAAAGCTCAGTGACCAAAGAAGGAGCAAAAGTCTGATAAATATCGGGCCAGCCTTTGCTGTGTTACTAAAGCATTATGGTGTCACGGATATCGCCACGGCTAGCGGGAGTGGTTAGGCACGACGCGCAGTTAAGTGCCGTTACACACCGCTAGCCGTGGCGATATCCGTGACATCCCACGGCTTCTCGTTCCATAATGGTTTATACGGTTGCCACATTTATCCGTCAATATAACAAATAAAATAAAAAGACAATACGAACTTTAAATAAATGTATTTTTAATGGAACTATTTGTTAATCATTTGCGGATACTTCCGCTGAAAAGGGAACATTGCCAGGCAACGACAATGCTACAGCAGATCTTTGTAAACATTGATCTGGACACTGCCACGGCTACTAATACGAGGTGGATTGATATTAAAAGATTAAAAGATCCATTTTAGCGTGGGGCCATCGTGGTTCGCCACGGCTGGAATGCAAACTGACCAATAGAGACAATGGACCGGATCTATACCGTTGTATAAAAAGTATTTTAACATGGCTTCCAGCCAATCAGAATCAAGAACCAGAACTAACCATTGTATAAGTGATGGTTATGGGTTGGTTGGCATTATGTTAAGACACTGAAATAGTAGGTATTTATCCCATATTTCCCGATGATTGTATAAAAGCAATAACTCACTCGGCTGCTTCTCGTGCTTATTATGACCGCAGCACAACCCGTGGTATATATTGGCCATATACTGTACCACACCCTCTCATTGCTTCAATATAATTTAGAGATCATTGCTGCACAGGAAGTGCGTAGATAAATAGAAGCCTTTATTTAGACAGGGAAGAACATACTGTACCAGGTCTCTTTTACAGATGTGCCCTGCTTACAAACAACATAGCCTACAGTAATTCAGTAGCAGAGTACAGAAAAAAAAGAAGGAATAATAGAAACAGTGACAGCATGCAGACAACAATGACAGTGTACCAACCTGCAAACAACTATTACAGTAGCCTAATACAGTCGCACAGTATGAAAATACAAAGTACTGTAGTGACATAGTATAAGGGTGTACAGTATAATAATAATGAAGTACAATAAGGAAATCACTAGCATCAATGGCATTTAGAAACTACAGTCCCATAGGTATCAGTTAATCATTCTTTAACTGTCTGTAGGGGAATAAGGGATGTGAGCTTGTTTTGTTTCTTTCTTGTTCTTTGTTTGTTGTTTTGTTGTACAGTACTTTGGTCGATCTTAGTCGTTTTAAACATGCTTCATAAATAAAGTTTGAGTTGAATTAAGTTGTTTCTGAAAGGAGTTCCAGAGTTAAGGGCCTGCAATGCAAAAAGCAGCATTTCCCCAGTTATCTCTAGCTGTAGGGAAGTTTAATGCTGGTAGTACTGTGTGTGAGCTAGTGGCATAGTTCCAAACAGGAAATGAGAGTAGGCTGGATAGGTACAGAGGTGATTTGGCAATGAGGGCTCTATATGTAAATAAGACTGCATGTTGTATTCTCCTGAGCTCAAGAGAGGGCCAGTCTAATTTTTGGTAGAGTATGCATTGATGACTTCTAAGCCGTTCACCTGGGGCATTAGGTTAGAGGCTGAGTTCTAAACCCTTCACCTGGGGGGGCATTAGGATAGAGGCTGAGTTCTAAACCCTTCACCTGGGGGGGCATTAGGATAGAGGCTGAGTTCTAAACCCTTCACCTGGGGGGGCATTAGGATAGAGGCTGAGTTCTAAACCCTTCACCTGGGGGGGCATTAGGATAGAGGCTGAGTTCTAAACCCTTCACCTGGGTTAGGATAGAGGCTGAGGCGTGCATGTAGGGTGTCATCATAATCAAACAAGTCTGTATTATCCTTTTTCTACGCTCCTGGGAGAAACAGGATTCCTATATAGAAATCCGATTTTTGGTTGAATTTTGTCTCTTAAATAAGTGATATGATGACAGAAGGATAGATTATAGTCTAGCCAGATGCCTAAATACTTATATTCCTGCACACATTCTATGTCCATGTTCAGTAAGGTCTCAGGGCTCTTGATGGAGAAGACCATGAATTTTGGTTTACTGGCCTTTAGAACAAGTTTCAGATTTGTTAACGAGTGCTGAATGGAATTGAAAGGTGATTGAAGAAGCTGAAGGGCCTCGGTGGTAGTGGGCACTGTTGTA
Source organism: Borostomias antarcticus (assembly GCF_949987555.1). Taxonomy (NCBI): domain Eukaryota; kingdom Metazoa; phylum Chordata; class Actinopteri; order Stomiiformes; family Stomiidae; genus Borostomias; species Borostomias antarcticus. The sequence continues at coordinate 15,263,955 of NC_140249.1, read as the reverse complement.
TAGAGTACTGTGTCAGATTTCTGAGTCTACTTATTATTTCATTTCTTTGTGTGTCTGTGCCAACAATGAGGACTTCAGTTTTTTCTTGGTTAAGTTTAAGAAAATTGTCATTCATCCACTGCACAATAATGGAAAGGCAGTTTAGCAGAGAATGTAAGACATCTTTGTTATTTAGTGCTACAAAAAGATTCCACTTGGTGTCATCAGCATTACAGTGAAAATGGATCCCATGGTCACGGATAATTTCTCCAAATGGGAGCATTGGACCAGGGATCGATCCCTGATGATAGAGGAAGCGTTGTTTCTCCGAAGCAGTCACCAAGACTCACACAGTCATTTCTGTCTTGGAGGTAGGTATGGAACCAGCTCAGTGGAGTCCCTGAGAGACCAATCCAGGTTTCACATCTGTTCAGAAGCATCCCATAATTAAGAATAAAAATCATGTTTTACAATAAGGACACACTATGGAAAACAAAACTCACGATAAGCGAGAGAGACAATTATTTGAAGATAGATCATTTTATTTAGCAAGGAGAGAGTTTTTATGGTTCTGTAAGTTATGATAACTGAAAACAGTTGTGAGTACTGGCCAGATAGCTCTCGGGTACCTGGTACTCTGTCAGCTCATGTTCTCCTACTGTACCTAGACCTCTGTTACAGTATATGCAGATCATACATACAGATATACAGTCTGTTGTGGAACTGTTGTGAACTATGGTACCATCGAGGCTGACCGTCCTGTCTTTCCAGTTTACAATGATGGAATAATGAAGGACTTAATGAGTCTGTCAGGAACCATCCCTATCATATTTCTGTTGTGGATGTTCAGTACAGCCACTAATCCTGTCCTCCTCCCTAGTGTCTCTCCCTCTTATACTCTAAACAGGTCTGTGGACTCCCCCTGTCTCCTGCAGGCCACCCTGTAGCAGGCCCCGGAGAGCACCCCCCCCCCCCCCGGACCCGTCCTCGGCCAAGGTCCACCTAATGGCTCCTGGAAAGGCCCCCTGTCCCCTCGTGACTAGTTCCTTCCCACACTATCGTCAGCTGTCCCAATCCAGCCCTCCCCACCCCTTTTTACCCGTGGCTCTCTGATTTCTGTTTCCCCACCTCTGCTTTGCGTCATTCTCTATGAGCCTGTTCTGCTAAGTGCTTAATGTGCTTCGTTATATGATTCACTTAAATATCATATGAGAGACTACAGGGATAGCTAACACATAATGGCCTACCATGTAGACAACTTCTCTGTAACTAGTTGTGTACTCTCCTGTTAGTCATGTCTCTCTTATGAAGTATCTAGCCCATGTTTACTGCTCTGTATATGTTCTTAGGCAATAGACAAACATTTTCCCGGAGCTTGCTCGGTCGTCACGTTGAGAGAGGTCTGGGAAGAATTTTTACAACTCACTTTTCTGGCCCCCGGGTGAAACTGTTGTTTTGCTTCCCTCTGGAATATGTAGGGGTGGGACCTATGCCCACCCTCTCTGTAAAGCGCATTGTGTTGCCTCTGCAATGAAATGCGCTATACAAATAAAGTTTGATTTGATTTAATGTTTCAAAGTAACAAGGAATCATGACCTCCCTCCATGACTAGCTTGGAGCAGATGATACTGTGATCACCAAAATTCCATGCATCGCAATTCATCCTTCCATTTAGAAATGAGCATTTTAAAGTACAGTCCAAATTCTCCCAAATTGTTTGTGTCCCACTCCCTTAGTGTTACACTCTTAGAAGAGATGTGTTATTTTAACACATCTGTGTGTTTGGTTAAGGACAATATACAGTAACACGACATGCGTTGTATTAAACACATATCTTCTAAGAGTGCATTCTGTTCTGTAGGTGGGAAGTACAACATCCCAGTCCAGCTCTGGCTTGAGGAGAACTACCCTTTCCACCCAGTATCACAGACACACACACACACACACACACACACACACACACACACACACACACACACACACACAGACAGGCGGATACAGACACACACAGACACACACAGACACGCACACGCACACACACACACACACACACGCACGCACACACACACACACACACACACACACACACACACACAGACACACACACACACACACATTCTGAATCAGAATTTCCCCTTGTCTTGTCAATGTGTTCTTGTCTTTGTTTTACTTTGGCCCTCTTGTCATGGCATTTCAAACATGGTATCTTACATTTTTGCCAGGTTCACAACAATCCCAGAGACACGGAATTGCCCATGTGTCTTTGACCACAGAAGACGGGCTATCGTTCCAGCAAGAACTTGAATCCAACTGTTAGATATTGTCGCCCAGGAGCTCTACTGTAGCTACAGGGTGTGGAGCACATTAGGGATTTGATCTACATGATTCTACTGACATGCACATTGTAATTTATGCTGACATTCACTTTGGATGAGCTGAACTGTGATGATATTTTTGATAGCTGCTATAGCCATGGCGCGGATCTTGGTGACCTTAGAAGGATCTTCGGTCATCCTTAATGGCCTTGGGGGACTCGATGGCCTGAATGTCCTTGGGGGCCACAGTGGTCTCAGTGTTCTCAGCGCCCTTGGTGGCGTCCTTGATAGGCTCCTCCGGGGTCTTAGCGGGGTCTCTGCTCTTCGGCCTCCTCAATGATTGTGAACTTGGAGAGCTCATCAGCTACACACGCCTTCCCCTGGTTCATCTCAGGCTGACGTGAACCTCAACACTCCTATCCATGGCCATGGCGTTCTCCAGGTTCTTGCTGCCAGTCAGAGTCAAATGCCTTTCTGGATGAACGGGCAAAAACTCCCACAGACACGCTCTAACATCTTGTAGAAAGGCTTCCCAGAAGAGTGGAAGCTGTTCTAGCTGCAAAGAGGGGACCAACTCCATATTAATGGCTATGAATTTAGAACGGGATTTCATAAAATCTCCTGTAGGTGTAATGTGTTGGTGTCCCAATACTTTTGTTTATACTGTATAGTGTACAATACGTATGGTGATGTATTTTGGAACACCAATGGTCAACATAAAACTCTGGGTTGTGATGTGGTATGCAGGCTATCAATAGAAAGCTTCAGCTAAAGGTGAGGAGTAGCTAACTTTTGGTCAAAAATACTCACCCTCATATTTCTCAAATACAGAACTTAACCCGTACCAACCGTAGTCCCTCATCAGACATTACGCAATACTGTGGTCCTGCCAGCAGGCTTTACATGACCAGTAGATGGCAGCACCCTTCTCAGGAGATTCAACGGTTTTAATTTGTCATGTAGCCTACAAGATACGGATAACAGGTACAATGAAACGCTCAGGAAACTGCACTATATTGTAGGCTGGTTCTGAGTGGCAAGGTACTAGGTAGGTACTGTTGGTAGGTAGGAGGGTAGGTAGGTAGGTAGGTAGGTGGGTGGGTAGGTAGGAGGGTAGGTAGGAGGGTGGGTAGGTGGGTGGGTAGGTAGGTAGGTAAGTGCGTGGGTAGGTAGGTAGGAGGCTAGGTAGGTGGGTGGGTAGGTAGGTAGGTAGGTAGGTAGGTAGGTAGGAGGGTGGGTAGGTAGGCAGGCCTAGGTAGTGGGACAAGAAGCACAGGACCACAATACATGTTCATTTTGACATCTTTATTCCTGTCCTGCTATACATTTACATTTGTTTTAAGAGTAAATACATCTTAAATAGTTAAAACAGTTGTATTTTTGATGATTAAATTTCAAACCCACCGTCTCCCCAGTTGCACAGTTTGCGAGGGAGAAGCAAGCCCTTTGTAACGATCCGGTCCTTGTGCGAAACCCCCAAGAGTCCATGTTTTTCCTCACAATGTTTTTCCCCTAAGTTGACGGAGGGACCTGTTGTTTGCTGCTGGCCATGCGCTCCCCTGCTGCCCGACGACGGCTCCTTCCTCGCCGTGAGGAGAATTAGCCTCTGGTCAGTCTCAGTGCATGGCATATGTACAAACAGGGAACTACGAGTGGAGGATGCAATCAAATAACCACACCCTGTCCGCTAACAAGTTGAGCCCATTGGTTAAAAACGCTTGAATTTTATATGTAGCTAAATGACCATTTACAGACTAAGGACTTGGAACAAAGATCTTACTCATACCCCTATTCTTTACATATTGGGAAATGGGGATCTCAAAATTGTTCAGTATTGGTCATTTCCTTTAGAAGGCATGGGACCTCTTTCCTTGATTAGGTTATACAGAGAACCTCATAATACAAACGATATCAGATCATTCTTCAGTTAAAATACATATATTCACAGTTTTATGCCTAACCAAACCACCAACAATAATCAGGTTAATAATGACAATAGGCACGGCCATCTAACGAACCTCCTCATCTTGCTTTGACCTTTTTGGGGGAACATCAGCTTCACCAGTCTCCGTTTCATCTCCAGAAAAACTGGCCACACATCTGTCCACAATGGCCCTGTGCCTCGACCTCCGGAGTCCTGAACGGACGCCTTCGGAGGTCAGAACTCTCTCTCTACGCACCCCGGCCTCGGTACGGACCGGGCGCCCTGCCTGTACAAGCGTCAACATCCCTTCCTCCTACCAACGTCCATGATCTGGTCATGGATCAGGTGACCGCAGGGCCCTTTCGAGGTGGAAGGCATGCCAACAGGTGGAATTGTACACAGAGAGAGATTTGAAGCTTTTCTGTTTAGTCTGTTCAATCCACAAACAAAAACACACTCTTTTACACAGTGGGGCACCATACACGCGTATGATAGCATAAGCCAGTAAATATAACATTTCTTGCAACAAACAAAATCCATATTTTCCCCCCCATTGTTAGGCAAGATGTCTCGTCTTCACTTCAAAGGCAAGAGGTCAAGGGCATTTGACTTGGCTTTAACATGGGAAGGCAGTAAGTAGTATAAGTACCTTAAAATAGGAGGGAACGACAAAATGTAGGCCTTGTACAGTCAAAAAACTATTACTTGAATTAAGATTTTAATCATGATACACACTTTGTACTAAAACAAAAAAACAATCCTCGACTATTCAGACAGGGCGTTCGGTGAAGGATCCCTTCCCACAGCTGCTGTGTCCCTGGGTTTGACTTTCCGTCGCAGGAGAAACCGACAGATGACGAACCTAATCTCACCCTTAAGCGATCACGCGCATCAGTTACTCCAAACGAGCGAACGTTGAAACATACAAAACATCCCGCTAACGCCTGCCCAGGGCGGAGTCACCGCCTCTGCAAGTCCCTTCTCTACAGAACACGAGGTACTAGCTAGCAAACAGATAAGGCAAGTTTAACAGGAAGCCGTTTCAGTCATGGAGGCAGCCTATAGCTAGCCGCTGTTAGGCTAATTCTGGAGAGAGCGCAAGCTAACCAGTATTGAGATCAAACACACGAGAACTCCCAACAGCAATCGCATGTGCCCAAGATCCATAAATCAAAATGGCTCTGAGATGACTCGCTTGAAACATATGGAATGACTATCTGAAGAAGCAGTAGTCGGTGAGGAGAGGGCCGTTTCGGTACGTGGCAAAGCGATGTTCGGTGTCCCACAAATGACCAGTAATTTAAGGCAGGGTTTGTGCATTACAATCTGTGAGAGTGAATTCTGACGTTCCAACTGGGGTCCAAGGGCGACGAGGAGAGCCCTAGCTGTCTGGAGCCCGATTCCTGAGCCTTAGTAAAAACACAGTGAGGACCGATACGAGCCTGCGAAAACATCCAAACACATCTGGCTTCATAGCCCGCTAGCTACACACCATACAGTTATCCAGGCAAAGCAAACGTCAAAAAAAAGAAGAATCAATGCCACTAGCGACTTGTAGAATACAACTAAATAAATCTCCAAAGGTATTTGTGTTCAATTTTTTTTTCTTTTCAAAGCGTAAGCATCCCCTGTCCTTGCGTCCGGTTAAATAAGAGCTCTGCGTGGACCCTCTGGGAAGACGAGTCTCCCATCCCTGGAGCAACCGCTCGAAACAACCTCGAAGAAGACGGGGAAAGACGGCACGCTAATATCTACATTCCCCTCCCTTCTCCAGCCGAGAAACACAAGCAAATAAAAAGGCTGGAGAGATGGTTTATATCCAAATCCTTCACCTATTTAGACAGTAAACAATCCTATTGCACCGGCGCCTAGCGTTGTTCCACAAAGGATCCTTAGCACGCACGTGCAGGTCTGAGAGGGGGAGAGGCAGTGGCATTCTGGGATAATGAGTCCTTCCGTCTGTTTTGAGCGCAGATCCGCCCATGGCCAA
>NC_140249.1:15217747-15252747 GCF_949987555.1 Borostomias antarcticus | reverse complement strand
CACACACACACACACACACACACACACACACACACACACACACACACACACACACCTGTACTGGTGGATGTCCTCGAAGGACTTGGTGTTGTTGATGGCGAAGACGCAGAGGAACCCCTCGCCCGTCCTCATGTACTGGTCTCTCATGGCGCTGTACTCCTCCTGGCCGGCCGTGTCCAGGATGTCCAGCAGACACGTCTCCCCGTCGATCACCACCTGCTTCCTGTACGAGTCCTGCAGGGGGGAGGGGCTTCATGCGCTCAGAACGCTCCACGCAGACTACAGCTCCGCCTCCGGGCCCCGCCCCCTCTCTAGACATTAAGTCTTCAGATCTCAACAACACGTGATGGGTATGAGCAATATGGCGGTGAAAAGTGGACGACCATGCTCGTCTCTCTCACAGGGGCTGTGTTCCAAATCGCATACTTCTACTTCTTACTACCAGTACGTACTACAGCTGCCCCTAGAAAGTATGTACTTTGCATGCGGTACGCATCCAATCGCATTGCGGCTTGCATACTGTAAAATAAGACCAGATGTACAGTAGTAGGACATCCTGGTATTTTTGCCATACTGTATTGGGCCATACTCCATCCCTTTTTGGCATACTATATAGTATGGAAGTATGCAATTCGAAACGCGGGCATAGTTCCACATACCTCGACGGCACACACACAACCCACACTGTATATACAAAACATGGCATCTATCTACTACACTCTGAACACACACTGTACATGCATTCACCACACACCATTCTGTATGTATTACATCAAATTGCATTTGTGCCTCCCTTTTTAACAGTATGTCGTATTGTGTATATTGCACTGGATTTTGTTTACACCGTATATTCCATTTGTACTGTTTTTGGTACTGCATTTGCAGTCATGTCTGCACTGTCCTGCACCCTGTCCTCTGTCGTGTGCAGCAGCGTGTGCCTTAACCCTGCTCACATTCCTAGAATGTGAACCATCAACACGGCCAATAAAACGGATCCTGAATCCTGAACCTCTCTTTTGCTCGGGGGCCGACGGGTCGACCTGGCCTCGCTCCATTATACGCCTGATAAGGACAGATGCTCTGGTGTGTTTGGGACTGTGTGCTGCTGGTCTCTATCGCTGGTCTCTACCGCTGGTATCTACAATCCCGGCGCTGGGGAGCGTCAGAGCCGGGGCCCCCCGAGAAGCAGCTAGCGCCTAGCGGCTAGCGGGGCCGATGTTTAGCCTGCAGACGGACAGACAGACAGACACACGAACGCAGAGGCCTGCTGTCCCTTTGTGTGGCCCAGCACAGGAGCCAGGAATGCACCGCACAACAAGAACATTGTCTGGCCAGGGGCGGGCGTGGTGAGGGCGAGAGACACAGAGACAGAGAGAGGGAGAGAGAGAGAGGGAGAGAGAGAGACAGAGAGAGGAATACACACTCTACTTCTTGCCCTCCTGTTCCGTCTCTCTCTCTCTCTCTCTCTCTCTCTCTCTGTCTCTGTGTGAACTGAGGAATGGGGATGGACATCATTGTGAAAATAGGAATTTAAACAATAGGAGTTTAATTGATGACAGGTCTGGTTTTTGGGCAGGACCATCTGAAACGAACCACAGCACTCAGGGAGGGGAGGGGGGGGGGGGCAGCGTCTCAGCTCACCCCAGGGGAGGGGCAGCGTCTCAGCTCACCCCAGGGGAGGGGCAGCGTACGCCAGTAATCACATTCTTGCGGAGAATGCTGGAAACTCTGGAATATTATTATTATTATGTTATTATTACTCCTCCTCCTCCTCTGCAGTTCTCCGCAGCGAAATGTGAAGAACTCGCATTGTTCTTCAATAACAAAATAACTTCCAATTAGAGCCGGTGTTAGCCCTGATATAAACAACATGGACGACCTCAGAAAACCCTGTAAAAAAAAGATGGATCCGCAGGGAGATCCACCTGTATCACGTTACCAGAGCGTTGTAAGATTGTCACCGAGTGTAATTCCTCCACCTTATGTATTGACCCTGTACCTACAGCATTTTTTGTTATTATTACTATGTTATTATTTTTATTGTTTATATATTTATTATCAGCTGCAGATGGACTGACACTGACACACACACACACGCACGCACGCACTCGCGCACGCAGGTAGCGTGCCGAGGTGGACGGTACCTCGATGGTGGGGTCGTACTCGTCCACGAAGTGGTTCTGGATGAGCTGGATGGTGAGGGCGCTCTTCCCCACGCCTCCGGCCCCGACCACCACCAGCTTGTACTCCGTCATCCTCACTGCGGCTGCTCACCTCGCACTGCTGGGACAGAGAACGCCGGGTTAAGGTATCTCCTCGCAGCATTTTGACGTTGGCTTACCTGAACCTAGAGTCGGTCGGTCGTACGGGAGAACCCCCGAGAGGTTCCTCGTAGAGAAATCGTACGGAACCCTTATACTGGGGGTCGTACGGAGCCCGTCGAGATTCCTCGTAGGGGAATGTGAAAAATGAGCTGATGGTGGTACTCAATGTTCCAAACGGCTGTAGCTCAGGGCTTGTGAGAGGCAGCATGAGAGAGAGAGAGAGAAATCCCTAATGGTCATCTCCATTCTGGTGACCAGTAGATTTACCTGAAGTTGCAACATTCTATAGTCCTATAGGCCTACAGTTAAACATTCTCTAGTCCTATAGGCCTACAGCTCAACATTCTCTAGTCCTATAGGCCTACAGTTAAACATTCTCTAGTCCTATAGGCCTACAGCTCAACATTCTCTAGTCCTATAGGCCTACAGCTCAACATTCTCTAGTCCTATAGGCCTACAGCTCAACATTCTCTAGTCCTATAGGCCTACAGCTCAACATTCTCTAGTCCTATAGGCCTACAGTTCAACATTCTCTAGTCCTATAGGCATACAGCTCAACATTCTCTAGTCCTATAGGCATACAGCTCAACATTCTCTAGTCCTATAGGCATACAGCTCAACATTCTCTAGTCCTATAGGCCTACAGTTCAACATTCTCTAGTCCTATAGGCATACAGCTCAACATTCTCTAGTCCTATAGGCCTACAGCTCAACATTCTCTAGTCCTATAGGCCTACAGTTCAACATTCTCTTGTCCTATAGGCATACAGCTCAACATTCTCTAGTCCTATAGGCATACAGCTCAACATTCTCTAGTCCTATAGGCCTACAGCTCAACATTCTCTAGTCCTATAGGCCTACAGCTCAACATCTAGCCATAGCAGGTCAGAACAGTGCTTGGTGATCAGTAGTCCTGTAGCAGAAGTCATTTCTCCTGTAGGTTGACCGTTTTAGTGGGCCCCTTCCAGTTGGAGGGGTGGTCAGAGACGAGAGAGAGGGAGAGAGAGAGAGAAAGTCAAAGAGATTTTTTATGACATCCAGGTGCGCGTACCGTTCTCCCACAAGAGTGGTTGGGCCCGGTTAACGGGGCCGGTCATTAGAGCGGGCTACCAGGCCCGTAAATCAGCTGTCTCTTATTAAAGAAAGATTGGCGGGAGCGAGCATCTGGAGGGAGAGAGCGCAGGACTGCCATTCATGCTGCGCGGCCTTTCATCTGTCCAGCTGCGGCCCTGTTCCTGCGCTTTAAACATGGTCCCTTTCATCCCCCGGTCCCCTGGCTGACGCGTGGGGACCGGGGGGACGGCCGACTGACGCAGGTCTGTCGAGTGGACGGGTCGACGGCGGTCTGTGTTCGTCCACTCTTTACTGCGACAGATGGCAGGACAGAGAGAGGGAGCAGGAGAGAGACGGAGAGAGAGAGAGAGAGAGAGAGATTCCCACCTCGACTTCTTACAGCAGGCTACAGACCCCAGGCTACAGACCACACAGGCTGGTACAGAGCACATGTTACAGACCAGACCACAGGCTACAGTCCAGACTACAGACCACATGTTACAGACCAGACTACAGACAACAGGCTAGAGACCACATGTTACGGACCAGACTACACACCTCAGGTTACAGACCAGACTACACACCTCAGGTTACAGACCAGACTACAACCACAGGCTACAGACCACGTGTTACAAACCACATGTTACAGACCACAGGCTACAGACCACAGGCTACAGACCACAGGCTACAGACCACATGTTATAGATCACAGGCTACAGACCACAGGCTACAGACCACAGGCTACAGTCGACAGGCCAGACTACAGACCACAGGTTACAGACGACAGGCCAGACTACAGACCAGAGGTTACAGACGACAGGCCACAGATTACAGACGACAGGTTACAGACATGCCACTGGCTCTCTGGCCATGGAGGGTGTTGACTGTCAGGTCAGCTGCAGCCAGAGAGAGAGAGAGAGAAATGGAGAAACAACACACACCCCAATGAGGCCTCAACTGACCACAGGCCAACACATTCACATTCTCTCTCTCTCTATCTCTCTCTCTCTCTAGCCAGTGAAATTCCAGTGACTGTGAATCAACCAGCAGCACAGAACATTACTATTGTATGGACACTGGTGGTTGAGATGGGACACACACACGCACACACACACAGTATTAAGTAACTACAGTTACCCATAATACCCTGGTGACCATTCCCCCTGTCAGAGCACGATGAGCCAAAGTGAGTCAGAGGTTTTGAGAAGCTCAGTCAGATACTGTACTGCTATTGGACCATTACCTAACAGAGTGGTCACGTTCCTGGTCACTCAACCACAGGGCTAAGCTATTAGCTTACGTACATTAGCCTGCTGCCTCCTGACTGAGATGACACACAAGTCGACGTTGCGCAACATCCTCCCCCCGGAGCCCGACGCGCCGTTCCCCGGCGAGAGCGCTTCGCAGATGCTCCCTGGCAACCGCGAGACCCTCCCTGGTTACGGCTCGGAGGGTGACGTAACGGGGCTCGCTGAGTGACCGGTGATCTCATCCCTGCTGCTGCCGACACGCACGGCGCGCTCTCCAGAAAACCCAGAAAAACACCAGAGAGAGAGAGAGAGAGAGAGAGAGAGACAGAGAGAGACAGGCAGAGAGAGAGAGAGACAGAGAGTCCGCCATGCTGACCCGCTCGCCGGTCAGCGCCGCCTCAGACTCTAGTCAGCAGTGCGTCACCCACCGGACCGCAAAAAACGTTTAGCCGTTGTATTTTGTTTATTGTATTTTGTTTATTGTATTTTGCACCGTCATGTCCTGAACCCTGTCCTATGTTGGCGCATGCCCCTACCCTGGTCAGATACCTAGCATGTGTAGGCTACTCCAAATACATGGCCAATCTTGAAGTTGAAATTGCAGCTTCAGTGACTTGCGTATGACATTAAATATGTGATCCTGCATATGAAGATGGATATGATATTAAAGGGGTAGTTTGGTATTTAGCATCTCTTATAAGGTTATTTACCTTATGAGGTCATATACAACGGTCCATATCTCATTTGTTTACTCTTTAGATATTAGTGCTCATTGCTCATGTCACACACAATGGATCTCTATGGGCGTATATTACATAGCTCTGCCCATAGAGATCCATTATACGGTTATCTGATGGTTCTCTAGCACTAATATCTCTGACACTGAGCACTTATTTCTAGTTAAGTAGACTCACGAGTCAGTCTCTAAACATTGCGCTCAACTAAAGACATTTGTCCGGGTTTCATTGCTAAAAATGGGTGGAAACAATTTGAGAGATTGAAAAAAAACCTGCATTGCAGAACCAATCCAACATCTTAAGGGCGGTCCTTCCTAATGGGGCAGTGACATGTTTTGTTTTGATTCTCCTCTCCAGTTTGATTGGAGGACATCATTTCCGGTGAGGCGGGTCTTCAGACTTTCGGAGGCGGAGATCTCGAAACAAGATTTTGAGACTATCTCAAAAGTGCAAAGTCTGTCAACATGTTTATATGGACCGTTGTATATGTAAGAGATAATGAACGAGGGGCGGGTCTTTGTACTGTTTAAATGGCCGACGTGGAGGTAGTGAATTTACCTCAGCGAAGGTCATTTAAACAGCACAAAGACCCGCCCCTCGTTCATTATCCCACTTATACAACGGCCTTTCAACAGAAAACATAATTCTGAGAACAAAATACATCTATTGCTCATATTAGCTTTGAAAAGTTGGTTAGAGTTATACAATTTCCATAGCAACCAGTAACTTTTATAGTCCCTCTCCACCCAAATCTAACGTTATGACGTTATCACTCCCACATTGATTTAGAACGCATTGATTTCTACAGCAACCACTATTTCATGTTTGGGATGCTACGGCTCTTGTTTGGGTCAGTTGAACTGCGCATAGATTTAGAACATGTTTGATGCCGGGCGTATATACCAGGTGTTGTGGAGAAATAATGTATGCCTCTCGAATGCGTCTTGGCCAATCACAATCGAGTATTCACACAAGCCGTTGTATAAGATTGTAAATAACATGACAGAGCATGATGCTCAATATGAAACTACTCCTTTAAGACATATGAAACCTGAATATCAGAGGTTTACACCCCCCCCCCCCTCGTACAGCCAGACCTCATACAGTAAAAGCCCTGTTGACATTTCATCTCCTTCTCCAGCCTCCTGTAGAGCGGACAGACCGCTGGCTCCTCCTCTAGACCGCTGAACACTGTCACGGACACACTGTCGCCATGTTCTCCAGCCAGGCCTGCTTTCTCAACCCACCAGCCTTCCTGTTCACTAACACACTTACCCCCCCACACTCCTATATCTACCCCCCCTCTACTCCTCTACCCACCCCTACTCCTATATCTACCCACCCCTCTACTCCTATATCTACCCACCCCTCTACTCCTATATCTACCCCCCCTCTACTCCTCTACCCACCCCTCTACACCTATATCTACCCACCCCTCTACTCATATATCTACCCACCCCTCTACTCCTATATCTACCCCCCCTCTACTCCTCTACCCACCCCTACCCCTATATCTACCCCCCCCTCTACCCCTCTACCCACCCCTCTACTCCTATATCTACCCCCCCTCTACTCCTCTACCCACCCCTCTACACCTATATCTACCCACCCCTCTACTCCTATATCTACCCCCCCCTCTACCCCTCTACCCACCCCTCTACTCCTATATCTACCCACCCCTCTACTCCTATATCTACCCCCCCTCTACTCCTATATCTACCCCCCCTCTACTCCTCTACCCACCCCTCTACTCCTATATCTACCCCCCCTCTACTCCTCTACCCACCCCTCTACACCTATATCTACCCACCCCTCTACTCCTATATCTACCCACCCCTCTACTCCTCTACCCACCCCTCTACACCTATATCTACCCACCCCTCTACACCTATATCTACCCACCCCTCTACTCCTTTATCTACCCACCCCTCTACACCTATATCTACCCACCCCTCTACTCCTATATCTACCCACCCCTCTACTCCTCTACCCACCCCCCTTCTACTCCTCTACCCCCCCTCTACTCCTCTACCCACCCCTCTACACCTATATCTACCCACCCCTCTACTCCTATATCTACCCACCCCTCTACTCGTATATCTACCCACCCCTATACTCCTATATCTACCCCCCCCTCTACCCCTCTACCCACCCCTCTACTCCTATATCTACCCCCCCTCTACTCCTCTACCCACCCCTCTACACCTATATCTACCCACCCCTCTACTCCTATATCTACCCACCCCTCTACTTCTATATCTACCCCCCCCTCTACCCCTCTACCCACCCCTCTACTCCTATATCTACCCCCCCTCTACTCCTCTACCCACCCCTACTCCTATATCTACCCACCCCTCTACTCCTATATCTACCCCCCCTCTACCCACCCCTCTACTCCTATATCTACCCCCCCTCTACTCCTCTACCCACCCCTCTACTCCTATATCTACCCACCCCTCTACTCCTATATCTACCCACCCCTCTACACCTATATCTACCCCCCCTCTACTCCTATATCTACCCCCCCTCTACTCCTATATCTACCCACCCCTCGACTCCTATATCTACCCACCCCTCTACTCCTATATCTACCCACCCCTCGACTCCTATATCTACCCCCCCCTCTACTCCTCTACCCACCCCTCTACTCCTATATCTACCCCCCCTCTACTCCTCTACCCACCCTTACTCCTATATCTACCCACCCCTCTACACACTTACCCCCCCTCTACACACTTACCCCCCCACACTCCTATATCTACCCACCCCTCTACCTCTCTAAGGGGTGACGTCCGCCAGACATCTGTCTATCCATCTGTCTATCGGTGGATGAATAAAGTATCTATCTATCTATCTATCAGTGGATCAATAAAGTATCTATCTATCTATCGAGATATCTTGCTCAGCAGGGTCGTTGGCACATCCTTCATACTAGGGGAGTGAGTTCCACTACTTGACGACCACTCTGCTTTAGCCTCCTCGTTACACTCAACGATACACGAACCCGCGAGGAGAAAAAAACACCATTTACACGGCTAATGCAGCGGCAGAGATTCAACGGCCACAGACACACTCCAAGTGACTCCTATATTTGTCCCTGGGTGTGGTGTTGTATTAATAGAACCCTGCGCAAGTGTGTGTGTGCGCGTGTCATGCAAGACTAGTTGATGAGCTGACCGGTAGTGCTGGGTCACCTATGTTAATGATTGATAGAACAGCAGGCTTCTTGCTAGCTTACTGACAACACGACATTGGGTTGAAAACGCTCTTCCAAGTCCAAGTCCTCCGCGGTCAGCGTCCGGCGGTTCCGGCCCACCCTGCCTGGGGGGGGGGGTTCTGATTGAAAAGGGGAGCTTTCCAGATGGGTTCGACCAGTGTCAACACACTCAAGAGCTTGTGAAAACAGTCCCGCGGCTATAATTCTACGGCGCAACAGGAAGGGAATTACCCCGAACGCTCAATCGCGTGAGCAAACATTTATGCTAGCTTCCTTCTTCCTCGCGGTAAATAACCCGGCCTGGTACGGTACGTGCGTGACACGGCCCTCCGTCCAGAGAGCGCACCCCCCGTTCGCTGCCGAGGCCTCGGGTAAATACACACACCGACTTAACACAAACACACACACAATAATCAGTCTGGGTAATCTTCTCTGCAGGCACACTCTACGCCTCGACGGCTACTATATTAGTTATTAGTTATATACGAGTATATATAGTTACTATAACTACTACTACTATACTACTACTACTACTGCTACTGCTACTACCACCACCGCTACTACTACTACTACCACCACCACTACAATACTACAATAACTACTTACTATAACTACTACTACTACTATAACTACTACTACTACCACCACCACCACCACCACTACTACTACCACTACTACTACTACTACCACCACTACTACCACTACTACTACCACTACCACTACTACTACTACTACTACTACCACCACTACCACTACCACTACTACTACCACCACCACTACTACTACAGTACTACTATAACTACTACTACACTACTACTACTATAACTACTACTACTACACCTATAACTACTACTACTACTACTACTACTACTACTACTACCCCCCCCCCCCCCCCCCCACCAAGCCTCTCTCCGACAGCCTGAATGACCCTGGGGCGATCTGCCTCCCCTTCTCCCCCCCATCGATCAGCCCTGCTCTGAGCACCCCTCCGTCTGACTGGCCCCGGCGTCTGAGGAGGGACAGGAGGGGAGGAGAGAGGGAGAGGAGGAGAGAGGTAGAGGAGAGAGGGAGGGGAGGAGAGAGGGAGGGGAGGAGAGAGGGAGGGGAGGAGAGAGGGAGGAGAGAGAGGGAGAGGAAGAGAGAGGGAGGGGAAGAGAGAGGGAGGGGAGGAGAGAGGGAGAGGAGGAGAGAGGGAGGGGAGGAGAGAGGGAGAGGAGGAGAGAGGGAGGGGAGAGAGGGAGAGGAGGAGAGAGGGAGAGGAGGAGAGAGAGAGAGAAGGAGAGAGGGAGAGGAGGAGAGAGGGAGAGGAGGAGAGAGGGAGGGGAGGAGAGAGGGAGGAGCAGAGACGGGAGGGAGGAGCCTCTCATACCAGGCTGACTGGTAACATCACCGGGGTCAATCTGCAGCTGACGGCATGTTAGGGACATATGACACATAGACATGTGTGTCATTTTGCCATAGGGTAGGCTACACTTTTGGAAGTGATGAATATGCCTATGTGGCTGTGCTTAGATGCCAGTCAGTCTGTCTGATAACAGTTCTCAGATTTGCATCCAAATTGATAAATGCCGAACTTGGTGCGGTAATAACCGTACACCCAGTTTTCTGTCCTACGATCGCTTAGTAAATGAAGGCCATTGTGTTCTCAGAAAAGGAGGCCAGATTCACTCTTGGCTATAGATACAGATTTTGTTTCCACTTGTTCTGGTCGTACGTCACTGGAGAAGAGAAATGAACGTTTGATGAGTCAGAAGTGCTCTTTGTCTCTGCTGTGTTAACAATAGTGATGTCAGTTAGAGTTAGTTTGATCAGAACCACGGAATATTATATCATCCATCTTTGCTCACTCACTACACCTTAGCCTTTGTACCCACAGGTGTGCATAAATGACGTTATCAACTTCTTTTTAAAATACAAAAGCATGTAAGCATGTAAGCAAAAGCATGTAAAAGGATATCATGTAAGCAAAAGCATGTAAACAAAAGCATGTCAAATGATATCGGTGATTACAGCGGGTGTCGGCCATGAGAAGCAGGTAAATATCGGTTATCGATATCGGTTGGAAAAACGCCGTGCGTCCCTAATTATAGGCGTATCAACGGAGTCGTAGCATCCGTATTGTGACTCCGCCCCCCCGCCGCCTGTTGGGTGGTGGTATCCCCGCCCGCCCCCGAGCTAGGCCGTGTCCGCGGCTGATGAATAATCCAAGCCTGCATATGGAGACGAGCGAGGCACGGCAGGCCCTGCTGTCTGGGCTCGTCGTCGGGGGAATCTGGGATCTGGTGTTTGTGTAAAAGACGCCGCCTGCTGGGGATCAGGCTCCGCCCCCCGCGGTCTCTGTCGGCGTCTGCCCCCGTAGCTTTCCCTCTCTCACGATCCAACCACAGCCCGATGCGCCGCACCCCCCCCCCCTCAAACACACACACCTCCATGGGCCTCCCTACGGCAGTGCCACACACCTGCCCAACCCTCTCCTCTCTGACTAGTACCGTAATCAGTGCCAGAGCATGTTGATTAATTAGCCCCCAAAGTAGCCGTACAAACTTTGACTGGGAGTCAGGGAGACTGGGAGTCAGGACGACTGGGAGACTGGGAGACTGGGAGTCAGGGAGTCAGGGAGACTGGGAGTCAGGGAGTCAGGGAGACTGGGAGTCAGGGAGACTGGGAGTCAGGGAGTCAGGGAGACTGGGAGTCAGGGAGACTGGGAGTCAGGACGACTGGGAGACTGGGAGTCAGGGAGACTGGGAGTCAGGGAGTCAGGGAGACTGGGAGTCAGGGAGACTGGGAGTCAGGGCACGCTCACGGCGCTGTCTGGAATCTCTGGACCCGCTCAGCTGAAATCTGTGCATGGCTGAGTCCTCCTGCTCAGGGAGCCATGGCCCGTCTGTGAGTCCTGCAGGGCGGTTATATTTAGCCCAGCCCACCACCTCCAGCCTGAGAAATTAACAGGTCGTTTTGAAACCCTAGAGCCCCTGCCTGGACCCAGAGGATAACCTTACATGACAGCTTACTGAGGAGAGCAGGGAGCCAGTGGGGGGGGGCTGCTCTTTCTTCCCGTACGCCAAGGGCATGCAGGACCGGGGGGGGGGGGGGGGGCTGGAACCAACCCCAAATACCTCCAACTCACTGGGTTCCAACCCAAGAATTAGAATGTCTGTTGTTTTACCTTCCTGAAAATGACAACTGCTACCAGAGAACAAAGATGGTCTGTGTAGCTGGGTTCTGGGGATGTGGGGGGGTGCATGTCTGGTCTGGCTGGGTTCTGGGGGGTATATGTGGTCTGTGTAGCTGGGTTCTGGGGGGGGTCCATGTCTGGTTTGGTTAGCTGTGTTCTGGTAGCCTGGCGTCGCCGGCCTGATCACATGAGCTCGTTCTCTTTCACTCCGTAGACCAGTCTGGTCATCCACCCGTTCCAACAGAGTCCCACTGACCCGATATCGGTCGGGCCAATCACAGCCATTTTTCTAACATCTGCAACCCATTGATAATGCTCCTTGGAAATAGAAAATAAAACAGGATTTCCAAACCCTTCACAGTTTAGCCAATTGGGTCTGGCTAGTGTTGGGGGGGGGGGGGGGGGGTCTGTGTAGCTGTGGGAGTGTATGTGTTCAGTGTGTGTGTGTGTGGGAGGGGGGGCTGTATGACCAACTCAGGAGGACCCATCTTTCCCCGTCCTCACTAGAGCTCACAGCTCGGTGCAGATCAGCTGTCTTTAGGACCGGGAGGGCTCCGCGGACCCGACCGCCACCCGGGACACAATAAGACGAGGACGGAAAACACAAGACTGGGTCTCCCTCTCTACATGCACCCCCCCTCTCTCCATTAAAGCGCTTAATTGGTTAAAGGATCCATATTGGCAGAGCCACAAGCCCACTGCAGGGATAATAGATTTTTAATGGAGCGATGATGGTAATGGGAGCCTCTCTGGGGAGGGATCACGATGGAGGACTGAGACCCCCCCCCTCCATGCACCAATGACTTCATCCCTAAAATGGCATCTTCACTGACGACACAGGCAGCCCGAGAGTCAATACCCTACTATCCGCCATTGAAAACAACAACTGTCAAAGCACTCTTACAGAATCGCACACACAAAAAAAACTCATCCGTTCACAAGGTCATAGGTAATGGCTACCCCCCCCCCCCCCCTCCCCCCGCCCTCATCTGGCGACGGGAGACAAGCAAATATAAAGAGCCGGACCGCGTCAGGGCGCGGACACAGAACGAGTGTTCGGAACATTTACTGAGAATCTGAAACGGCTGCCGGTACTCAGAATCCACATCCCGTTGGGGAGGGGAGGCCGAGAAACCAGGAAGAATGCTAATGTGTTGGTGTGTTCCCCTCCCGAGCTGGCCTGCTGCTCTGTGTTGAGTCTGGGGTGAGATGGACGTGAGGGGAACTTCAAAACAGTGCTCAGCCTCCACCCCGACCGGGTTGAGGGCAGGCTCTGACCTTTGCCACGCTGGGTCAACCTTTCAGGTTGTTGGCTGTTGGCCTACAGTCGGTCATGACAGACTACGCTCCGGTCAACCAGCTGAGATCATCGGACCTGAGCGACTAGCCGGCAAGTGGGTAAACTGTAAAATGAGCATGGATGGTCTAGCACCAGAGTAGTGTAGCGTATATGGAGTATCCATGGACCCACAGTATACCCACTTCTTTAACCACTAGCCTACTAATGTCAAAACTGTAACATTTCTGCAATTTGGCCATTAGAGTATATATACTCACTTCTTTAATCAACACTACACACCTGTCTAGAATTTAGCATGTTTGTTTGTTTGTTTGTTTGTTTGTATGTATGTATGTATGTATGTATGTATGTATGTATGTATGCATGCATGTATGTATGTATGTATGTATGTAAAGCGCATTGTGTTGCCTCTGGGTATGAAATGCGCTATATAAATAAAGCTTTGATTGATTGATTGATGTATGTATGTATGTGTGTGTGTGTGTGTATGTATGTATGGGCTATGTAGCCCTATGTATGTGAGTGAGGGAGAGGGGGCAAGGCAAGTCAACACAAAAATAATTTGCTGTGACTACTGATCAACAAGCATGTTATTTGCCCAATGGGAGCCTACACCGATGTCGCCTATATGTAGACAACCTAGGCCTACTATAAAGATAGATCTACGAACTGTCTTTAGCCAATGATGGCCTTTCCAGACTTTCGGTATCATAATAACTTACTAGCCTAACTAAAATCGGGAATATAGTTGTCGCCAGTCATAGTTATTGGTCCATTTGTTGTAAAATTGTAATAGGGCCTTTATGGAAATTACCGCCGGTAGGTGATCATTTCTAAAATCCTCATGACTGATCCCACAATAGACTGCGCGAACGCGAACGCACGTCGAGTCAGCCTTTTCTAAGTGGCCGGATTGATCTGTGATGATGATAGTGGTCAGTAAAAGCCAAGTCTCGCAGGCGCGTCGGAGTAGAATCGTGTTCCAAATCAAACGCCTTGTAATGGAATGCAACTTCCGCAGTGCTACGGGGCGTCACCCTGGTCTGTGTAGCCTGTCTCTCCAGCCACCATACCCGCCGCTGGGGCTGGGGAGGACCCCCTCACAGCTCCTTACCAACTGCTTACAATGTAGTAGCCGATCGGAGGGTTGACCTAGGCTACTCTACATTTAACACAGATACATATTGCGATGAAAAGGTTTTATTTTCAGGCTTCCCTGAAGCTAATTGTTAGGAGTTTCGGGGTTTGAGCCAACAGTGGGCTCTTTCTCTACAATGTAGCATATTCTGTCAAGTAGCCTAATCAGGCAAGGATTTAAGAGAATCCACGGCCAGTAGACACGAATGATCCCTGGCGCTCTCACATCATGCGCGACCAATGAACTATTTGGATTTTACCACCCAGAACCGACGAATAGCCTACCTGTAATATCGAACACACAAAAATGCTGTTGAAGAACGAGATAGCGTATAAAGGTCGGGTGAACGACATCTACGGCCCGGTTGAAACACCCCTTGCGTAGAAAGATTTTCCGAACACATTTTTATAACACAAGAATGTCCACGGTATACTTACAACAAGCAGACCCCTAATTTGCAGGAGCGACGTGTGGCTACTGGAGACAATGTTACAATTCTGTGAGCTCGGTGCACTTTCAACAGAAATCGAGTCTGGGTTCCTTGAGGTCGCTCGCAGTTTAGGTGCTCAAAAACGTTAAGCTGTTACTCCAGAAAACGGTTGGATTTCGGTGGGGGAAAAAGCTCTCGGCGTGTATTCGGTGTTGTGAGCAGAGTCGGTTCGCGGCGGACAATGTGCTTTGAAAAGGGGGAGAAGAGACTGTTGTTGGAGCCCACGCCCAGTCAGCACAGCCAGAGGAGCAGAGCTAGCTAGTTAACTGTGAACCGCCCCGGCGGGAGGAGCACTTCACGCATGTTCTGACCACGGACTTGGTGGTCCTGTGGCATTTTCACCAAGATGAGTCAGTGCAGTGGTTGGATTTCAATATGGTTTGATGGATTTTTTAAAATGTATTTCCGTGCCATGCACACGAAGTGGGCTTATAATAGACCGATTGCAGTGAATTAATACATTGCAAAAATACATTCATTTTCAGTGGGCTATTTTAACCAAAATAACACGTCCTGCTAATAGGAATCGCTGCAGTAGGCTACTACTAGGTCCTATGGCTTTTCCCATAGTCGAATATTTAGCCTACACGCGGAGCTACTAACAGGCTACACAGGCGTTCATTTCACCTGCATTTTGAAACGTTCCCAGTTCGTTATATTTCATAAATACAAATACATCTGAACAAAACTGCCTCTGACGTGCGATAGACATGTTCAATCCACTATGAATGTGAATGGTTGTGATTGCTGAACGTGATGAATAATACAAATCAAAAAAGCACTACATATCCCATGGGTCAAACTTCTCCCGTCGCCGTATCCAGGAAGTCATCTGCTGTTGCCAACCAAACTTATGACTTCTCTGCAGTGCACTTCTCTCTGGAAGAATTTCCTCCTTCGCATGGTATATTATCGAAGAATTCAAAGGTAAACGCTATTATATAGACATATAGTTTTAAATAGTAACATGAGTTTATATTATTTCCTTATCTAAAGCTGTCTAGCTGCCTAGTTGGAGCCTGGCTGACTAGCTAGACAGCAGCTAGCAAGCTAGGTGTTAATAAGTAGCACTTGTAACGTTAGCTAGCTTGTTTTCTAGGACTTATTTACAGGTTGGGTTCAGGACATGGCCACGCTAGACGCCCATCAGTCTACATCATGCATCTCTGCATCGATGATTCCAACAAAGCATGCTATTGCATAAAGCTAGCTAGTCATAGTTACCAGTTCTCCCAGATACAGATTTGGCTAGCTACTAATTAGACCTTCTCTCTTTCAGGGGTCAATGAGAGATGAGCTGCACCCAGGACTCTCTGGGCCTGGTGCGGCCCGGCCTAGCGCGGGTCCTGGTCACAGAATTGAGCGGATCAGGCCATGTGAACCCAACCCCTGCTGCCTACGAGGACTCTGACATGCTGGTGGAGCTCTACCTCTCCCCGGCAAAGCTGGTGAGATCCCATCAGAGGGGCAACCACTGTGTTGAGATCTGGTTCACAACATCACACATCCATGTAGACTTGATCACCCTCTGTGATTTCAGACCACCTACACAGTTAGTCACAGTTTGTCATTGCTAGTGGGAACTGCAAAGCGATAGCAGGTTGAGACAAAGTGCCCCGAAAAGAGTGCTTACAGCAGTAGTAGACACGTTCCCAAATGAACATGGCCGTCCTGGGTGACACTATATTTTACATCCATTATTACCGTGCTCTCTGACCTTGATGAGCTGAGCGCACATATGGAGGTATGTCCATAAACCTGTCAGCGAGGCCCAGGGTTGATGAATGGCAAACTCCACACATCCATTAGCATGGTGTAAGGGATTAAAGATTGGACACAGCCTCTGTCTTTCATATACCACAAGAGCTGGAGCACCAACATGTTTGGGATATAGTCCCACTGGGATTTTATGCCTACAGTATATTCTCAAAGTTGTTTGGGATCAGGGTTTTGGTTGTGTGGTATACTGTAGCATCAGGTGCAACACTTTGGCTCTTTGCTGTCTGTATTCCATACTCAAGAAGTTAGTCTACTGACAGCTGGGTAAAACGGTGGCCTAGTTGGTTGTCTTTTGTTTTCAAAATCAACAAATAGTATTTTACCTCTCTGTCTTTAAGTTTTGAATTGATTTGGTAGGCTATGTTCTACATCAATGGGGAATGGGGGGGGGGGGGGTGCGAGATCATGAAAACCATTCAAAATAGCCTATTAACCATAATTGTTACAGAACATAAAAATAGTATTTGCATTTATAATAATACCATAAGTGCTATAGATTGTGTTATTTTGTTGTTGTTATGCCTATTAGTGTGTGTGTGCGCACGAACATTCGCATGCTTCAACCATCTGCGGTTATAGTGGGTGTCATGAGCCTCTGGCACGGTTATTTAGGGGGTTGGAGGAGAGTGCTGGATGTGCACAGAGAGATGGGTCTAAGGGAAGAGGAAGCAGGAGCACAGGGAGATGGGTCTAAGGGAAGAGGAAGCAGGAGCACAGAGAGATGGGTCTAAGGGGAGAGGAGACAGGAGCACAGGGAGATGGGTCTAAGGGAAGAGGAGACAGGAGCACAGGGAGATAGGTCTAAGGGAAGAGGAGACAGGAGCCCAGGGAGATGGGTCTAAGGGAAGAGGAGACAGGAGCCCAGGGAGATGGGTCTAAGGGAAGAGGAGACAGGAGCACAGGGAGATGGGTCTAAGGGAAGAGGAGACAGGAGCACAGGGAGATGGGTCTAAGGGAAGAGGAGACAGGAGCACAGGGAGATGGGTCTAAGGGAAGAGGAGACAGGAGCACAGGGAGATAGGTCTAAGGGAAGAGGAGACTGGAGCACAGGGAGATCTGGCCGTTAAGGCACTGGGAGGTGTGATTTATCTGGGATGCATCACGGCACAGAGGTGGTTCGAACGCTCCCGTCCATAATGATCGGACTGCTGTTAACCGGGATCTGCTGAAAACGGACAGAAATAACACTGTCGACTCAGATTACATGGAGCCACCCGGCTCTCAGCTGTGCAGAATTCACAATGTTTTTTGGGGTCCGATGTTAAAATGTCTATAGCAGCATTCATATAAATCAATGTAGCACATAGTGCTTTACACAAGAAGTGATGGATAAAAACATAGATCATGTAAACGCAGTGAGATCAGATAAAATCTAAAAGTGTGGGTGTGTGGGGATCAGTTAAATCAATTAGAGGCTTTACTCATCAAGAGAATTTACGACCATGATATTTGCATTTATGACCCCTCAGAAATCATTGAGTTACACGGAGGACCTCTCTCTGGTGTCGTCCCTGGAGATGTGCGTGGACACTCGGGAAAACACGCTCGGTAACTTCGGTAAGAGGCGACCTCTCTTATCTATTCCCTGGAAGTCTACACACAGTAGCACAGACAGTAGCGTGCGTTGCCAAGCTGTAACATTGACTTGAGAGGTGCACAGTTGTAACAGTAGCGTGTGACAGTCTGGCCAAACATGGAGTAGACGTTATGTAATGTGTGTGGAAATTCACCGTACGACAGGCAGGCTAATGATTAGTCCGTAGCCTGAGAGAAACGACAGCATAACTCATAACAGTTCTGTATTGAGCTTATAAAGAACGGCAAACCACATCATTATACTTGATGAAAATGGGGAAAAAAACAACACTAGATTGCACAACAAGTAGGGGCATGCCGGACGTTCGCCTGCCCAGGGGTGAATCACGCCGGCTGGCTAACGGCTCACGGGGAGGTTTTAGAGGTCTGATGAGGCACGGCTGGAAGAGCGCCAGCCAGTCCTTTAGACCCAATCGAATCGAGTCATGGCTTCCCTCTGACGTGAGAGGAACGTGTCCCTTTTATCTCCTCATCTCGCAGGTGCCTACTTGCCCGGGCTGGTGCAGTTGAAAATGAACAACAGTGTGATAATGTCAGTCAGGTGAGTGGAAAATACCCAGCATGCACGGTGTGTTTTACCGCGTCGAGCTGGAGATGGGCTGTGTGTGTATGTGTGTGTGTGCGTGCGTCTCATATTCCCACAAAGGGTGCTGTTAAGTTTATAGTCGATCGTCCAAAATGTCGGCCGACGACTAGATTGTTTGGTGGCGGTGGAACACATGTAGCCCGATATTTCAAACGATTGACTACAAACCCACCTTTATTGTAACCAGAGCTGCGTGGGACCCCTCAGGGCCCCCTGTCAGTGCCTCTCTGGCCCTGCCCTGTGGCAGGGGCCAGGGATGTGGTTCAGGGCTGGGCTTTAGAGACGGGCGCCCCCTGTTGGTCACAAGGATCCCTGTTGTCCTATAAGCAGGGGCCTGGAGCCTCTGAGCCCAGGGCAGCAGCAGATCTCAGAGCGTCTGTGGGAAGGATGGGACTGTTTATCAGATACATAAGCAGACGGGAAGGCAGGTAGACAGACCGGCAGACAGAGACAGACAGGCAGATAGACAGGCAGATAGAGACAGACAGACAGATGGATAGAAAGACTGATAGACAGACAGACATGCAGAGAGACAGACAGGCAGACAGACAGACAGGCCGATAGACAGGCAGATAGACAGAGAGACATAGGCAGATAGACAGGCAGACAGAGAGACAGGCAGATAGAGAGACAGGCAGGCAGATAGACAGACAGACAGAGAGACAGGCAGACAGATAGACAGGCAGAGAGACAAACAGGCAGATAGACAGGCAGACAGACAGGGCTGCAGCGCCTCATCCAGTGTCCTATCTGTCCTAATGACCTGTGCTGTCATTGCTGTCAGATGGAAGGAACGCAGCATCCGAAACTACAGCGCACAAGCTCAGACGGGGGGGGGGGGGGGGGGGGGGGTTCAGTGGAGGTCCCGGGAGGACAACACCAGAGCCCTGGCTGGGGCAGATGGTGTCGCAATTTACGTCATTGCTGACTGTGTCACTTAAAAATGGTAAATGGACTGCCCTCATATAGCGCTTTTATCCAGAGCGCTTTACAATGACCCATTCACACACATTCACACACTAATGGCGGCAGGGTGCTACAGTAGCCTGCTCACTGGGAGCAGTTTGGGGTTCAGTGTCTCGCCCGAGGACACTTCGACATGTGGACAGGAGGAGCCGGGATTCGAACCGTCGACCCTGCCGTCATCGGACGGCTCGCTCTACCTACTGAGCCACAGCCGCCCCCACTTACATCTTTGCCTTTAATTCCTGCGCGTGCGTGTGTGTACGCATGTGTGTGTGTGCGCGCTTGTGTGTGTGTGTGTGCATCCAGGGACCTGGGGACCACCCTGGCCCACCTGCAGGTTCTGTGGATGTGTGGGTGTGGTCTGGTGGACTTGGACGGGATCCCTTCCCTGTCCTCTCTGAAGGTACACAGACCAGAGCTCCACTTCACTCGTCTGATCCAGAATAACATACTCAACGGCTTTAGATGAATCCACAGTTCAGAAGTACAGTGCAGTGTTATAATCCCCCAAACAGCGTTCATATCGTTCATCATTTCCTTTATGATTATGTAGAGCCATCTTGATTGTGTGTGTGTGTGTGTGTGTGTATCACAATGGCACACACATTGTATAAATAAAACATCACACATACATCACACTACATTGCACATTGTACCCTACATACTCTCTCACCACACTCCATTCTGTATATACTGTATTTTGCATTTGTAAGTTTTTCTTTTTTGGGATGTTTTGTATTTGCCCTGTCCTGTCCTGTCCTGTGCCCTGTCTAATGTCGTCTCCATCAGTGTATGCATCGTCGACCTAAGCAATGTCCTAGTAAGTGTAAACCATATACAAAGCAATCAACTGATCTAGAATGTTCTCTCTGAGTCAGGAGCTACATGTGGCCTACAACAGCGTGTCGGACCTGAGTCAGGTGAGCATGCTGGAGAGCCTTCAGGTGCTGGACCTGGAGGGGAACCTGGTGGACGACCTGGTCCAGGTGCAGTACCTGGGCCTGTGCAGCCAGCTCTGCGCCCTCACCCTGGAAGGGAACCCCGTGTGCGTGCGACCCCACCCGAGGGCCACCCAGGTGGGTCGCCTGTCCGCTACACACCCCCTCCTTCCGAGCCTGACGCTCAATCGGCATGTCGTCCCGCGTCGTTGTCCAGTCTGAACAGGCTCCCGTTGCAGCCGTTTTCACGAGATGGGCGTCGCTGAAGGAGCCCTCAGCGATTAGTCCTAACCAATCACGTCGCGGAGTTTAATTCGAACAACGCGTTCGAAGGATGATTGATTGGTCCGGTTGGAATTTCAGCCGAGAGATCACTTTGGACGAGAGCCTTTCCAGACCTTGAATTGCATTTCGAAAAATTCAGATTCAGGGGCTGAGCCATTCATCCCTCTAAGAGCTACTCTGATGCCAGCGACTGCTGCTAGACAATTATGTCATCCAGGGATAGTGCTGTCCAATTGGCCGGGACAGTCCCACATGCTGGGTGCGTGTGTGTGCGTGTGTGTGTGTGTCTATGTGCGTCTGTGTGTGTCTGTGTGTACGTCCGGCCAATGAGATTAGCCAGGCTCTCCGGCGCCAGCAGGGCCCGGCCCGCTGGGTTCAGACTGTGAGCCGCTCCCTCCCGCCACGCCCTCCCGGCCCCTCCTCTCGGACCCCCGCCGATAACGGCCCGAATGCGATGACTCTCGTCTGGACACATGAAAGCGTGTGTGTGAATGGACCTGAAATTGATGCCTATCTGGTTAAATAAAGGATTTGATTGATTGATTGATCGATTGATTGATCCCACACTCCTGTCAAAGGGGGGCCTGTGTCAGCCAGCGGCACACTTGGAACACCCCCGTATACAACACACACACACACACACACACAAGTCTTAACCCTTTTCTGTGCGCCCGCGAGCGCGCTCTCAGCCTCCACCCACCAGGGCGTTTCTGGGACCAGAGCAGGTGTGTTTCTGGGACCAGAGTGGGTGTGTTTGTGAGGCCAGAGCAGGTGTGTTTGTGGGTCAGAGCGGGTCTGTTTGTGGGTCAGAGCGGGTCTGTTTGTGGGTCAGAGTGGGTGTGTTTGTGGGTCAGAGTGGGTGTGTTTGTGGGTCAGAGCGGGCGTGTTTGTGAGGCCAGAGCAGGTGTGTTTGTGGGTCAGAGCGGGCGTGTTTGTGGGACCAGAGTGGGCGTGTTTGCGCCTCCCTGCTACAGGAAGCAGGAAAGTAGGGCAGACGAGGGAGGACGCCGGTCTGAATATTCATCAGCCCCCGCTCTGCTGCAACGCCGGGGTCCTCGGGTTCGCCCGTCTCCCAACTAACACCCCTCTGCCTCGTTCCCTATTCCCCCTCCTTCTCTCTTTCCCTCTCTCTCTCCCTCTCTCTCTCTCTCTCTCTCTCTCTCTGTGTTTCTCTCTCTCTATCTCTCTTTCTCTCTCTCTCCCTCTCTCTCTCCCTCTCTCTCTTCCTCTCTCTCTGTCTCTCTCTCCCTCTCTCTCTCCCTCTCTATCTCTCTCTCTCCCTCTATCTCTCTCTCTCTCCCTCTCTATCTCTCTCTCTCCCCCTCTGTTTCTCTCTCTCTATCTCTCTCCCTCTCTCTCCCTCTGTTTCTCTCTCTCTATCTCTCTCCCTCTCTCTCCCTCTCTCCCTCTGTGTTTCTCTCTCTCCTCTCTATCTCTCTTTCTCTCTCTCTGTCTCTCTCTCTCTCCCTCTCTATCTCTCTCTCTCTCCCTCTATCTCTCTCCCCCTCTATCTCTCTCTCTCTCCCTCTTTATCTCTGTTTCTCTCTCTCTATCTCTATCTCTCTCCCTCTCTATCTATCTATCTCTCTCTCTCTCTCTCTCTCTCTCTCTCTCTCCCTCTATCTCTCTCCCCCTCTATCTCTCTCTCTCTCTCTATCTCTCCCTAGCTCCCCACACACTGGCGCAGTGCCACTCGCGCTGTTTGCATGGATGAGCGGAACTGGCCTCTCAAAAGGCTCATGCCACCCTAAAGGTGCGCTTGCACAGACCCAGCAAAGTTTCCCCCGGAGTAGATGGAGCGACTTGATGGGAGTGATGGGAGGAGACGTCTCCTTCCCTCTCCCCTCTCTCCCTCCCTCCCTTCATCTCTCCATCTCGGTTTGGTGAAGGCGGCTCTGATTTGATCACTCAGCTGCATTGCTCCCTCTCGATCTCTCTCTCCCTCCCTCTCTCTCTCTCTCCCCCTCCCTCCCTCTCTCCCTCCCTCTCTCCCTCTCTCTCTCCCTGTCTCTCTCTGCTCACTGTTCTCTCTCAGTGCAGATACAAGTCCAGAGCCCAGTAAAGAGCAGACTATTGGGTTTTATTAGCGCTCACTTATCAGCGCACTGAGCCTGTGTTCTACATGGGTTGTGGAGGGCAGAATGTGACCGGGCCCTGTTATCACTTCCTGTCCAGCCACCCCGTAGACACCTGGTCCACCTGGGCTTAGAGCCGCGGGTCCGGCTTCGCTCGGCCGCTCCAATCAGACCCCGTCTTGATAAACGATCAGCCATTCAAATCACAGACAAACCAGCGTAACCGTTCTGTCAGCCAATCACAATCCTCCGTCTCCAGACCTTCTTCGTCTTCCTCCAGATGAGAGGCTGCTCGTGGGACTGCTGGTTTCCCTCAGGGGGGGGGGGGGCTCTCCCAGGGGCCTGCCCCCACTGGGACCTGATGTACCATGTGATGGAAACCCCAGACTAGGCTTGGATGTTTCTCTTATGGAAGGCCAACCTGGCTCCAGCTCCCAAATCTGACATTTCACATTTTTGAAATGCGATTCAGGATCTGGAAAGGCGCCCGTCCAAAGTGGTTTCCCGGTCGGAATTCCAACCCGGCCAATCGGCATCCTTTGAATGCGACGACGGATTTAACTGTGCGACGGGATTGGTTAGGGGATGAGCTAATCGCTGAAGACTCCCTCTTCGGCGACGCCCATCTCGGAAAAAGGCTGAAATGGGAGTCGGTTCTGTTCACTGAATAATGACGTGAAACAAAATGGTGGTTCAGTCAGGCAAATAGAAGGCAATACAGTCGGAGGAATCGGTCTACGAGCAGTGTTGATTTTGACAGTAAATGTTTTAGTTTTAGTCATAGTCTTTTGACTAAAATGCTATTTAGTTTTAGTCATATTTTAGTCATCTGAATTGTTTTAGTCTAGTTTTAGTTGACTAAATAGCATTAAGATTTTAGTCAACTAAATATACAGTAGATTTAGTTGACTAAAATTTAATGGGTTTAGTTAAAGTTTCATGCATTATTTAACCATTTCTCTAGAATTTCTAAACTCAAATACTCCTGGAGGAAACTTGTATTAGACTGATAGACAAAGCTACTGAATAACGTTTCTATGCACTCTCCTGGCCTGTATTCAATGTTTTTTCAGTGTGAGCCACGACTTTCACGGAAATCTCAGCATGATCTCTCTCCAAATTGTCCCTCCCTAATATTTTCGTCTAGTCATTTGTTGACAAAAAATGTCTGTGGATTTTGTCATAGCTTTTGTCATCATGAATTCGTTTTCGATTTTTTAGCTATTGTCTCGTGAGGATAACTAAATAAAGGTTGTTGACGAATAATTTTCGTCATAGTTTTCACCCCCGCCATCACCCCCTCTCTCCCTCTCCCTCCCTCTCTCTCTATCTCCCCCTCTCTCTCCCTCTCTCTCTCCCTCTCTCCCTCTCCCTCCCTCCCTCTCTCTCTCTCTCTCTCTCTCTCTCTCTCTCTCTCTCTCTGGCCCCGCCCCCAGGCAGAGGGGGAGGAGTACTGCTACCGCGCCGCCGTCCGGGACCTGCTCCCTCATATGCGTTACCTAGACGACGTGCGGGCGGAGGAGGAGGAGGGGCCTGTGGGCAGGTCCATGGGGGACGACTGGGCTCTCCTCCGAGAGCTGCTCAGAGACACCAGCCCCTCTGGGATTGGGCAAGGTGAGGGGGGGTTGTATGTGGACACAGCGGCCGGCGCGTACGGCGTCCACCCCAGACCCGTCTCCGCCCCGCTCCGCCCCGGCGCCGGCCTCTCCTGCCCCTCCCGCCCCGCCAGTCGCCCCCCCAGCGCCAGGCCGGCCTCTTCCTCCTCCGCCGGGCTCGGACCCCCCCCGTCGGCCGGTCCCTCGCCCCGGGGGTCCAGACCTGGCTCTGCCGACTCGGACCCAGCGCCTGTGGACCCGGACGCCAGCGGCCTGACGCACGGTGAGTGGCTCCGCCCCCCCACCCTCCTCCGTGTCGTCCATCTGTCCGTCAGCCATCGGCTGTGGTGAACTATAGCTGCTCTACAGCGCCCCCTGGTGGACATGCTGGAGCAGTGTCAGGAGACGGAGGAGCCAAAAGGCATCATAGTAGGATGATTTAGACTCCAACCTGTGTGTGTGTGTGTGTGTGTGTGTGTGTGTGTGTGGGCGTGTGTGTGTGTGTGGGTGTGCGGGCGTGTGTGTGTGTGTGTGGGCGTGTGTGGGCGTGTGTGTGTGTGCGTGTGTGTGCGTGTGTGTGTGCGTGTGGGCGTGTGGGCGTGTGTGTGTGCGTGTGTGTGTGTGCGTGCGTGCATGTGTGTGTGTGCATGTGTGTGTGTGTGTGTGTGTGTGTGTGTGTGTGTGTGTGTGTGTGTGTGTGTGTGTGTGTGTGTGTGTGTAGGTGCGGGGAAGATCGTGTTCTGCGGGAACCCTGTCCAGGCTCTCCGCGCGAGGCGCCAGAAGACGAACGTACGTTGACTCAGCCAATCCACGCTCCCACGACGTGTTGAGTCATCTGCTTTGTGACGTCATAAACGGGGGCGGGCCGAGGCGCCGATTTACATATCCCTCGCCGTCCGAACGGCCGGCCCACATATCTGCCCGCCATGTATGTCGCTTCCTCCTTTTAAAAAAAAAAAACGGCGGCGTCGCGCCGGGCGCGCTCCCAGGTCGGCGTGGCGGCGCCGTGACATGGCGAGGGTGAGGGAGCATCGGGGGGGGTATTGATGGGCCGTGACGGGTCATTATGCCGGCGCCGTCTCTTTAATGAGACGCTGGGAGTAGCAGAAGGAAATCATTAGGCCCGGGAGGAGGGGGGTGGAGGGGGGGGGGGCGAGCAGCTGGGGCCGTGCCGACGTGACAGACGGTCCCCGCCGGCGCTCCGTCATCCTGTCACCTCGGCTCGGCCGCCATCGCCCTCTCTCTCTCTCTCTATCTCTCTCTCTGTCTTTCTCTCTCTGTCTCTATCTCTCTATCTGTCTTTCTCTCTCTGTCTCTATCTCTCTATCTTTCTCTCTCTCTCTCTCCATCTCTCTCTCTGTCTTAACTCTCTCTGTCTCTCTCTCTCTGTCTCTCTCTCTCTCTGTCTCTCTCTCTGTCTTTCTCTCTCTGTCTCTCTCTCCATCTCTCTCTCTGTCTCTCTCTCTATCTCTCTATCTGTCTTTCTCTCTGTCTCTCTATCTCTATCTTTCTCTCTGTCTCTCTCTATGTCTCTTTCTCTCTATATATATCTCTCTCTCTATCTCTATCTTTCTCTCTCTATCTATCTTTCTCTCTCTCCCTCCTCTGCTAACCTCTGCAGACTCTCCCTCCCCTGTGCGTCCGTTCCCACCTCTCCCTCCCTCCCTCTCTCTCTCTCTCTCAGCAGGCGGCTGGCCCCGCCCCCGGCCCGGAGGCCCCGCCCCTCCACGTCCCGGAGCGCACGTTTGACCCCGAGGAGGAGGACGGGCGCCAGCGCTGCGACGTGATGGCCGAGCTCCGCGCCTGGAGGGAGCAGCACAGCAAGTACTGCCCGCTCCCCGACACCGCCGGCCATTAGAGCAGGGTCTCCCAACCTGGGGTCCAGGACCCCCTTAGGGGGGCACCAACAATCACAGGAGGGGTGCCAGGCCTCAGACAATTTGAGGCCTTAATATTAGCTAGACAAACATTTGTCAAAGAATTTATGTTATTGACATGTCACACAGCAATTTTAACAAAATACATGATAATATCTGATGAAGGGTCAAAAAGCCTTGTATTTACGTCACTACAATACCATATAAGTTCAACAAATTAATCTGAGACTATGAATCGTGTCAACATTAATATTACTGCTACACTGGTGAAGCGCTTCATTGTCCCCTAACTTACACCTGATGTAATTAGCGCACATACACACATACACAGACTGGACGTTCACTGTGATTTGGGGGGGGGGCGCAAATTCCATCAGGAGTTAGTGGGGGGCTCTGGGGAGGAAAGGTTGGGAACCCCTGCGCTGGAGTTAGAGACCAGCCGGGGAGAAGAGATACCGACTCTCAACCCGTTTCCTGTCCGTCTCTGTCCGTTGCAGACGCCTGCTGGCCATCGAGAGAGAGGGCCCGCCGACGGGGTTGACCTTCCTCAGCGATGACGATGATGACGAAGAGGAGGACGAAGAGGCAAGCCTCGGCCTCGCCGTCGGCGAAGAGGAGGAAGAGGAGGAGGCGGAGGGGAGGAGGAGTCGCTGGACACGCCCCGCCTCCTCTCCAGACTCCTCCTTCCAGTCTTCATCGCCAGGTGAGACATCCGGCGGGACACGGGGAGACCAGCGGGACACGGGGAGACCGGGGGGACACGGGGAGACTGGCGGGACACGGGGAGACCGGCGGGACACGGGGAGATAGGGGGGACACGGGGAGACAGGGGGGACACGGGGAGACCGGCGGGACACGGGGAGACCGGGGGGACACGGGGAGACCGGCGGGACACGGGGAGACCGGCGGGACACGGGGAGACCAGCGGGACACGGGGAGATAGGGGGGACACGGGGAGACCGGCTGGACCTGCATTCTCTTCTTCTGTTTTTATTAGACCACAATGGGATTCACATTTACACACAGTTGGATCATAATGGGCATCAAATCAACTGGAATATCAAATAAATACACTCAAATAAACAAAAAACTAAAAAATACATTCAAGAACATTCAAGTAAATAGGCAATATCTCTGTACATCTTGTACCAGGCTCACTGTATGGTTACATTTCTTACTTCCTATCATCGTAATCGACTCAATATATTTTCTAAAATCAATGAGAAACTTTACTGTTTCTTTACTGAGAAAATTTAGCTTTATGGATGTGAAATTTGGCGATCAAATCATTAAATTAACAATACTGAATTTTCTGGGATTTGTTTTCCTAATATAACGGCAGCTGAACCAGTAGAGCAGCGGTATGATGTCACCTGACCACTGTTTTCTTTCATCTTCCTTCCGTAAAGATTTGTTCCCCAGAGAGGCCGTGTCTCCGGACGTAGCCCGACTCTCCGTCTCCCCGGACTCCACCCTGTCGCCTTCCCCCCCTCCGGGCGCCCCGGCGCCCCCCGCTGGCCGGAGGCCGTCGGGACCGCGAGCGCGCAGGCTCAGGCTCCCCCGGGCGTTTGGAGGAGGGGCGGGGGGAGGGCCCTCGGCCGCCCTCAGCCCTGCCGGGGAGGGGGCAGCGGCGGGGAGGAGCTCGGTCGGAGCGGACCCGGGCGGTGGGGAGCTCCAGAGGGTCTGCCGGGAGGAGGCGGCGGCGGTGAGGCCCAGAGTCCCCCAGCGACCCCAGACGGCGCACCTCCCCTGCCGGCCGGCCTCCAGCCCCCTGGGCCCCGGCCTCAGAGGCCCACGGTACGGCCCGGACTCTGGGGTCCAATTACCTAAACCCCCAGATATATATGAGTCTGAGTTATGCATTTATACATACACTACACACTTCCTATCAGTACAGTATGTGATGTTTTTGACTCATGTCTTCTCTGGGATTCAACTTGGTTGTGTGGGTTGAATTGGTGTTGATTGGCCGGTTTCTAATTCGTTACGTTGTGATTGGTCTAGAGTCAAGCGCCACAAAACATGGCCAGAGGGGCGGAGCCAGTCGCATTTGTAAATTCTGCTGCATTTAAACATTATTTCACTGGGGGCGTATAGTCAGGACTAAATGAAAAAGTCATTTAGGTAATACACTTAGCCGTTTGTGTGATTAAGACCTCTGTGAAGTGAGAGTTAACGTGGGAGAAAGTCCAAGTAAATCTCAGCTTGTGTGCCAGATGTGCTACCAACAGCTCGCTAGAGTGCAGGACTCGTTAAACTTGAAAAGTGGAAATCTGTGGTCAGTGACCAATCAGAGGCCAAATCAGCTTCTCCGCACACCCCAGTATCTACGTTGGCCAATCAGCATCCGAATGAAAATCCAATTCTCATTGGTGTCCACAAGTATCATAGCTTGTTCCCAGACGTTCTCATATTACCCAGTGTTCTACCGTAGAGGCTCCCGATCCATCCCAAAACCGTCCGCTTCTCCTCTCTTCCAGGAGGGAGGCGGGTGCGTCCGCGGCGCCGTCCGCCGGCGGGCATCGACCAATTGCGTCCGGCGGGTCTCCGGGGAGGCCGGCCTTCGTCGCCACGCGTCCGTGCACGGCCAGAGCAGCGCTGCAGAGACCTCTGCGGAGCCTGGCCCTCCAGCCCAGCAGGGGGAGCTCTCACTTAGACTGACCCGGCCACTGGGTGGCGGTGAGAACGGGACGAGCGGGGTGTGTGATGATTACACACCCTCACGACTGTAGGAGGGCCAGGGCTAGGCTTCCCCCCGCCCCTCTGCTGATGGAGCTGCTGGTCCATCCAGGATCCGGACCACCACTTCACAGGGTGGCCAGAGTGAGCGCTCAGTCACCACTGTGTTCTACCATTGAAGAGACACCCTGGATTCAACAACCAGATACAGACCCAGCGAGGGAGCGGTCTGTCTCTGTGTTTTGACCCTGTCTGCTGGTGTGGAAGAGCTCCCCCCCCCCCCCCAATCAACACCACTGAAACGAGGGCCCCAGCCCTGTATGGAAGTGCTTGTGATTGGATGGTTTTTGAATGTTTGGAGCTTTATTTTTTAAATTGCTGATTTATAAATTATTTCTCAGGTTTTGTTCTCAGGTTGAAATTATGTATTTCTTACTCACTCAATGCTACTTTATCAGCCCTAGCTTGATTACATTTACACGATTTGATCCACAGAGCTTTATTTTTGATAGTAGGCATCTGGTACATGATGCAGTAATTTGAACTGCACATAATAAAGGTGTAGTTGCGTTGTAAGATACTGTGTTATCTACGATCTACCCAGGTATTCAGAAATTGAACCAAATGTCATAGAGACACTGTATTTCCCCAGTCTACTACTGTCACTTTGGTAGGCGATTAGACACAGCAAAACCTTGGTGTTGTTGTGTTCTGCCACTAGATGGCGCCATCTGTAAGCATTTTGATGTACCCTAATTCTCTGCACAGCTGAATAGGATTGAAGCGAGTAATACTGAATAAAAAAAAAAAGAAGTTTATTCATACCACCTGTTCAAATGTATCATTTTATGGTCTCTGAGGGCAGTATTGTGGGAATACTGTATCTGTGGACCTGGTCCGGGACCAGTTTTATTATGAAGCTAACAATGGGAGGGTTTGGACCGAAGACATGGGATCTGATCTGAGATCCGGTCTGGAGGACATAGAGAGAGTGTGTGAGCAGAGTGTTTGTTTTGACTGGAGGAGTTTGTGGCCTCACGTGGTGCGACGTGTTGACGACAGGTGAACAAGCTCAGCGATGCAGGCATATTTGAACAAGCCTGATCCTGCGCTGCTCAGAGACCGTGTAGAAATCAACCTACCCGTGCTACACACACACACACACACACACACACACACACACACACACACACTACTAGTGGTAGGACCCCAAGGAGCCTCTTCTTCCCATTCCACAGAGCTGTTTCCTGGAACACACACACACACTACAAAAAGTGAACAGACGATTCCAGTCCACATGTTATGTTATGCTTCACTGATCTCAAAAAAGACACAGTGTACTGTAGAGTGTGTGCGTGCGTGCGTGAGAGCGTGTGTGCGAGTGTGTGTGCGTGTGCGTGCATATAGGAGTTCGGCCACGAGCATGTTCTCTTACATAAGGCGAAGCTGTTTGTTGGACTTGCTTGAATAATCTGATGTGTTGAGGCGCTCTTATTTTAAGGCTGCGCTGGCCTCTCTCATCACGCACCTGAACTCTGACCCCACCACCTGAACTTTGACCCCACCACCTTCCACACTGGGGGACACGTCGGCCCGACTCCCCATTGAGCCGTCTCTCAAGCACCTCTCACTGCTCACAAGTCTCTGGGGGGAAGGAATGTTCTGGAACAGTCTTCACCAGTTGAGATTGATGACATCACATGGGAATTATAGAGAATATAGAACCCTGGGACTCACATCAAAGCAGTGGTTCATTAGGTGTGAGACAGATATCGTAGGATGAGAGAGAGAGGTTAGCCGCATATCCGGCAAAAACACGCAGGGTTTGAGAGTATCGGATCTTTCCTAATAACTCTTTATCGTGGCCCAAGGGTAGGGAAATTGAAAGTCAACCTCCAAACATTTGAGAGGTGAGAACATTTTTAATTGAAATAGGTGGGGATCAAATTAAAAATCTAATTATTACAGCCTCCCCTTTTCCAATCTACCTCGTGACATCGTTTCCCAAGAGATGGATAGAACTTTTAGAAAGGATAATTTGATCCCAAGCGTATTTGAGAGTTTGCTTCAGCTGTGATCAAAGCACATGATGGAGGTTTATTGGCACAGGCCGAACAGTTGAAACTGACAAAAAGATCTTAGATGAGATGTCGGGAAGACAACCGAAGGAAAGGATGGAGGGTAGGTTATCAGAAGTGGAACCCTAAGATTGCTGGGTGAACTGGATAAAGCTCTGGTTTTGCATGGTATCAAGAGCTATGATCTTGTCAGGTAAGCGGAGTTAGTAAAAGACCCTCTCTCTAAGACAGGAGGCAGGGAGGACACAGGTGCTGGACAGTTGACAAAAATTACAACATACATCCTGCAACGCCCACCCATGCCAAGTCATAGCGGTAGGCTATGTAATTACAGCCTACAGCTACACCAAGTTAAGGCTATGCAATTTAGGCTTCACATACAATAATTAGCAGAGGAGCCTGTCTTGTTCTGTTGAGCTGGAGACATGACGGCCTAACAGCTGCAATAGCACATCTCAGCAGGGTTTCTGCTGCTGTGGACCTCAGTACCGACAGGCCTGATCTTGTAGGCTTTTGTGGCGGGGTGTTTGTACAGTAGGTATGATATAGAATCCTTCTGGAACATTCCATTCCTTCTGAGCTATCCCTGATTACTCCTGGAGTTGCTGTGTTTGAGATCTTAAGAAAACATCCGTGATACAGCCAGGGGTGTTGTGGTGACTAAAGTGTGTGTGTGGGCCACTCTAACTAAAGAAGTGGGTCCTGTAGCAGACATGTTACAGGGTTTGTGGTGTACTTGCCTCCGTATACCCTCCAGTAGGCCACAGGTAGGCTACCTAGACCTGTCTCATTGTGTCCTGATCCTGACTCCACATGCACACTCTGCCCAGATAGCAAGCGGATCTGGGCCATATACAGGGCTGATCTGGCCCTTGTAGTTTAGTTCCGGCCCATATATGGCCCAGATTCGCTTGCTATCTGGGTGCTGTCCTATCCGAAGGCTGGTTCCAATCAGCATAGTTGCTACATTTGCAGAACCAGGTCTTATAGAGACTGTAAGGGTCTAGAAAACGTGCTGCAATTCCGTTTTTATTAGCCTACGTGCAAAACTGCTCAAAGTAGTCGGGATCATCACCCCGTCTGTTTTTCCCGGAGATGCTCCACCTGTAAATGTTTACTGTTGCCATGAGGGACGAGGAAGCGGAGGCGGGAGACTGGGCTGGACCTGTTGCTAGGAGGGAATGTTAAAGGCATGTGATGTGTAAACCTTTAACGGCCGCGTGTATCTTAGATCAATAAACGTTGTATCAACACACCTTAAATGGCACTCTGGTCTAATGTTTAGCAGCAAAAGACTGTCCGTCCGTGAACAACATCAGGACCGAGCAGGCTACGGATCGGCCAAACCCATCCTACTCTAGCCCTTTAAGATGCCAGCGCTGTTGTTGTCCTGAGCTCTGGGACGTGGTGGAGTTGACAAGTGAGGTCAGAACGATGCTCTCCGGTAAACCGGGTCTACTTTACTATCTTGAAAACAGAAAACGGCGCAACACCGGAATTCACGTCCGCTAAAGCTAGCGCTGAAGTGCCGCTCGACTCTTGGTAAGACTTTTAAAATACTTTAAGTAGCTTGCTACCCCGTACACAGTTCTAACTTTTGACGTTAGCTCGACGCTAGCTAATTCGCTAGCCAGCTAACACAACCTAGTGGTCCAAACGAGTCCATAATGCCATATTCTTTCTGAATGATTTGCGTGCTTTCTGAAATTCACATCAGCTGAACTTGGAACAGGTGGAAATCCGTTTTGCGCTGTGGTGACTGCGTTAGTATTTTCCCATGACGTGATATGGTTTCTTAAGTGATGCCCGTGTGTAATCTTGTCAAATGGAACCTAAGCGTCTGTCCGTTCGTCCTCGCCTCATCTCTCCCCCATTTAAATCCCTCAACAGTGAGTCATCTGTTCAGCTGCCTCGGGAGAACAAAAATAATTGTTGTGTACCAGCTGGAGAAGGCACTTTCCTCTCTCTCTCTCTCTCTCTCTCTCTCTCTCTCTCTCTCTCTGTCTCTCTCTCTCTCTCTCTCTCTCTCCCTCCTCTACTCACTCTCTCCCACGCACACACACACACACACACACACACACACACACACACACACACACACACACACACACACACACACAGCTACTATATGGGCCATCAGTTCTCCTCAGGCTCAGGTTCTTGGAGGCTTGATCATTTGTTTTGTAAACAACTGCAGGCTCAAAACTCTCCTATTCAAGAAGTACTACCAGAATCCTTCTCTCGCACTTTGGCTTCAGCACTAGATTATGCTCTTAGTCACTTGCTAAAGGAGATGCACTTGTGAGTTCTGCTGAGTAGCAGAACACCGACTACCTATCATTAAATGCAATTATTGTAATTCGCTTTGGATAAAAGTGTCTGCTAAATGACCGTAGGCTAATGTAAATGTAATGTAAACTGAGCCGGTGCTAGGGACTTATGAATAGTCATTGCTTCATTAGTAAGTAAGTAAACTTTATTTATATAGCACTCTTCACAACACAAATACACAGAGTGCTTTACAGTAATAAGTTAAAATCAAACATAAAAGTAATATATAAATAAAAATATCCAAAAACACATTCAAACGATTTTGCAAGCAGCAAAAAGTAGCAATTATAAATGACCAAAGGCCCGTCTGAACAAGTGTGTTGTTTTTCGAACATTCAGAAGGTGCAACTCTCAGGTCCTGGGCCTCCATTAGAGATCAGTTCCATTCAGTCAGTAGTTGTTCAGTCAGTTCAGTTGTGTTCAGTCGGGCCTGGAAATCTGTTCTGTATTAAAGCCCCTCCTATCTGATCCTTGGACAGAGTACGCTTACATCTGCTTTAACTCCTGTTAGGCTATCCTTATCAAGCCATGACTCACAACATATCCTTTGATCCTTTTAAAAGCCCAATACCACACCGCACACAATTCCTGGCATCTTGTGCCAGCTGAACTGCAGTTTACCTTCGCACTTGGTCTGTGCACTTTTCGGGAACAAAATAATGACAGAACGTGACACGATGTCGGCGTCTGGCGCACTTGTGATCACACCGGTGCAACTGAGAAAGTCGACGTCTGTCATGTCATCTCCATGATGACGAAACACCTCTTCTGCTTGAATTGCAGTCCATAAATATCTCCTACGAGTTATTGTTTTTAAGCTGCCCTGAGGCCCTCGGCATTAAGAACCTAATCAGGCTTGGTCGAGGCGTGGCAGTGTTCTTATTTTATCTCTGTGTTGAAAAGCTATAACAGGCTATCAGGCTGTTAGCGCAGGTCAGCCAACCCCCTCCATGACTCATCAGCAGGGATCAATCCCAGCAATTTAGAGCCGTCGTTCCTGTCCGTTAGTTAACCCCCTGACCCCCCCCCCTCCCCCCAAGTCCCCTCTCTGACCGACCGACCCCCCCTTCCCCTGGGTCAGCAGTCCAGTCCCACCAGCACCACGGGGGAGGGGGGGCAGCGGGGGCGGAGGTCGTTTCCACGGCTTGGACCTTTCATTGGGTGATGTAGCGAGGCAGAGGCGGTGTGGAGGGGCGGGTCGCTCTGCTCAAGTGTCTCCAATCCAATCCAACTTTATTTATAGAGCACATTTAAAACAACAAGAGTGGACCAAAGTGCTTTCCATTTCAATCAATACAAAAAATACAGTGGACAACACAGTAGGACAATAGAAGCATAATGAAAGATAATAAAGAGCTACTCTGATACTTAGTTTTAAAACGCCAGGGAAAACAAATGAGCAAACAAATGTCTGAGGAAGACGAGGTGAAGGATGTGAGGACACAGCCGCCAGCCTCTTTGTGATCTCAGAGTCAATATTCTCCCCAGCGGTAGTCTAGCCTAGGCTGTGTACAATCCTGTGATCTTGTCT
>NC_140249.1:15192747-15212747 GCF_949987555.1 Borostomias antarcticus | reverse complement strand
CCATTCTCTCTCTCTCTCTCTCTCTCTCTCTCTCTCCCTATCCCATTTTCTCTATCCCATTCTCTCTCTCTCTCTCTCTCTCTCTCTCTATTCAGAACCAGTCCATACCGGCTCTGATGGAAGAGAGGGAGGAGAGGAGGAGTGTTGGCCCAGACCGTGAGCCAGAGACAGCTCTCTCCCTCCTCCCCCCTCCAGTCACCGGCAAAATAGCCCGAGAGACAAAAGTGTGTGTTCTGTTTGTTTGTGTGTGTGCGTGTGTTCTGTTTGTGTATATGAGTGCGCAGTCTGTCTCTGTCTAGTGTGTTTTTCTTGACACCCCCCCCCCCCCCCACACACACACACACACACACACACACACAGCAGACAAAGGCCTGTTGTTGACAGGATGAGGTGAGGTTGTCCTGATGTCAGATCATCCTCCCGGAGCCCTGGTTTCGGGCAAGGAGAGACAAAGCTCTTTGTTCCTCACTGGTACGGGACCCATCGTATCCGAGAGCCCAACCTCGCAATTACCCCGGGGAAAGCCTCCCCGGGCGCGGTAATGACCCCCCCGGGGGCGGGGGCTCGGCGGCGGCCAGGCCGTAATCACGCCGCCGCCGCTATACTTAGCTGTGTTGCGGGACAAACAGAGCGTTAGCTGCCTCGCCTCTCTGGGGGGGGGGGGGCCGTGAAACCCGCTGTCCCACAGACAGGCGCTCCGAGCAACTCTCACTTTCGGAAGAGCCCGCGTCCTCAATAACCCGCTAGAGCTGAGCCCGTTTCCCCTAAAGCCAACCCCCCCCCCCCCCCCCCCCCGTCCTCGTTTCCACCTGTTGGGGGGCAGGGGAGGGGGGTTTCTGGGAAGGCATGACTAAAGGAGGGGGGGGGGGGCTGTACGCTGTGCTTTGAGGAGGAGTGGGAGGGGGGGAGGGGTAGAACTAACTCAGCACTATTCAGACCTGATGCATAATGGGCTACAAAAGAGGCGATCCCCTTTCTCTCTCTCTCTCCCCCACCCCCCCCCCCCCTTCCCCCCGGACAGATTTAAGCCCCGCCCCTCGGGGTTATGACGGCGCCCTGATCGAAGGCCGTCAGACGTGGACTCGCTCTGGACTTCTCTCCGGGCGCTCGGGGTTGAGAGCCGGAGGGTTTTCTGAATACGTGGATTACGGAGCTTTCTAGACCTCGTCTTCTGTCCTCGCCAGATTCACTGAACATAGGCGTGGAGAGGGGGAGGGGGGGGAGGAGGAGGAGGGTGTATGGGAAAGGGGGGGGGGGTTGTGGGATGGGGGAGGGAGGTGCAGCAAAGAGGAGGCTACCTCAGGAATGCCTGGGGGGCTGTCAGTGAAATCTTCAAGCCTTCACACACACGCTAATCCTCTCATCTCCCTCTCCCCAGCTCTCTGAACCCCCTCTATCTCTCTCTGTCTCTCTAGCTTTACTACCTGACTCAGGATCAGCTCTTAAACACTTTCACCTACCAAAGACACCCAGAGCAAGACCCCAATGAACAGTCTGGGCTTTAAGTCCCCATTGGGACTCAGTGTTCCTCCAGCTGTGAACCTTATTGCTAAAGTGGGGGCCGTACCCTATAGAAGGCTCTGAAACAGGCTGATATTCTCGTCATAAAAGGACACAGATATTGGGTTTAGCGCTTTATCGCAGGTGGGTCGTACGCCCGACTGAAGTTCTGGACAAGAGGAAGAGAGCGGTGGAGTCGGGCGATTTCCCCTCTGTGACATTGTCGTTTTAAAACGTCACTTCTCTTCTGTTTGGCACCTTCTGCTTTTCTCACGTTGGCTTAATGGTAGAAGAACTCCAGGCCGTTCCCCCAGACAGCTCGGTACTTCCGTCTGCGTCTGTGACAGCAGAGATCTGGAAGAGAAGAGACAGCTGCAGGTCCTACAGTGAACGTGTCAAAAGCTTTGCCCGGTGGTAGGGATGTAACGATAACCGGTATAATGATTAACCGCGATAAAAATGTATTAAATGTATCGCGCTAAAATTTGCGTTAAAACCGTGTTTGATTACCGCACTTTGAAAAACTCACTATAAATACGGTCCAGCATCAACTAAAGTTAGCAACAGTCTCCAAGATGCATTATTTTAATGTAATGCTAGCAAAAAGTGCATAGTGCTGCTGATTTTTTGTGGTTTTTCATATAAAACTTGGTGAAATGATTTCAGTGTGTGTATCAGTAGTTTTTGAACATTTTCAGCACCATTTTAACAATACCGCGATAATACTGATAACCGTGATAATTTGGGTCACTGTAATCGTAATGTGAGATGTTCATACCGTTACCTCTCTACCCGGTGGCCGTGAGTCAGACCTGAGGGGAGGTCTCAGGGAAGGTCTGGTTCAGCTTGAATGACCAGTGTTCAGCACGATGTCCACACACACTATGACTCCCGAAAAACACAACAGACCCGTTAGGCTATGTGGTGCCAGATGTGTATATATACTTTATTAAGGCAAGCTGAACATTTAGGCTACATTCTATTAGCTTTTGCCTTTTAATCAGTAATTCAATGCTAATTTTGGCAGTATGCTCGTTTCAGAATCAGAATTTGATTTATTTCCGTTGTAGTTTTTCAACATACTGGGAATTTGCTTTTGATCAATGGTGCAAAACATGGAGACAACATTGGAGAGGGTGCCGGGACGAGACAGGACAGTGCAAGGAGCATGGATTTGATAATTAGTCTAGTTGATGCATTTACTTTGAAGGCTGGAGGACAACAACAACAACAACAAAAAACAACAACAAACAACAACAGCTGGTCAGGGTTCTGGCCCTGGCAGAGCTCCAGGCCCAGCCTGGTTGGTTCATGAGGAAGCTGGGACCTGCTGTGAGGGGTCTCTCTGGAGATGTGCTGTGAGGGGTCTCTCTGGAGATGTGCTGTGAGGGGTCTCTCTGGAGATGTGCTGTGAGGGGTCTCTCTGGAGATCTGCTGTGAGGGGTCTCTCTGGAGACCTGCTGTGAGGGGTCTCTCTGGAGACCTGCTGTGAGGGGTCTCTCTGGAGATCTGCTGTGAGGGGTCTCTCTGGAGATGTGCTGTGAGGGGTCTCTCTGGAGATGTGCTGTGAGGGGTCTCTCTGGAGATCTGCTGTGAGGGGTCTCTCTGGAGACCTGCTGTGAGGGGTCTCTCTG
Organism: Borostomias antarcticus; assembly: GCF_949987555.1. Lineage (NCBI taxonomy): Eukaryota > Metazoa > Chordata > Actinopteri > Stomiiformes > Stomiidae > Borostomias > Borostomias antarcticus. Next base: position 15,209,613 of record NC_140249.1, on the reverse strand, counting down.
GAGATGTGCTGTGAGGGGTCTCTCTGGAGATGTGCTGTGAGGGGTCTCTCTGGAGATGTGCTGTGAGGGGTCTCTCTGGAGATCTGCTGTGAGGGGTCTCTCTGGAGACCTGCTGTGAGGGGTCTCTCTGGAGATGTGCTGTGAGGGGTCTCTCTGGAGACCTGCTGTGAGGGGTCTCTCTGGAGACCTGCTGTGAGGGGTCTCTCTGGAGATGTGCTGTGAGGGGTCTCTCTGGAGACCTGCTGTGAGGGGTCTCTCTGGAGATCTGCTGTGAGGGGTCTCTCTGGAGATGTGCTGTGAGGGGTCTCTCTGGAGTTCTGCTGTGAGGGGTCTCTCTGGAGTTCTGCTGTGAGGGGTCTCTCTGGAGACCTGCTGTGAGGGGTCTCTCTGGAGATGTGCTGTGAGGGGTCTCTCTGGAGACCTGCTGTGAGGGGTCTCTCTGGAGATCTGCTGTGAGGGGTCTCTCTGGAGGGGATGTGCTGTGAGGGGTCTCTCTGGAGCAGACCGCTGCATGGAGAGCAGCAGAGGGCCAGTCCTCCCTGCCCAGAGAGGAACCCACCTGGGGCGCGTCTGAAGAGTCTTCTGGCTGAGGGTCTCCACCTCTGACCTGGGGTTTCAGAGAGAGAGAGAGGAATAGAGGAAGAGAGAGGAGAGAATGAGAGGGAGAGACAGAGAATGACAGAGAGAGGAATAGAGGGAGAGAGAGAAAGAGGAGTGTTAATGGAAACAGGCCTCAGCTCATGCTGTGGGACCACAAACACTTTTCCTGCCCATTGATCACACCTACTCGTGTGTGTGTGTGCGCACGCGCGCGTGTTAACCCGTCCGTCAGATTCAGAGGGAACAGAACCGTGTAGGACAGTGACAGTAGCTCTAGAGTTCTGAACACACTGAACTGAACTGAACACGCTGAACTGAACACGCTGAATACACCATGTTCACTTCTGTGTTCTTACACGACTGGAATGGTCAGGTTTACCTTTCCTCTGGGAGCAGCTCCCTAAGCAAACACACACACACACACACACACACACCTGCAGGAGTATGACCTCATTTCAGGAAGAGGAAGGACAGTATCACCTGAGAGCCGTTGTTTGCATAATCAGCTGTTCATGTGACTGGAGGCCAGGGGGAGGAAGTATGCTCCCTCAGGTTACACACACACACACACACACACACACACACACACACTCACACACAGATGTAAGCACACACATAGTTATTATCTGAGCGCAGTGACAGCGACGTGCACAGCCTCCTCTTTCACAGACACACACACTTTTTAGGACTTTTTAATCCAGCGGCTCGGTTATAATTGGTCCAAAACCTTCAGCGCCACCCGCAGACACATTCCCCCACCTCCCGCCCTCAGAAACCCCCCTCCCCAAACGGACTGTTTTATATTAGTGACTGACGGGACCCCCCCCCCCCCCCCCTAGCTGGAGAAGGGGGCTGCTCTGTCAGCAGAGTGAGTCACGGCGGGGTGAAAGGAAGAACGAGGGAGTGAAAGGGAGGGAGCGACCGGGAGGGTGTGTTTCTGGGTGAGGGGGGAGGAGGAGGAGGAGGAGAGGGAGGGGTAGAGGGAGCGAGGGAGGGGGAGAAGCGAGCAGTCTCTCTCAGATCTCCGCCGTGGCAAGGACACCAGCAGAGCTGCATTCCTGAGACAGCCAGCGGACGAGAGGGAGAGAGTGAAACGGTAAAAGAAGAGAGAGAGAGAAGGAGCAGCAGTGAGCCGTTTTCTGTCCGGTCACCGGGACTGGACTGGACTTTTATCTCTCCTGACTCGCCAGCGTCCGCCGGACTTACCTGAGAGAGAGAGGGAGAGAGAGAGAGAGAGAGAGCACAACGAAGAGACGGAAGACATTTTCACACCCGGTGAGTGACAGGTCTCGGTTGGAAATAATAAGAAAAAAAACGTTTTGTGTGATTGACTACGTTTTGCACAGCTCCTAAGCTTGTGTGTGTGTGTGGCTGGATGTGTGTTGAGAAGGGCACGTTGTGTGTGTGTGTGTGTGTGTGTGTGGTGTGAGGTCATTGAATCTGCTGGCCAGCTGTGCTGTCATTGGGTAAACCGGTTGGCCAGGGTTAGGGTTAGTCCTCGGTGTCCCGCGTGACAACATGACACGTCTCAAACTTTTTTTATGGGGTGAAACTCTCTTTGTGTGTGTGTGTGTCTGTGTGTGTCTGTGCGTATGTGTGTGCGTTTTTTCTCCAAGGGATTGAAAGCGTTAAGACGGTGGGTAACAGAGTGTGACTCAGTGAGTACGCGGTTGTGTGTGTGCACAGGGAAGACGGTGTGTGAGAACGGTCGACAGGGCAAGGTGATCTCACATACACACACACACACACACACACGGCTCCTCTTACCAGGATTAAACATTGATCCTCTGAGGCTATGGGGGCAGAGTTCAGCCTCATTCAAGCGTTAACGCACCTTTCAAACGTTAGCCTCATTAACGTGCGCGGACGTGCTAGCCTAGCGGTTAACGCGCCGGGCATTTAAAACGCGGGGCAACCCCGTTCTGCGTTTCCGTGGCGGCGGCCCCTCCCCCTCGTCCTGATGAACTCTCGTTAGGAGTCGACCATCACCGGCCTGCCGGGATCGACCACGACGCCCCCCGAGAGAGCTGGCTTTATTTCCTGGTTGACCGGCGGAGTAAACCGCCATACGTCATGTGTTATCTCTGCGTGTGTGTGTTATCTTTATGTGTGTGTGTTATCTGTATGTGTGTGTGTGCGTCTGTGTTCGCTTTAATTGAGAAAGCGTCATTAGTAATGGATGGTCTTGAAACGAGGAACACATGGTTAAAACTAACGTCTCGTGCCTCATCCATCACGCTAGACTCCCACCGACACAAAACTCACCTCTTATCACAGCTGGGTAGTGTTTGAATCCCGCGCATGCACACACACACACACACACACACACTCTTGCTTGTGAAGGGCTTATTTAGCATGGAGAGAGCCGAGTGTCCCAGGAGTTCCTCCTGCCGCTGGTTAAGCGCTCGAACCCCGCCGCCTCCCTCCCCCTCGCCGTTAGCGAGCCCTAGCCGCCGTGCTAAGCGAGCGCCCCGTTCACACCCGGCCCTAACGAGCGAGCGCCCTGTTCACACCCGGCCTTAACGAGCGCCCCGTTCACACCCGGCCTTAACGAGCGAGTGCCCCATTCACACCTGGCCCTAACGAGCGTCTCACAGCTCCTAGAACGATCCCGACGATGTGGACGCGAGCCGGAGAGCTGTGAGCTCTGTATCAGTGCTTATCGCTCACCAGGAGATTCACCTGAGTCTATACCCCCCCCACAGTGGAATTACCTGAGGGTGTCTGCCTGCATGAGTTGTTGATCTTGGCTGTGTTTGAGTGACATCTTGAATCGATAGCCTAAGTGTGTGTGTGTGCGTGCGTGCGTGCGTGTGTGTGTGCGTGTGTGTGCAGTGTGATGAAGGAAGTGCTGTGCTGTGCTCATGTCAGGTCCATTAGGAATGAGAGCACACTGCAGTGATAAAAGATTGATCCTGCTCTCCTCTCCTCATGTGCACTACCCTCCTCTCTCTCTCTCCTCCCTCCCTCTCTCTCTCTCCTCCCTCCCTCCCTCTCTCTCCTCCCTCCCTCCCTCTCTCTCTCCTCCTTCTCTCTCTCCCTCCCTCCCTCTCTCCCTCCATCTCTCTCCTCCCTCCCTCTCTCTCTCCCTCCCTCCCTCCCTCTCTCTCCTCCCTCCCTCCCTCCCTCTCTCTCCTCCCTCCCTCTCTCTCTCCCTCCTCCCTCCCTCTCTTTCTCCCTCTCTCTCTCCCTCTCTCTCTTTCTCCCTCTCTCTCTTTCTCTCTCTCTCCCTCTCTTTCTCTCTCCCTCCCTCCCTCCCTCCCTCTCCATCTCCCTCCCTCCATCTCTCTCTCCCTTCCTCTTTCCCTCTCCCTCCCTCCCTCCCTCCCTCCATCCCTCTCCCTCCCACTCTCACTCCCTCCCTGTCCCCCCCTCTCTCTCTCTCTCTCTCTCCCTCCCTCTCTCTCTCTCTCTCTCTCTCTCTCTCTCTCTCCCTCTCTCTCTCTCCCCCTCCCTCTCTCTCCCTCCCTCTCTCTCTCTCTCTCTCTCCCTCCCTCTCTCTCTCTCTCTCTCTCTCTCTCTCTCTCTCCCTCCTGATGCAGTCTATTGTTTCCCACACAGACAGCCCTCATCTCTTGTGTTTGTGTTTGGTTTAAGTCTGGATGAAACTCAGCGTTTGTTTAGATCCCACAGAGCTCAGGTAGAAGCACCTCCAGCCAGACATCAGCCAGAAGAGTCTGTCTCCTCTCCTAGAGACGCGGGCCAGGAGGACAGACAGACAGAGACAGGCAGACAGACAGACAAACAGGCAGACAGACAGACAGGCAGACAGACAGGCAGACAGGCAGGCAGACAGGCAGACTGAGAACAAGGAGCTGGTTCTTCTGGGGAATTCCTCTGCTAAGTCAGATTGAATGGAGACCACCTGTAGATCCCCCCCCACCCCCCCCCCCCCGCTATCTCTTTCAATTCAATTCAACAAGCTTTATTGGCAGGAAATACATTACATACTGAAAAGCACAGAACACACCCTTCATTCAAACAGCAAAAAACAGCTCTACACCTACTACTGTTTACTACACAAACAAGACATGTTGCATCTGATGCAATAAACGGCAACAAGATCAATAAACGGGAGAGAACAAAAAAAACAAGCATGTTCATACAAACAAACAAACAGACAGGCAAGCAGGTAAAGAAATAAACAAACAATCAAGATAATGGTGAAAATAATCAGAATAATAAAAATGAAATAAAAATAAGACTCCCTCCCTCTGTCTTGTCTCTCTCTCTCTCTCTCTCTATGTATCTCATACTCTCTCTTTCTCTATCTCGTTCTCTCTCTTTCTCTCTCTCTCTCTATGTATCTCGTTCTCTCTCCCTCTCTCTCTCCTTCTCCCTCTCTCTCTCTGGCTGACTGCTGCCTGTCTCACGGTCCAGCTGGTTCTTTTAGACCAAACCAACCAGCTGTAGTTCCCAGGTCAGCTGACAGGCTGTAGTTCCCAGGTCAACTGACAGGCTGTAGTTCCCAGGTCAACTGACAGGCTGTAGTTCCCAGGTCAGCTAACAGGCTGTAGTTCCCAGGTCAGCTGACAGGCTGTAGTTCCCAGGTCAGCTGACAGGCTGTAGTTCCCAGGTCAGCTAACAGGCTGTAGTTCCCAGGTCAGCTGACAGGCTGTAGTTCCCAGGTCAGCTGACAGGCTGTAGTTCCCAGGTCAGCTAACAGGCTGTAGTTCCCAGGTCAGCTAACAGGCTGTAGTTCCCAGGTCAGCTGACAGGCTGTAGTTCCCAGGTCAGCTAACAGGCTGTAGTTCCCAGGTCAGCTAACAGGCTGTAGTTCCCAGGTCAGCTGACAGGCTGTAGTTCCCAGGTCAGCTGACAGGCTGTAGTTCCCAGGTCAGCTAACAGGCTGTAGTTCCCAGGTCAGCTAACAGGCTGTAGTTCCCAGGTCAGCTGACCGGCCGTGACGGAGCGTCACCACTAAGACCAGAATGTGTTCGCCACCGACCACCAGTCTGCAACGCAAGATGGTCCAAACTAAGGACCATCAGCTTTGCCTGCGCGTGTGTGTGTGGGTGTACGTAGCCTGTGTGTGTGTGTGCGTGCGCGTAGCCTGTGTGCGTGTGTGCGTAGCCTGTGTGTAGCCTGTGTGTGTGTGTGCGTAGCCTGTGTGTGTGTGCGCTCGGGGCGGGCAGGTGAGCCGCGCCCGAGGAGCGTCGGGCTCCGTTGAGAGATCCACCTCCGCCGAACCTCTGGTTGGGCCGCGGCCACCGTCTCGTGACCACGGCGATGTAAACATCCCGGAGGGGGGGGGGGGGGGGGGCACGCTGACGCTGCGCTCCGTCATAGCTCTCTGTGAGCGGGGGCAGCGAACGAGACGAACGCCTCCGCACCAGAGACACCACGTCTGGAGGATCCTGGAGGTGGAGGGGGTCGGTGGGGGTCGCTGGGGTCAGTGGGGTCAGGTGGTACGGGAACAGGAAATAGCTTCCATATTACTGACCGCACTACTTTTTGTATATTTGTTCTTTTTCTTAGCTTATCCTTTTATTTTATTTTTTGCACTAGTTTTTCGTACCCGCTCTTTGCGTCCTGTCTCATCTGGCACCCTGTCCAATGTTATGCACCATTGACCAAAAGCAAATCCCTAGTACGTTGAAAAACCGAATGGCAATAAAGGGATTCTGGTTCTGCAGAGACACATTGGAAGGCTGAGATGTACCACCTTTGTCTACAATCCCCTGAACTAATGAGATGGGGGAAACAGACTCACAATAAACTGAGTATTGGAGTTTATCTGTAATTAGCATAATCTGGAAGCCAGCAGCAACATTTCACAGTGACTGTACACCGTACATTACATGTGACAAATAAAATAATCTGGAATCTCGAGACGGACAGACAGGCAGAGAGACAGGCAGAGAGACAGGCAGAGAGACAGGCAGAGAGATAGACAGAGACTGACAGACAGAGACAGACAGAGAGACAGACAGACAGAGAGACAGAGCAAAAACTGCTCTACACCTACTACTGTTTACTACACAAACAAGAAATGTTGCATCTGATGCAATAAATGGCAACAAGATCAATAAACGGGAGAGAACAAAAAATACAAGCATGTTCATACAAACAAACAAACAAACCGACAGACAGGCAAGCAGGTAAAGAAATAAACAAACAATCAAGATAATGGTGAAAATAATCAGAATAATAAAAATGAAATAAAAATAAGACTCTCCCTCTGTCTGTCTCTCTCTCTCTCTCTCTTTGTATCTCATTCTCTCTCTCTTTCTCTGACAGACAGACAGAGAGACAGACAGGGAGACAGACAGAGAGACAGACAGGCGTGTCAGACAGACAGAGAGACAGACAGGCGGGTCAGACAGACAGAGAGACAGACAGACAGAGACAGGCAGACAGAGAGACAGACAGACAGAGACAGGTACGTACCCCCCCGCGCCTTCACAGACTGCGTGGGGCACGCCACAGGTCGCTGGCCTGTCAGGGTCTGATGAACGAGCCTTCATGGGTGAGAGCTCCTGTCTCCTCTCTCCGACCCCTATGACCGCGCCCGACCAGCAATGTGCTGACGCGCCGCCGTCACGGCGACGGAAAGGATCGGTCGGCGCCTCCAGTGTCGCGTTCCTGTTAACGCCGACGGGACTAAATGGACATGTTTCAGTCCGTTGGTGCAGCTTGACCCGTCCGGGCCACCGTAGGGAGAGAGAGAGAGAGAGAGAGAGAGAGGGAGGGAGGGACAGACAGACAGAGAGAGAGAGACAGAGAGAGAGAGAGACAGAGAGAGGGAGGCAGAGACTGTTTGGACGGCGTCATGGCTGAGTGATGTCAGGGCTGAGTGGGGCTTAGACCTGCTGTTAACGTGCTCTGAGGAGAATTCCCCCCTCTCTTCTCCTCCCCCCTCCTCTCTCCCTCTCCTCTCTCTCTCCCTCTCCCTCTTCCTCTGCTCTCTCCCCTCCCTCCTCCTCTCTCCCTCTCCTCTCTCCTCGCTCCTCCTCTCTCTCTCTCCTCCCTCTCTCTCCTCTCTCCTCCTCTCTCTCTCTCCTCTCTCCCTCTCCTCTCTCCCTCTCCTCTCCCTCTCCCTCTGCTCTCTCCCCTCCCTCCTCCTCTCTCCCTCTCCTCTCTCTCCTCCTCCCTCCTCCTCTCTCCCTCTCCTCTCTCTCTCCTCCCTCTCTCTCCTCTCTCCTCCTCTCTCCCTCTCCTCTCTCTCTCCCTCTGCTCTCTCCCTCTGCTCTCTCCCCTCCCTCCTCCTCTCTCCCTCTCCTCTCTCTCCTCCTCCCTCCTCCTCTCTCCCTCTCCTCTCTCTCTCCTCCCTCTCTCTCCTCTCTCCCCTCCCTCTCCTCCCCCCTCTCCCTCTCTCCTCCCCCGCCCCTTCAGTTCCCAGGAGGGGTCTTATCCATGATGAGAAATCTGTCTCAACAGCCTGGACAGTGTAAACTAGGGGCTCCTGTGTGTGTGTAGTGTGTGTGTGTGTGTGTGTGTGTGTGTGTGTGTGTGTTTCAGAGACAGTGTAAACTAGGGGCTCCTGTGTGTGTGTGTAGTGTGTGTGTGTGTGTGTGCGTGTTCGTGTGTGTGTGCGTGCGTGTGTTCGTTTGTGTGTGAGTGTGTGTGTGTGTGCGTGTGAGTGTGTGTGTTCGTGTGTGTAGTGTGTGTGGTGTGTGTGTGTGTGTGTGTCAGAGACAGCGAGGCAGGCCCATAGAGGTGATGTAGAGCTGGGTGGGAGTGAGAGGGAGTGTTGTGTTCTGGGGCGGGGGGCCGCAGGGGACAGATATACGAGCCCCTTCCCGCTAAGCACCCTGGGATACCGGGAATCACACCGTAAATCTGCACGGTCCATTCCTGACTCATCCTCCACTCCTCCACCCTCCACCCCCCCCCCCACACTCCCCCACCCTCTGGCCCTTGTCCTGGGGAGCGATGGCAGATATTGGTCTCAGTCTAATGATGGAGTGAGACAACTAAGACCACCAGGATCTATAGCAGCCCTGTGGGGGTCTCCCTCTTCTCTTACATCTCCTATCACCACCTCTCTCCTCTCCTCTCTCCTCTGTCTCCCCTCTCTCCTCTCTCTCTCTCTCTCTCCTCTCTCTCTCTCTCTCTCCTCCCTCCACCCCACCTTCCACTGTGCTGGGATTTCCCCTACACCCCCTAAAGCAATGCTGAGTCCTACTGTATCCCTTCTACCCCTCCTCTTCTCTCTCCTCTCTCCTCCACCATCCCCTCCTCCTCTTCTCTCTCCTCTACCTCCCCCTCTACCCCTCCTCTCCTCTCCTCTCCTCCACCAACGCCTCTACCCCTCCTCTCCTCTCTCCTCCACCAACCCCTCTACCCCTCCTCTCCTCTCCTCCACCATCCCCTCCTCCTCTCCTCTCTCCTCTACCTCCCCCTCCTCTCCTCTCTCCTCCACCATCCCCTCTACCCCTCCTTTCCTCTCTCCTCCACCAACCCCTCTACTCCTCCTCTCCTCTCTCCTCCACCAACCCCTCTACCCCTCCTCTCCTCCCTCCTCCACCAACCCCTCTACTCCTCCTCTCCTCTCTCCTCCACCAACCCCTCTACCGCTCCTCTCCTCTCTCCTACACCAACCCCTCTACCCCTCCTCTCCTCCCTCCTCCACCAACCCCTCTACCCCTCCTCTCCTCTCTCCTCCACCAACCCCTCTACCCCTCCTCTCCTCCCTCCTCCACCAACCCCTCTACCCCTCCTTTCCTCTCTCCTCTCTCCTCTCCTCTCTCCTCCACCATCACCAATACCTCGACCCCCCTCACCTCTCCTGGAACCCTGTCAGGTACATCCATAACGAAGCCTCCGATTGGTTAAGAGCTTTTCATTAGGGCACCACCACAACATGTCTCACTCACAATTGAGCAGAGTGGTCGGTAGGTATGTGTGTGTGTGTGTGTGTGTGTGTGTGTGTGTGTGCGTGAGTGAGTGTGTGTGTGTGTGTGTGTGTGTGAGAGAGAGTGTGTGTACAGAACAAAGGCTTCATTATGAGGCTTGCCACACTGTTGCGCAACCTGAACATTCCACAGCGTGTTTGTCTGTGAACCCCCCCTCTTGAACTTGTGGCACGGTGACGACCTCACCTGTAGGTACACCACGCACACACACACACACACACACACACACACACACACACACACACACACACACACTCCTGAGGCCGGGTCTTTGAGAGCGCTGTGCCAGTCTCCACCTTAGGTAAACGTACACTTTGAGAGATCAGAGCGTTTGCATAGCACTGACCCTTGACCCTGTGGTTTCTGCTGTGCACCACAACTAGCGTTTAGGAATAAGAATGTGACCTTGGGAGACCAAGTTATGGTCTATAACCTGGAGAGAGGGATGTTTGTTTCTTGTGGTGCACCGCAGCATAGTCTGAGGTTGACGCAATCTTGGGAGCGCGGCTAATTGGGGGGAATTCTGCTTCTCCTCCGCAGCGCTTATCTGTTATAACGCTGTTATTATTGTATTATAACCAGATGAGTTGTTTTGCGTTGGGAGTTATGGCGTTGGGAGTGTTTGTTCTGCGTGCCTGGGACTCCCACCTCTGGCCAGGCCTGGACCCACACTGATAACAGCTCAGCACAAAGAACAGCCCTGCCTCGCTATCAAACGCGCACACACACACACACACACACAGGACTTCGCAGCCTCTCCGGTCGTGATGCTGCGTTGCATTTGTATCGGAGTTCCGGATTTAGCGCCCGGGATGACGTCATATCCCAGTTGAACGCGTTCCAGAAACAAAATGTGGAAAAACCCACTTTCGCGCCATCTTTGTAGCTCTCGTCAAGTTAGCCATTGCTAGCAATACCAGTTGACAACGAACAAACTGTGCTATTTTGCACGTGCGCAAGAAGAAGTGAAGTGCTAATAAACAGTCTTATTACAGCTTTCACTTATTGTTGATGCGCGGAGCGGCCATCTTGATTGACGTCAGCAGCTGACGTCGAGTAAGACGGGGTCGATTGTTTCATCCCCGAGTAAAACGGCAGAAATCCCGAGTCCCGGTGACGTATTGATGACGACTTTGACGTGGAACCCGGGGAACTCCGACGTTCCCGATACACAGGGAACACAGCATGAGTCGAGTGTGTGTCGTCAGCGTGAGTCGAGTGTGTGTCGTCAGCGTGAGTCGAGTGTGTGTCGTCACGGGAGCGTTGGGTGAATTATAGATGCCAGCAGACGGGACCACGGAAAAAGAGTCCGTAAATTACTAATGAACTGAGACTGGGACCTGGGACTCTGGGGGACAAGACACCAGACACACACACACACACACACACACACACAGAAGAATATGGCCTATGAATATTACTGCCAGCTGTGTAATTGTACAAATTTTCAGTCATTCGTGTAATTGCATCCTCAGAATAGGTTTAAGGACCGGTTTGAGTTTTTTGCCGCTGGACAAACTTAGCATCGCTGTTCATGTGTGGATTTCTCTCTGTCGCTAACTTCCTCTTTCCTGCTCGCTAAGCAATTCAAACGCAGCCCTCATCACATTCTGTGTGTGTGTGTGTGTGTGTGTGTGTGTGTGTGTGTGTGTGTGTGTGTGCGCGCGCACACGCATGCGTGTTTGAACGCGTGTGTGTGTGTGTGTGCGTATGTGTGTCTGTTTGTGTGTGTGTGTGTGCGTGTGTGTGTGTGTGTTAGCTCCTTGGCTGGGGAGGTAGTGCTGAGTCAGGTAGAGTATATAATTACACATAAGCAGTCAGAACCTGACGGGTCTCTAACAGTGCTGCCTCCGGTCCTGTAGTCCTGTAGTTCTGTTAATGAATTCATGTAGTCGTGAAGTCCTGTAGTTCTATAGGTCTGTAGTTCTATAGGTCTGTAGTCCTGTAGCTCTATAGGTCTGTAGTCCTGTAGTTCTATAGGTCTGTAGTCCTGTAGTTCTATAGGTCTGTAGTCCTGTAGTTCTGTAGTTCTATAGGTCTGTAGTTCTATAGGTCTGTAGTCCTGTAGTTCTATAGGTCTGTAGTTCTGTAGTTCTATAGGTCTGTAGTCCTGTAGTTCTATAGGTCTGTAGTCCTGTAGTTCTATAGGTCTGTAGTTCTATAGGTCTGTAGTTCTATAGGTCTGTAGTTCTGTAGTTCTATAGGTCTGTAGTCCTGTAGGTCTATAGTCCTGTAGTTCTGTAGTTCTATAGGTCTGTAGTTCTATAGGTCTGTAGTCCTGTAGTTCTATAGGTCTGTAGTTCTGTAGTTCTATAGGTCTGTAGTCCTGTAGTTCTATAGGTTTGTAGTCCTGTAGTTCTGTAGTAATGAATTTCTGTAGTCCTGTAGTTCTATAATAATTAATTTCTGTAGTTCTGAACTCATGTAGTTCTGTAGTTCTATAGGTCTGTAGTCCTGTAGTTCTGTAGTTCTATAGGTCCTGTAGTCCTGTACTTCTATAGGTCTGTAGTCCTGTAGTTCTATAGGTCTGTAGTCCTGTAGTTCTATAGGTCTGTAGTCCTGTAGCTCTATAGGACCTGTAGTTCTATAGGTCTGTAGTCCTGTAGTTCTATAGGTCTATAGTCCTGTAGTTCTGTAGTTCTATAGGTCTGTCGTCCTGTAGTTCTATAGGTCTATAGTCCTGTAGTTCTGTAGTAATGAATTTCTGTAGTCCTGTAGTTCTATAATAATTAATTTCTGTAGTCCTGAACTCATGTAGTTCTGTAGTTCTATAGGTCTGTAGTCCTGTAGTTCTGTAGTTCTATAGGTCTGTAGTCCTGTAGTTCTATAGGTCCTGTAGTCCTGTACTTCTATAGGTCTGTAGTCCTGTAGTTCTATAGGTCTGTAGTCCTGTAGTTCTATAGGTCTGTAGTCCTGTAGTTCTATAGGTCTGTAGTCCTGTAGTTCTATAGGTCTGTAGTTCTTTGGTCCTGTAGTCCTGTAGTTCTGTGATCATGTGGGTCTGTACTGTAGTTCTGTACTTCTGTTGAGCTGTAGTTCTGTATTGCTGTAGAGCTGAGAGACCAGCCTGGACCCACAGTCCGTTGACAAGCGGTCATTATGGTTCTCTATTAGCTGCCTGTGAGTGACTAGGAGTTGTCAGCTTCTGAGTCCCAACACTGTGATTATCCGGCTTCCAGGAACTCGTTGGCAGCTCAGGTGTGAGAAGGCCCTGTACTGAACCTTCTAAACTAGACCCAAAAGGTGTTCTCCTTAAGTGGCTGTGTACATTTTTGTGTCCAGACATATGTTTTTTCTCTCTCTCTCTCTCTCTCTCTCTCTCCCTCTCTCTCTCTCTCTTAGGTCTGACCACTGACTTGCTGACTCTCTCTGCGGGAGCCTGCGAGCGATTATTTACGATGACTGTGATTTCACACTGAGGCTTCACCCCCACCACACACACACACACACACACACACACACACACACACACACACACACACACAGGAGGGACCAGAGAGGAGCCACAGGTAACCAGGTCATAAACATAGTGTCAGAGAGTGGAGGGGCGTCTGTCTGTGAGCGAGCGGAGGGGAACAGGGACGGGACGGCGGCGGCGTGTGCGCTCGCCAAGCGCCCCTCCCTTCATCGGGGCGTCTGAACCGGCTTAGTATCGGCGCTTCAGATTCCTCTCCCGCCAGCTAGCTCATTAGCATCTCAATAGCCGGGCCGGCGGACCGCGGGAGGATTTCCAGGGAGCTGGTTGGTCACACGTGTTTTGGGGTTCGCTCGGAAAATCCGTTTGCCAAATTCGCGGTGCCGCCAAATGCATTATTCATGCACCGCCGCGCTCCATTCGCTGGGAACCAGGCAACCGTCGTCTCCTAACTAGCAACACGCTGTCTCGAGAGGCTGCCGGAGACCATCCACACACACACACACACACACACAGAAGCCCTAATGGGCCGAGCAACAGGAGTTTGAACGTGCTTTCTCTCCGCACAGGGAACCGAGGAGAAGCCTTTGAAGTTTAGTTCGGACCCCCTCCCAGCCAAATTGAAACCATGGCTGCGGTTCTGTTGTTGTTCAAACGGGGTTCCTGCCTCGTCACACGCTGTTAGGGCTAATGGGCTCCTGTCCAAAGGTGCTCCAGGAATCAAAGTCCTTTATGAGGCACAGAAGCACTCAGATCCACAGATCTCACTTCCTGACAAGCAGCCTCCGTCAACCCTGTTCTCCCAATACAGACAGACAGACAGGCAGACAGACAGGCAGACAGACAGGCAGACAGAGAGGCAGACAGACAGACAGGCAGACAGACAGACAGGGAGGCAGACAGACAGGGAGGCAGACAGACAGGGAGGCAGACAGGGAGGCAGACAGGCAGGCAGACAGAGAGGCAGACAGACAGAGAGGCAGACAGACAGACAGACACAGACAGGCAGACAGACAGACAGGCAGACAGACAGAGAGGCAGACAGACAGAGAGGCAGACAGACAGACACAGACAGGCAGGGAGGCAGACAGGGAGGCAGACAGGCAGGCAGACAGACAGACAGACAGAGAGGCAGACAGAGAGGCAGGCAGACAGACAGACAGACAGACACAGACAGGCAGGCAGACAGACAGACAGACAGCAGAGCCCTGTCATCTGTGGTGTGAGTGATGGTGATAACAGTAATGTGGCTGCTCCAAGGTCCGTTGTGCCCAAAACAGACCAGTCAGAGGCCCCCTGTACAGATCTGTGCCGGCCTTGACACACCTGCGTGTGTGTGTGTGCGTGTGTGCGTGCGTGCATGCGTGCGTGCGTGTGGGCACGGTTGTACCCGTGGGATTCCTTCCATCCTTCCCAGAGAGGAGGAGGTCTAATTGCTTTTTGAAAGGAGATAATAACAGAACATTAAAGGAGTAGTAAAGGGAAAATGCATGTTTAGCCCTGTTTTAAGGTTACTTATGATCATATACAATGGTTCAGATCAAAACATTGACAAAACTAGCACTTTTGAGAAAGTCTGATAATTGCTCTACCACCGTTTTGGTCATACAATTGATGTGGGTGGGCATCTTGAAAAATCTTTCAAAAACATGTTAAACTCTCGATTTCAAAGACAAGAAACTCACCGAGGTGTTAGTTGGCGTTCTGACATATAATTCACCATAAAGTAAGATTCTAGTCTTTTTTAAGGAAAGGCTTTTTAAAATATTTAGCATATAACTATTTAGTCGCAGCACATGTGTAAACTTCCGCAAACTAGGTAGCCTAGCAACATAAACAATAAAGATAGCTACTGTAAGTAGTTACGCTTCCTGAATCCCCTCTGCGGATTGATCTACACATCTACAACGGCCGCGTCAATACAAGTCAATGGATTTCATAAAATGATCAATAAAACCCTACAGGATTCATACTTTGCGGCGAATTTGATGTCAGAACACCAACGGACACCAATTACCCCCTCGGTGAGCTTCTTGTCTTTGAAATTGAGAGTTTAACATGTTTTTGAATGATTTTTCAAGGTGCCCATCCACATCCATTGTATGACCAAAATGGTGGTAGAGCAATTATCAGACTTTCTCAAAAGTGCTAGTTTTGTCAACATTTTGATCTGAACCATTGTATATGATCATAAGTAACCTTAAAACAGGGCTAAGCATGCATTTTCCCTTTACTACTCCTTTAACCACTCAGCGCCCAGCAGATCAGAACACGCAGGCGTCAGGCTCTCTGTGTGTCTGGACCAATCCCACCAGCTCTCTGTGTGTCTGGACCAATCCCACCAGCTCTCTGTGTGTCTGGACCAATCCCACCAGCTCTCTGTGTGTCTGGACCAATCCCATCAGCTCTCTGTGTGTCTGGACCAATCCCACCAGCTCTCTGTGTGTCTGGACCAATCCCACCAGCCCTCAGAGGAAGAGGAGGAGGATGAAGGGCAGATGGGACAGATGGCACCAGGCGGGGCAGTGCCACTCAGCCCAGGAGCGGCGAGGGCAGCGACGGCACCGCCTGGCCGAACACCAGGGCGCTGTCCACCACAATGACCCTCATTATATCACCATGTCCCAGGGCGGGGGGGGGCTGATATTGACGCCCCAAACACCGATACTGATACCGATCCCCCGTCCGCCTGTCAAGGACATTGTGTGTGTGTGCGTGTGAAAGTCGGAGCGAGGCCGTGCGTTCGTGTCTATCGAGAGATCTGATCTGCGTGTGTGTGTGTGTGTGGAGAGAGATAGCGACGGTGAGACCCGAGGTCTTAACAGAGCTCTCCGTCTCTCGGAAGGGCGGGAGGCTTGTGAATGAATCAGCCCCGGACTCGGGCGCTGACTCGTAAAGATAAACTACACCCATATACAATGCCTCCCTATTCTCTCTCTCACACACACACACACACACACACACACACACACACACACACACACACGCAGAACATCTATCCGGCAGGCCCAACCCATCACACCGAGATCGCTGCCTTGTTCTCCAGCGCCCGGGGGAAGAGCGTTCATGTCGCCTCCCTGGAAAGTTTTTCTCCGAAGCCTCTGTGCTGCGTTTCCCAATCGCTCTGGATGACTAACAGAGACCGATCAATCATTCCCCACCGCGGCTCAGGGAAAAGAGGGCTTAAGGATGTGTCAATGAGTAGCCTGTGTGTGTGTGTGTGTGTGTGTGTGTGTGTGTGTGTGTGTGTGTGTGTGTGTGTGGGCGTGCATGCACGTGCATATTTGTGTGCGTGTGTGCGCATGTGTGTGTGGGTGTGCGTATTTGTGTGTGTGTGTGTGTGTGTGTGTGTATGTGTGGGCGTGCATGCGCGTGCATATTTGTGTGCGTGTGTGTGCGCATGTGTGTGTGTGGATGTGCGTATTTGTGTGTGTGTGTGTATGTATGTGTGTGTGGGCGTGCATGCTCGTGCGTATTTGTGTGCATGTGTGTGCGCATGTTTGTGTGTGGATGTGCGTATTTGTGTGTGTGTGTGTGTGTGCGCGTCGGTCTGTGCTCGCCCAGAGGCAGGGCTGTTCTGCGGACTGACGCTCCAACTAGCGCAGGGGCGCGGCGGCGTGGCTAGGCGGGGGCAGGGCCTAATTCATACCCCGCTGGCTGTGTCTGCAGGGGCGGCCAAGAGCACGAGGCTTCTCTGACCCAGACCTGGCCCAGACCTGGCCGAAACCTGGCACTGACCTGACCCAGACCTGGCCCAGACCTGGCACTGAGCAGAGACACACACAGACAGACAGACAGACAGACAGACAGACAGACAGACAGACAAGAGTGATCAGAGACAGACAGAGCGATGAAAGACAGACAGACAGACAGATAGACAGACAGGCAGACAGACAGTGATGAGAGACAGGGCTGTCTGTCTGGGGGAGGATGATGAGAGAGAAGAGAGGGTAGGGAGCACGATGTCTGTAATCACCGCTCTCTCTCCTCCCC
>NC_140249.1:15127681-15192547 GCF_949987555.1 Borostomias antarcticus | reverse complement strand
TGGTCTGGTGTGTGTGTCTGTGTGGGGGGGTCTGTGGAGTGTGTGTGTGGGGGGGGGCGACAGGCAGACAGAGGCTGTTTATGTTTTGCGCAGGTCTGTTAAGACGACAGCGATTCTCGGGCGGCCAGATGAAGTCAGCACATTCCTGCCGGGCAACCCCCCCTTCCGTCGCCCCCCCACCCCCCCCACACACACACCTTATTAGAGAGCCGTCGGTCCAGCGCCGAGCCCCAACGAGGGGGTCAGACGATTGTAGCGGGGGAGGATTTTGGGCGAAAGAGTACGAGCCCTTGCGTAACTCTGGCCGGGTGTTTGTGGCGGTTACACAGACCCACACGTCATTCCACCACAAACTAATCATTTGCCCACGTGTACAATACCTAATACCTAGGCTAGTTACTTTAAGCTTGTGCCTTTACCCAAGGCTTTTCACTGTGAGTATTGCCTTGTCATGTCTGTAATATAAAGTGTAGCCATGAAAGTGCCTCGTCAGAGGGAGGTCTGTCTGTAACATCATGTACATATGGGGCGGCTGTAGCTCAGTTGGTAGAGCGGGTCGTTCAATGATCGAAGGGTCAGTGGTTCGAATCCCAGCTCCGACTGTCCACATGTCGAAGTGTCCTTGAGCAAGACACCTAACCCCAAATTGCTCCCAATGAGCAGGTTAGCACCTTGCATGGCAGCTACCGCCATTGGTGTGTGAAGATGTGTGTGAATGGGTGAATGAGAGGCCATTGTAAAGCGCTTTGAGTGCCGCTAAGGTGGAAAAGCGCGATATAAGTGCAGTTCATTTACCATTTACCATTTACATGTTCAGTAGCTGTTACCTCAGGCCGACTAGCTGCTGCTTCTCAGCCCAGACAGGCCTGGGATCTGGGACGTCTCTCCTGGTGGGATATGTCAAAGAGGATATCTCTCTTTCTCACCCACACACACACACACACACACACACACATGTAGACACACACATGCACACATACACACACATGCACATACAGACACACATGCACGCACACACACACACACACACACACACACATGTAGACACACGCACACACTTGCACACACACAGACACACATGCACGCACACACATACACATGTAGACACACTTGTACACACACACATGCACACACAGACACACATGCACGCACATTCACACACACGCTAAGCTGACAGAAGTGCTTTACTCAGTGCGCGCCCGGCGGGCCGGACGTCAACAAAATCCCCACCCCGGTCATGACGGCCCGGATAGACTCCCCCGCGCGCGCAGGCCGGTGGCCCGGCTGACGTCAAACCACCAGCGGTTACGTATGGAGACAGCCTGAGGAGACGCTAACCCGCTAGGCTAGCCTGAGGAGATGCTAACCCGCTAGGCTAGCCTGAGGAGATAACCCGCTAGGCTAGCCTGAGGAGATGCTAACCCACTAGGCTAGCCTGAGGAGACGCTAACATGCTAGGCTAGCCTGAGGAGACGCTAACCCGCTAGGCTAGCCTGAGGAGACGCTAACATGCTAGGCTAGCCTGAGGAGACGCTAACATGATAGGCTAACCTAGATAACCAGCCCAGCAGGGAGACTGAGGAGGCTGCTTGTGTGACACAACTCCGCCTGGGGGCTTGTGTTTGCATTAGCAACAGTGTGTGTGTGTGTGTCACCGGTGATGTCATTTTCACCCCGTTCTATTTTAACCGCGGACAAAAGCTAAACCCGCTACACGTCACTCTCGTACTCACGGGTCACCGGTCCGTTGAGCTGAACTTCCTCTGTGACGCCGACGCACACAAACCGGTTTTCCCATCCGAGGCCGATAGCTTCACACACACACACACTCCGCTCTTAACGCTCCCCGTCTCTTTCCCCTGCAGAGAGGAGTCGGTGCCATGAGGTGCTGAGCCCGGACCCGGCCCAGCCCGCGGTTCTGAAGCCCGACTGACCCGACCCGACACCTGGCCCGCCAGCATCATGGAGCTGAAGGTGTGGGTGGACGGCGTGGTGCGGGTGGTCTGCGGCCTCTCTGAGGACACCTCCTGCCAGGACGTGGTCATCGCCCTGGCCCAGGCCATCGGTCAGTAGCGCCTCAGTCCCTCCTCCTTCCCTGGAGAACGCCGTTTCAGAATAAAACCCAGAGTACGGGTATCCTTCCAAACCGGCGCCCCCTGCTGTATCTCCACATGCACTGAAGCTGGAGCAACACGCCGCAAAACTCCCTCGCGCCATTTCAGAACGAGGTGGAGCTGTTTTCTTGCATACGTATTTAGGGGTGTGATGATGACAAATGATATATACATTTGGGTACCCAGAAAAGCTCTATACAAACTATTACAAAATCATTCAAGTTTTGTTAAAAAAAAAATATTGTCATAGTATGGTATCATATTGTGAGATGAGTGCATCGTCACACCCCTCATACGTATCCAGACTTCTCTGACCTGATTGAGGAGCCTGGGCTCTAAGCTGGGTTCCAGAGGCGGGGGGCTAGTGGTCAGCTTGGAGCTGCCTGGGAGGAAGTGTCTGTAGTTCTGTCCGTCCAGAGAGCTGCCTGGGAGGAAGTGTCTGTAGTTCTGTCCGTCCAGAGAGCTGCCTGGCAGGAAGTGTCTGTAGTTCTGTCCGTCCAAAGAGCTGCCTGGCAGGAAGTGTCTGTAGTTCTGTCTGTCCAGAGAGCTGCCTGGCTCACCAGGGAGCGTCCGTCCTCGTTACCCAGCCCCGGTTGAAACCTTCGTTTGATTGTGTAACACGCCTCACACAGCTGTCTGTCTCCTCATTGGCTGAAAAGAGAGAGTTTTTAGGCGCCTAAGGGGACCTATCTGTTCACCATCCAGCGCAGCTGGGCCCGGTCCAGCCCAGCAGCAGCTTAGAAACAGAGGCAGCACCTCTAGTGGGTTTGATGTCGGCCGCAAGTCTCCATTCTGCATTTCTGTCAAAGTAAAAAAGGAAAGTAATGTGGGCCTGATATCAGCCTCGGTGGTTGATGATGATTGTGATGCTGATGAGGGCAGGGCTCTGTTATATTTCTGTTTTGACTTTCTCTCTCTCCTCTCTCTCTCCCTTCCTCTCCTTCTTCCTCTTTCTCTCCCCTTCTCTATCCCTCTCTCTCCCTCTCTCTCCTTCCCTCTCCCCCCCCCTCTCTCTCCCCCTCTCTCTCTCTCCCTCTCTTTCTTTCTCGTCCCCTCCCCCCCTCCCTCTCCATCCCTCTCTCTCCCTCTTTCTCTCTCTCCCCTTCTCCCCCCCCCCCTCCCTCTCTCTCCCTCTCTCTCTCTCTCTCTCTCTCTCCCCCCCCCTCCCTCTCTCTCCCTCTCTCTCTCTCTCCCCCAGGCCAGACGGGTCGGTATGTTCTGATCCAGCGCCTGCGGGACTCTGAGCGTCAGCTGCTGGCCACCGACCGTCCCCTGCAGTCCCTGGCCAAGCTGGGCCAGCACGGCAGCGAGGTCCAGTTCTTCCTGCGCCGCACGGGCCCCAGCAGCAGCGACGGTCCCCCCGGCGCCGCCCCCCCCCCACCCCCTGCCCCGCCCCCCGGAGCCGCCCCGGCGCGGCGGTCAGCCCAAGAAGTCGCTGACCTTCAACCTGGGGCCCTCCACCTCCCCCAGGACCAAAGCCAAGCAGCTGAGGAGGCCCCCGCCGTCGGACTCCCCCGAGAGGAGGGCGTCGCCCGGCCCGGCGCGCCCGCCCCACGCGCCCCCCTCGCCCTCGCCACCCCCGGCACTCCCCTCGCCCCCGGGGGGTCCGTCCAAAGACGAGGCGTTCCGCCAGGTGCTCCAGCAGCAAGAGAGGCTGCGCGCCATCGAGACCCAGCTGGAGGCCCTGGACCGGGAGTCCCGGGGCCGGGAACGCCCCTCGCCAGGCCCCTCCCCCTCGCCGGAGGCCGGCGTACGGGAGGAGACGGAGCTCCTGGAGCAGATGGCGAGGAGGAACCGGGCGGAGCTGGCTGACGAGCCCCTCTGGGAGGAGGAGCTTCGGGCGGAGTCGGAGCGCGAGCGCGGGTTGGAGCGGCGTCTGGCCGAGCTGCGCGCCAAGATGGACGACTGCGGCCGGCGGCTGGGCGACTTCGCCGCGCGCTCCGTCCGCCTGGAGCAGGAGATCCAGAGGGAGGGGCGGGAGGGGGGCGGGGCCGAGCCGGGCCCCGGGGAGGAGGAGGGCGCCGTGAGGGAGGAGCTCCGGAGCCAGGACAGGCGCGGGGAGGAGCTGGAGGCGGAGCTAACGCAGACGGACAGGGCTCTGGGGAAGGCGGAGTCTGTGCTGCAGGTAAGGAGAGAGGGCGGGGCCCTGGAGAGAGGGGTGTAGCTGTGCTTAACCCCCCCCCCCCCCCGCTCCTAAAGCCCCTTCCACCTACCCTGCCCCCTCCTCCTCTCTGCACACGCCAGCAGTCCGCCCACACACACACACACACTCGCCACGGAGGGAGACAAACAAATAAAGGCCAAAAGGCATTATTGGCAAAAAATGATGTCCTAAAATGATATATACTGATATATAATACTGATATTTATTAGGGAACCGATGATGATATCAGCGACGTTGTGTACTTGTATCCTTTGAATCTGTAGTATCTTTAGACCATGTTAGTAATGTTGCTGAACTGGCCTGATGAGTGCTGTCTCCTCTGAAAGTGTGTGTGTGTGCTTGTGTTGTGTATATATGCCATTGTTAACATCTGCATTTATTTGTGTTCTTGTATCTGAAATTGATTTGATTTGATAGATTTAATAAATAAATAAAAAACAGAATAAAAATCATTCACGAATAGCAGTAATGTTCATTGTCGTGGCCTTGGCTTGGTTAAGCCGTAGTCACCCCGCGCTAGCTGCCTGTTGGCCTCACGTGTCACAGACATGGCTGTTGTCATAAGGCTGTGACTATAAAAGGCCAGCCCGGTTGGAAGGGTGAATAAAAGGCTAACCCAGTTACAAGTGAAACTCAAACCTCCTCATGATCCACATGAAACCCTAGACGTTGATCTGCGCAGGACCGAAGCCGGGTTCGGGTGTCATAACAGCGCCCACGCCTAAAAGCTTCGCGGGTAACGCCGACGTGATAGAAACGTGGATAGGCTTTCAGCGCGTCGCCGCAAGTGTGCAATCAGAAACCAGACCGTCGCCGTTCGTGTCATTTCCTCCTCCAGCGGCTCTGGTCTCCGGTCTGATGTGTTTCTGATTGGATGACTGTAATCCTCGTCTGATGTGTTTCTGATTGGATGACTGTAATCCTCGGCGCGCCTCATCAGGAGAGAGCGCCGCGCGACATCTTCAGCCTCTTCAGCGGAACAGACAGGCCGCGCTCCGCCGCCGGCTATGAAGCTGATTGAAAGACAATGAAAAGCTCATTTGGAGTCAGTCAATCATCTGAATGGGCTGGTGGTGACTCTCTTTGGGGGGGGGGGGGGGGGGGGGACAGATTTACACTGTGTTCTACGAGACCTGGTAATGGCTTTATAACAGACGCTGGCGATGTGGTTCACGGCCCCGACGTCAGCCGGTGGCGCGGAGACCGCGGCAACGTGTGCGTTGATGGTCACACAGACCCCCAACGCGTCGCTATACAACAACGTCGATACAGATGTCAGACTATGAGATGGACCTTGTTTTTGAGATGCTTTGTTTTTCTCCAGACTAACTTATCTGTCTTTATATTGTTTTTTGTATTGTCGACTGTTGTCTTGACTGTAACCTACTGTGTACCGCTGCTATCCTGGCCAGGTCTCTCTTGCCAGAGATTCTAATCTCGGTGAGACTTCCTGGATAAATAATGGTTGAATGAAATAAATCCAGACACAAATAGGCTGTGTTTGGTGTACAGTGCAGACACAGATACAGTTTTTGATGCGTCGACACAAACCCAGCCGCTAGTCCGGCCCGGTGAAGAGTCAGGTCAGGATGGAGCTGCGGTGTCATCAAGCTCCGTTCATCTCACATGAACCAGTAGCCTACGGGGCGTCCGTGGCTCAGGAGGTACTGGACAGTGGCTCGTCCATTGATCGTCCTCCTCCCGTCCACATGTCGGAGTGTCCTCGGGCGAGGCACCGAACCCCAAATCGCTGCCAACGAGCACGGCTAGCGCCTTGCATGGCAGCTGACACCTCTGATGTGTGAATGAGCGCATGAGAGGCCATTATAAAGCACTTTGGATAAAAGCGCTATATAAGTGCGGTCCATTTACCACTCGCCACTGTAGGAGTAGGGCGTGTGGCGCTGTAGGCAGGCCTGATCGGCCTCCCGGCGCGGTAGCCGATGATTGTGATGAAGATGCTGGTGAAAGCAGGGCCCCTGTCATCAGTCTAATAGAGACGCGGAAGTGTGCCCGGCCGGATCTATAGAGGATCCATAACATGCAGGTGTCGGGGTGTGACCCCTTGAACTGACATATCGCCTCAACGCAGGTGCGCGATCAATGGAGGTTGATGGATCAGTGTGTTCGCGCGCATCAGTGACGGACATCTAGGCCTAGTCCATAGGCGTATAGACGTGTGTGTTTGTCCATTATATAAATCTGAGTTTACTCTTGAGCACCACCGATGATCAAGATGAACTCAAACTTTCTATAATACACACATGCGTAAACTGTTCGTCCCTCCTGTAGGCTGTGTACAGAAATTAGCTGGCGGTTCACAGTTGCGCGCGACCGCCGATTGTACTGTACATAGCTCGCGCCCGCACACACGTCACACGCACCGTACATACAAACATCGCACACACATTAGGCTACACTCTACACTTACAGTAGCCTACACTCATCGCACTATTTTGTTTATTGTGTTTTGTATTAGAATTTTGTACTGCTAATCTGCACTGCCCTGTCGTTGCACTGTCCTGTCTCGTCCCTGCACCCTGTCCAATGTTGTCTCCATGTTATGCACCTGTGACCGAAGCAAATTCCTAGTATGTTGTCAGCTGCCTGGCAATAAACGGATTCAGATTCAGATGAATGTTACAGTAAGTGATGGGGTGGGATACCCATCCGCAGTCCTATGAGACTCTGCTGCCCTCCAGTGGTCATAGTGGTGCGTTGCGGCGAGATTCATATCCGTCAGGGCTTCACTAGTAAATGTGTCTTTATTTGCTCGTTGGCTCTCCCTGCACTTTACTTTAACCTTACAGCATAATTACTGTGAAATATTGTTTTTGACAGTACAGGGTGGCTGTGGCTCAGGAGGTAGAGCGGCTCGTCCGGTGACCGCAGGGTCGGCGGTTCGAATCCCGGCTCCTCCTGTCCACATGTCAAAGTGTCCTTGGCCGAGACACCGAACCCCAAATTGCTCCCAATGAGCAGGCTAGCACCTTGCATGGCAGCTGGACGCCATTGTTGTGTGAATGTGTGTGTGTGTATGTGTGTGATTAGGTGAACGAGAGGCCATTATGTAAAGCACTTTGGATAAAAGCGTTATATAACTGCAGTCCATTTACCATTTACAATCGCTCCGATAAGGGCTGCGGTCGGGAGCCAGGCTCGCTAGGCTAGACGGTTGGGCGGTGGACGACAGCCGGTTGACCGACCTCTCTCCTCTGACCCCCCCCCCCCCCCCCCCCTCCAAGAGCAAGCAGGCGGAGCTGGCAGAGCTGAACAAAGAGCTGAGGCAGTGCAACCTGCAGCAGTTCATCCAGCAGGCCGGCGTGCTGCCCGCCACCCACTCACACTCCCGCACCGACCTGGAGCAGCTGGACCTGGTGCAGTTGCTGCACGAGGGCTACCGGAACGGAGGTAGGGATGCGCGCGCACCACACGATGACGTGTCGCCGATCGTCACCCGGTTGTCCGTCCAACCTCCTCCGGTCTCTCTCTCTCTCCCTCCCTCCCTCTCTCTCTCTCTCCCCCTCTCCCAGGCCTCTCCCTGCTCCCGTCGGAGTCCCCCCCCCGGCCCACGGCCAAGCGGTTCCTGGGGCACCCGCGCAACCTGCAGAACCCCCTGGTGTCCAGTCTCAACCCCGAGGGTGTGTATGTGTGAGAGCCCGCCCCCCGCCCCGCCACAGTCTCCGCCTCAGTCTCACTTCCTGCCTCGGCTTCTACCCTCCGACCCGGCGCGGTGGCCCCCTGCTGTGCCCCTCTGACACCAGGGTGAAGGCGGAGCCTCTGCTAACCTTAGCCACCCCCCTCTGGAATCCTCCTCCTACGGGCCTGGCCTCTTGTCTGTCTGTCTGTCTGCCTGTCGCCTGCCTGCCTGTCTGTCTGTCTGCCTGTATGTCTGTCTGTCTGTCTGTCTGCCTTCTGCCTGCCTGTCTGTCTGTCTGTCCCTCTGCCTGTCTGTCTGTCCCGTGGGTCTTTCGTGCTCCCAGCTTCCGCTCACGCCTACGTTCCTCTCCGTTCTTCTTCTTCCTTACCTCCTCTGTTCTCTCCATCTCCATTTCCTTCCTCTGGATTTCAATCTCTCTCTCTGTATTCTGCTGGACTAACAGTAGGTGTGTGTCTCTCTCTCTGTATTCTGGACTAACAGCAGTTCTCTCTCTCTATTCTGGATTAATAGTAGTTGTCTCTCTCTCTCTGTATTTTGGACTAACAGTAGTGGGGTGTCTCTCTGTCTCTGGACTCTCTCTGTATTCTGGTCTAATAGTAGTTGTCTCTCTCTCTCTCTCTCTGTATTCTGGTCTAATAGTAGTTGTCTCTCTCTCTCTGTCTGTATTCTGGTCTAATAGTAGTTGTCTCTCTCTCTCTCTCTCTCTGTATTCTGGTGTAATAGTAGTTCTCTCTCTCTCTCTCTCTCTCTCTCTGTATTCTGGTCTAATAGTAGTTGGGTGTGTCTCTGTATTCTGGACTCTCTCTCTCTCTCTCTCTCTCTCTGTATTCTGGTCTAATAGTAGTCGTGACCCTTGGCTGCTCCAGCGGTACGTGGTGCAGCTGTGAGCTCTTCCTGCCCCCCCCCCCGGGCCGACTGGTTCTGCCACTCTTAACAACAGTACTGTTCTCTACACAAAGACAGACCGATGCGTACGAACCTCACGGCCTTCAGCGTCTCCCGCATCAGAGAACGCCTGTAACAGACATGCCGATTGTGATTTAGACCGAGAGAGATACGAGACCGTCGACTGTCGACGTTCGCCTGTATGAACCGGACATACAGCGTTTGTTCCTATACTGTCTTGTACTTCCAAAGAAAGAGTCCTTACTCTCCAGGCCTCTGTGGAGGGGGAGGGGGGGGGGGTGTTGCTCTGTTCCTCCTCTCTCCTGTGAGAAGCCATGAGCCTGGTCTGGACACCCACAAAGACATTCTAACTCTCTTCCCCTCAATGCAGCGTTTACCGATCTCATGACTAATGCAGCTTTCAGCAGTCCGTGTCAATTCTATAACATCTCTATTTGGGGGGTTCTGGAGAGAATGTCTTTCACAGGTGTCAGAGTAGGGCCATGGCTTGTGTACAGTCTGATGTTGGCTTTGCCTCTGCCTGTTCCCGATTGCGGTGAGGGCCCCCTTCCCCCCTACCCGGCCTCGGCCCTAACGCATTTAACCTTTCACCTCTGACCTGTCAGCTCGAAACGTAGGCCCAGACAGGAGTAACGGTACCGGGAGGTCAGGGAACCGCCCGACCCTGTGGTCACACGTTCACCTGCGAGCTTCTGAAACACATTGGTGTGTGCACACACTATCGGGGTCAGAGGTCAAAGGGTTATATGTGCGACGCCATGCTCTCCCTTCTTCCTGGTTGCTGTGGCGTACGTCCCGGGGTGTTTCTGTGCTGTGGGCTGTTCCATCACACCCCTCCCTAAAACCTGGGCCCCTCCCCTCCCTCCGCCTGGGTGCCGTGCTTCGGCTAAAAGCCGCTCGATAAGAACGATTGGGGGTTAACGAAACACCCGACCTGGATTTGGGGCTTCTGATCCGGGGGCTGTTAAAGTGTGTTCATGACCAGGCCGAGCGCAGCGAGCATCACCCCACTTATCTTTGTGTGTCTTGCAGTCTTGACATCCCGAGAGTCGTCATGGAGATAAAAACAAGGACCGCAGGGCCGGGGGACTTGTTCACTTTCTGTCACCGTCACCTGTTTAACCCCCACTACGCTGTCTGTGTAACCACTGTCCTTATCCTGACTACCGTGATATATATACATAATGTATATACAGAAATATATTTACAGCATTTTGCTACCTGTACACTGCAAAGTATGTATCAAATGTAAAATAATTGTAGGAAACTTTTACCCAGATGAACGTTTACTTTGTCTGTGTATTTAAATATAATAAAAATAAAAAATAAAAAACGTGCATTGTGTTTTAGATAACTTGGTTGTCGTGACGTGATTTCTTCTGGGTTGTTGGAGGAACCACACACCCTACACATCTATCTATCTACCTATCCGTCTGTCTGTGTCTGTCTATCTATCTATCTATCTATCTGTCTATCAGAAAGCCTCTCTAAATGCCTTATGAATACATCATAGGTGCTACTACAACATGAATGGAGGGGCTGTTCTGTATGGTCTTATTGTATAAAACCCTGTGACACAAGGCTGCTGTCGGCCAGGGTAACGGGTGGCTTACAGGAAGTGTTCCCAGGGTGCCGTAGGAAATGGGGCATAGTTCTTGGCCCAAGTTTAGCATGGCGGGGTGGGGGGGTGATATAACACAGCAGCATACATAAAGTAGACGACCTAGGCCAGGGGTGGCCAACCCGCGGCTCTTTGCCCGTCAATGTGCGGCTCCTCCATCCATTCCCCCAAAAAGTTGGCTTGCGCCTCTTCCATCCTTTAATTAAAAAATAAATTCATTCATTCCATAATAACGTTTCTCTCTCTCTAGTTTCGCTGTGCATTTCTTCCCGCCCATTTTAGTTTATTGCAGATTTGTCATAAAATCATGATTCGTTTCGCTAGTGAGGAAGTCGCGTGAGAACCACTTCAAACCAATCATATAGGTAGCAAATCACCTTGGTAACAAAATTATTAGGTGCGTTTACATGGACAGTTTGAATCGGTTTCAAATAGGTTTGGAAGACCAAACCGATTGAAAATGTCATATAAACACCTCAATCCGACTGAAATGCCCCAACCCGATTGAAATCCCAATCGCTTTCAAGGAGGTAGTTTAAACCTTTTCGAAACCGTTTGGTCCGTCATGTATACTACCTTGAAACGGATTGATGCTGCGTTCTGCGTTCATTCTGCGCATGCTCAAGACTTGACTAATCAAGGCACGCTCGACAGTTCCGTAGTCAGCTGTTTGTAACCATCGTAACGCAATCACTCACGGCTGCGTGGGCGTTCGAAACATTTGTTTCGTTGTCGCATGTAAACATCCAACCAGTTTACTTTGTATCCCATGTATACGCTGAAGCTGAAATCAGCTTGAAATCAACCAGATTGAAAAATATTTGTCATGTAAACGCACCTATTGTAAACAAAATAATTTGCTTTCCGTGGGTCATTCTCTTTTACGACAAAAGCTAACGTAGCCTAGGCTACTGTACACAACCAAAGAATGGCTGGAAAGAAATGCGCAGCTAAAAGAAAATATGAAGACGAACACAGGACATTTTTTACCCGAGTGGGGAGAGTAATTTTTTCTTCATAGAACGTAATGGTAAGCCATTCTGTCTGATATGCCAGACATCATTGGGACATTTCAAAGCCTCATCTCGAGCCCAGTCCAGCCCAACCCAGTCCAGCCCAGCCCAGTCCAGTCCAGCCTAACCCAGTCCAGCCCAGCCTAACCCAGCCCAGTCCAGCTCAGCCTAACCCAGCCCAGTTCAGCCTAACCCAGCCCAGTCCAGCCTAACCCAGCCCAGTCCAGTCCAGTTCAGCCTAACCCAGCCCAGTTCAGCCTAACCCAGCCCAGTCCAGCCTAACCCAGCCCAGTCCAGCCTAACCCAGCCCAGTCCAAAATATATTATGTCAGAAAATATCTTGTATGTATTAATTTTAAATAAATTAACTTTAAATGTATATTTAATGGACAATAATGTTTTTCTTCTTATTTTAGACTGGGGTGCCTTGGGATTTTAAGGACTTATGAAGGGTGCGGTGACTGAAAAAAAGGTTGAGAAACGCTGGTATATATGGTGTGGCTCTGGGTGGTAGGCTACCACAGTAATTTTTGTGGCTCTTAGTCTCTGACTGGTTGGCCACCCCTGACCTAGGCTATAGGAGCTGTCGGATAGGTACAGTATCCTGGTGCTGACACATGCACACATTCAAGATGGTGGATGGTAATGCGTGTTATTCCTTCAGACGGACGTTCTAATCTCTGGCCGGGCTCGTGGCAGTTGGGACCTCCGTTCAGACACTCCCCACTTCGACTTCCTCCTCAAACTACCGCGCAGCTTGTGTTGTTCTTATATGTTGGGCTAGATTCTTTTTAGGAGAATGCAATATGTGAATATAGCAAGGTGAATCCCAGTCAAACAAGCCCTGGATCCCTCAATAGTTCTGCACCCAGGGCATATTTAGACTATATATACTCGGTTGACACTTTATTAGGTAGGCTACACGTGCTCGTTGACGCAAATAGCCTGCTCCTCAACAGCTCCTTCTGCAACTCGATAAAGCATGTAGACGTGGTGAAGAGGTTTGGTTGTTGTTGTTCGACCAAACCGAACGTGCACGACTGCGTGATCTAAGCAACTTTGACCGTGGTGTGACTGCCGGTGCCAGACGTGGTGATTCAAGCATCTCAGAAACGGCCGCGCTCCTGGGAATCTCGCGCACCCGTTACTACAGTTTACAGGGAACGGTGCGATCAAAAATAAAACAAAATCATCCAGTGAGCGACAGTTCTGTGGGCGAAAACACCTCGTTAATGAGAGAGGTTAGAGGAGAACGGCCAGACTCGCTCAAGCAAACAGAAGGGACACATGCTCAAATAACAAGTTTATAATTAATAATAGTGATGGTCAGAAGGGCACCTTGTTGAATCCACACCCCAAATAATTCAGGGTGCTCTGGAGGCAAGAGGGGGCCCTACTCTGTCCTAGATAGGTGTAACTATACGTAATAAACTGGCCACTGACTGTAGGCTATATCAGACAATCCCAATTCTCCGGATCCCTATGTTGACCGCGAGGAACAAATATGCATGCGGTCTGAGACGGTTGGACCACCACCAGCACACTCACACAATCCCTCCGCTGTCGAGCTCTGGAAATATTGTTCTTGCTCACATGTTAGGAATCCCAAGGGAAGCACGTAGACATTTTTGTTTGACTGTCCATATACTGTACACTAGTTCACCCAGCTCACTTCTACATCCTCATGTTTATCTAGTCAGCGTTCTCTCTATACATATCAGTAATTGAAGACATTTTGGTATGTTTTGAAGGAGAGGGACACGGCCTGCTGTAGAGGGCTGCACTGTTTTGAGATTAGGATGAATTGAGTGAAATTGGATTATGGAGATAAAATGAGGGATTGTCTGGCTAGGCAGGGCGTCAATAAGCCCCTGCGGTCTCCACGTTCTCCCTGTCTTCTGGTTTCCAGCGTCTTCTCTGAAGCATACCTGCAAACCCTGGAAAACACACACACACACACACACACCCTGGGCCACGTGGCTGGGTCACGCTGCCATGAACTTGCGTGGGAAGTGAAACGTTCAAGGATCGGTCACGTGGCCAGTCTTGGCGGAACAGACAAGGCAAGTAGAAAAAGGACACCAAAACAAAGAAATTGAGAAAACTGGATAATTTCCCTGTCAGGGATTACCACACTCGAAAGGCTTCCGGTTTCAGAGAGGTCTCTTCATCTTTGGAAAATATTTTGTTTTTGGGCCATAGCCACTCAGTCACACTGGCCCTATCTTTTACAGACACGTAGGCCTAGATGCATCGAAGCAAACACACAGACACACAACCTCACCCACTCGAAAATCTAACCATCAGGACAATCTCATAAACAGGAGAACATTAACAGATTATGATGGGTGCTCAGGGCGAAGCAATGTGGGTATTAGGCCATCTTACAGGCACAATACACTCAAAATGAACCCTCCAAAAATATGTTTTGGATGGTTCAACTTGAGGTAAAAAAAGCTTGATGCCCAAATGTAATAGACTGAGGTGCCAACTAGAGCATGCATAGTGATGGCAGTAGGGCAGTAAATGTCACCATGCTGTAATCGCTCATGGTGATAGTGTGTTTGGGATAAGGCCCTGTTGGAGGGTGAGCCTCTGCACGTCCACATCCTGCTGGGAGAGGCAGGGACCCAGTAAAGGATCTGGCACGACGCCCTTAACTTATACCACTGAGTCATAAATCAGGTCATAGGCTTGTCACACACACGCATACACACACTACAATACCTATAAATGGTAATGCAGAAATGACTGCCTGACGCCACACTTGATCTCAACAGAACCGTTTTACTAGGTCTCTTCAGGGATACACGGTGTACACTTCAGACATGCTGTCGTTGAAAAGAAATCTGAGAAAGTACATTGTGTACAATTACAGACATGGGCACAGATGAGGGTTTGAGAAGCCCGTCTACTAGCCTACATCAAACAGAGCACATTCTGTAAACACTCACCGAGTCCTGAGAGACGATGGAAAGTGATCTTTACTCAGTGGGTATTTTTATATTGATGAAGAAACCGCTTAGGAATGAATTAGGATACAGTACACAAGCAGGCCACTGGGAGGGCCCAGTGAACAACCAATGTTGAAGCGATCATCTCCCACACTGGATGGAACATGATGAACTTGCGGATAAATTATCTTGATTAGAAGGTCTGTGCCAGACAGTGGGTCGTTCCCCCGGACAGAGATGAGGAGAGATAACCCCAAAAACAGGTTAGCCGCTGTCACACGCACAGTGGAATAAGTTACTGGCGCAATGTGCGTTAGTCAGTGGCTTACCTGCTTTTAGATTTCAAGGATTAAAAATCCCTCGCCGTGGGAACACGAGGTTCTGTAGGGAAATACCATTAACAGTTTTGTAGTAGGCATAATAACTAACAAGTAGCCTACTAGCCCACTAATAATACAAATATCACATAGGCTACTCACTACAACGACTTAGCCTAATAATAATAGTCTGTCTGATAACGATATAGGAATGATAATGACAGGTTAACACTTAATCTATCAAAAGCATTGCATGATGGCCTAATAATATTCATTGTGTTTTAAGTTCTACTGTATAGCCTACTGTTGTCGAAACACCGTCCATCAAAACTTTGACAATTAATCCATAGCTAATCTCAATTCAATAGCTGACTGTCCCAACAATAGATCATTTCTATTGTTAAATATTTAACCACATGCTTCCAGTCTCAGCAGCCTACCTGTCCAACTTGCTAAATTTCCACCACAGGAAAATAATTTTATGACACCATACCATATTAAAACACTGTATGGATCAATTTCAACACAATTTGGTAGGCTAAATAATCACAAATATGAGGTATCATATAAAAAATAGACGCTTACCAGTCAAGTTTTCTTTTCAAACGATATTTTTAGGAGAAAAAAAACGTATACATGGTTTGACGAGTCCCAGGCAGTATGCATGAGCACGCTCCTCGAAAAATAATGACAGTATTTCATTAAAGTTAAGTGCATTTCAAGAATACAATGTAGTCTACACCAAGCAGAAGTTCAGTTCACTTGCACTATCCCAACCCTGCCCACTCCCCTGATCTGCAACCTGGCCTGTATATGCAAATTATACAGTTACTGATGTCTCATAAAGCCCGTGGATTGTACACTTTCTGCTGTATGTCCCGCCCAATGAAGACAACCATCGAATTAGAGCGACCAAGGGGCGTGATTATCTCTACCAATGCGTTTGGTGGATTTTCTGAGTTATAGTTGGGGTGCGGCGCGTTCATTTTTGCACGTCTTACATTAGGAATGAACCATTTTCACGTCATCGATTTCCTGCCATGGGCGAGATTCTTCACAACTGGGTCCACGACCAGATTCATCTCGTGTAATTTAGGCGAACCGTTATGCAATATTGGTGACAGAAGTCAAAGAACATGCATTTTAACTCGATTTGAGAAAGAGTGCTCTACCCGTACTATAGAAAGTGGTTGAACTCTGTTCGCTTGTGTACAGTGTTGCCATGAGGCGAGTGTGGCTGTGCACGTACCAAGGATGCAGTGTGCATGTCAGTATGGATCTCGAGCCAGTGCGAGGCTAGTGAGACGGATGACTCTGTCTGACGGACTGATGGGGGTAGCGCGTCCAAACTAGGCTATTCAAAACGCACCGAAAGAGAGTTCAGTTCAAATTAAAAGGGTTGCGATTCAGACCTGTGTTGTGTCTAGACTACAACAAAGGAATATCCCCTTGGGATCCATCTAATCTGAACAAAACACTTGGTCATTATATCATAGGCCTACAATATGGGCTTTGGACACAAGTCACACCGTGTAACCTATTCATTTAACTTTTAAATATATAGCCTATTTTATATGTATAAAGTATGCTGAAATAGTAGGGAACGTAATATTTATGATTTAATCCACTCTAAAGGTTGTCAATGAGTTCTTATAAGGGGTATAATCCAATTTTACCTGTGTTTAAATAAATATACCTTTAAATAGTTTGGGCGTGGGACTGCTTGTTGAAAGATATAGTTTGGGCCTAATAACCACACTAGTTCAAGATGATAGTCACGATGATAAATTATCCCACATAATGTAGGCTATGGAATTAGAGTTACCCTGTTTTTGTGCGTGTCTGAAAGCCACGCAGAAAGTGGTTGTAAGCCAGCGCAGCATGGAGAGCAAATGTCGGGTTGTCCCTCCCTCTCTTCCCTTTTGACTTGCAGTCCCCATTCCCTTGTTGACCTGTAGTTCTATGTTGCTACCATAAGAGGCAGTGGTCCCAGAACATCAAAACAAAACACTATGACACCATTGATGGTGCGAGTTCAAAACCTACAAAACTCATGGGTTCAAAACTCGTGGTGTGGGCAGTTTTTTGTCACTGGATATTATAGAAGCTATGTAAAAATGCGGTTACCTGTTGGTTGTATGTCAGTTATTGAACATTTGAAATACTTCTGTTTTGAAATTATACCTACAATATGTGTCTCAGTAATTACCCATTATATATATACCCTTTTACTGTTGGTAAACAATTAAAGGAGAATGTTCTTTTTCGACAACCTGGACCTTATTTACGGCATATTATACGTTTGAAAACCACAACAAGCCCTTGCTTTAGGGAAGCACAACTAGCGATGTATAAAAACAGATTGATGAAAACAACCGTTTCGCGGCAGAAAATAAATTTTTTAGAAGCTGCATTCTCAGTGCCCCGTCCGCCGCCATTACATGGATATACTTGGCTTGCAGCGCATTTTTAAATTTCTTCTACAGGCCTCCGAATTACACCAAAGTTATCTCGGTGAGCCGTAAATAAGGTCCAGGTTGTCGAAAAAGAACATTCTCCTTTAAGTGTGTGCATTTTGGCAACAAAATAATGAACTACGGATGCCACCTGGTCCATCAATCAAATGCATCGATGGTGCTATGTCAGTTATTGAATTTATGTGGTAGAGCCACTGCCCATAAATAAACGAGCGTGGGTCATATTTGTTAATTAAAGACCCTTTTACAGCCAACGTCGGCACAAGTGTGCGCGTGCATTCTTGAAACAGTGGCAGGGGGAGACAGACGAATTCAGAGCAAGGAGCTTTTAGTGCAAAGACTAGTTTTTTTATATACCATCAAGATGTCTGGCTGTTGCGTCTACAGGTGTACAAATCGGCGCTCTAGTGGATTCAAACTTTCGTTTTAATTTAGTTTTATTCGTTTGAAGAGGAAACCGGCCTTTTCAGAGGAACCGGAGTCGCCTGTGGCTATAAGTCATTAAAGTCGCACAGAAATGCGTGTAGTGTACAGTGGTGCAGAGTCAGTTGATATCACTTGCCCCCTGCCAAAGAGTAGCTCAGAAGAAGCCCCCTGCCAACCAGCAGCTCAGAAGAAGAAGACTGTCCGTTTATAGTACTCTGGTTGTACTGTACATAGGTTCTCACTCATTATCACAATGGCACACATGCCACCCCCTGGATCAACAAGTGAACATGTGACACCTTGCACCTTGTCTATACAATAGACAACTGACTCTGCACCACTGTACACTCGAACCAACACCTGAAAACACTTGAGCAATTGAACACCTTGTCTATAAAATAGACAACTGACTCTGCACTACGGTATACTACTGTACAGTATACTTGACATGTTATGTAATTGCACTGCCTGTATCATGGACAGTCACAGGCATCCATGATCAGATGGGATAAGTAGATACTTAAGCGTGATACTGATAGAATGCTAGTTTGCCAGTAAATGGGACACCATTCTTGTGGTGTTGTGATTCCTAGGACAATGAAGAACTATCAACACTAAAAACGAATCCTGAAGATTTTTTCCAGATGTAGTCTTCAAATAAACACTGTCTATATGTATATACCTGTTGTTTTAAAAAAAAATATATATATTTGTAACTTCTATGCACATTTACATGTGCATTACATTTCTCTCTTCTTTACAAAGATGGTCACAACCACAACATGTCCTGAGAGCACATGCAAAATAACATCTTATGGCTACTTTTAAAGTGTATGTATGTTTAATAAAGCATTTAGGAAAAGTTTCAATCAAGACTTGAGTATTACCTATTCTGTTCAGTACTATGTTTAGAATTGTTCAATTGTGATATTATTACAATTGGGCTTTCAGGTCTGCCTACACTTAGGTTACTTAGCTAAGAACCATTTTACTTACAATTTATTTCTAAGAGCAAATACATTACTTTCACATGTTCATATCAATATAATATCAAGATTATATATATATATATATATATATATTAAAAGGAGACCTATTAACACTTAACTATTTACAAACAACTTTGCTACCTGCTGACTCAATCAAGTAGATGTCCAGATAACCCACTATGTCTTGGTCTAATTATTCACCACAAATGGCCAGGAACCCACCAGCAGATTCTGCTGTAGGTCCACTAGCCTTGTGTTATATTCCACCGGAGGTCCGCCAACTCGTCCATTGGGGACCTGCTGTAGGTCCGCTAGCCTTATGTTATCTGGGTTTATCCCCTTACCTTTGTCCAGAAACAGAAGTTGAACCAGTTTCAGTAAAACAGCTAACGTTACAGGAATCATCAGTGTAACGGTTTTAGCCACTGGCCGCTACCATTAATGTTTTGGAAGCTGCTGCTAGTTGTTGTGAGCTCATGAGCTAAATGGCTATCCTGCTCTTATTGTGCTGGATTAGCATTGGAAGCATTGGAACTGATGTGTCGAGGTGACGAAACCCATCTTTATTTATCAGACATTATTTCATGTCATTTCAATTCACAGTTATTTCAGTGGCATGATTAGCTGCGGTCCTACCAGTCCTGCACAGAAACAAGCCAGCCACATGCATAAGCCAGGCTGGACCTGGCCTGGTTTATAACACGCTCTCTTATTGCTCCGTCTTTATCACCGACGTGGCCACAGCGACGGTACAGAAGGAGTCGCCAATCAATACATTTTATACAAATGCACCATTACGCTTACGATTTATAATCAATTCTTAAAATCGATGTCACAGTAGAAGACTTACAACATGGGAATAACTTTGTCTCATGACCTAATATTATGGATTGAATGTCTGCTACACTGTATCTTTAAGAGTGTTACTGTGATTTGAGTGCGCGCGGCCATTTCCGTCCATATCTTCTCTGCAGCCGGTGGTGTCACTCAACAAAGTAGCATAAAGCACGTTTCAAGAGTCTGAATGGAATTTCCGGTTTGTGGCTGAACGCTCTGATAACGCGACTTATTTTCAGAATAAGAGTATGGGCTAGCTTGGGTCCAGACTTTTGAATGCACCCACTCCATTGCATTCACTATGACTTGTTGTTTTTTTAGGACAATGTGCATTTACATTTAATAATCGAATAAGCATGCTACCCTCACTGGTCACTCATTATTCTCCTTTGTCTGTTCCTGTGTTCTCAGTTTCCTTGTACACATTGACTGCCCCTCTCGCCTTCCATGTTCTCCATTCACCAGGCCATCCGGCACCTGAATGACTAGCTAGTGTATCCAGCGTCACTATACAGTATCTAATGTTGCCTACACAGTGTCAGAATATCTAGTATAACATGATCATGCATGTAAATTCAGATGGCAGTAGCCTATATCATAGTTATATATTCATAGCTATATGTACATAA
Source organism: Borostomias antarcticus (assembly GCF_949987555.1). Classification (NCBI taxonomy): domain Eukaryota; kingdom Metazoa; phylum Chordata; class Actinopteri; order Stomiiformes; family Stomiidae; genus Borostomias; species Borostomias antarcticus. The sequence goes on along the minus strand of NC_140249.1, from coordinate 15,172,439 downwards.
CACACCCATACCCATGGTAGTTTACTATGGATGCACAATATATTAGCAATCATGTAATGTTAGTCATTTTTTTATATATTGGTATTGGTCCGATGTGCAAAACAGGGACGATATGAACAGCCGATAATTATTTCTGTTTAGCTGCTGTTGTGTTGTTGTTTTTGAGAGGAAACAATGCAGTAAATCTATGATTTATCAGCTTTTCAGAATGTTTTGGAGATAGAGACAGTGTTTCCATGTGTTTTTCAGTATGTATAACATTTGATTATAATAGAAACGTGTTTTTATACAGAACATATTGACATCGGTAAATATCGGTTATCGGCAATGTTAATATCTGTTATCCGTATCGGACAAAATGTTAATATCGGTGCATCCCTATAGTTTACACATACTCCTGTAGGAGTTTGTTTAGGTTGATGATACACACACTGATTGAGACAACATTAGACAGGACGGGACAGAACAAAAACAGGATGGTGCATAATGCAATGTATCCAATAAATTACAAACGCAAAATACAATACACAGAATGGAGTGTGGTGAGTATATCAGTGTGTGCGGAGGGTAATATAAAGTGTTTTATATTTACCATGTGTGAGCTGAGCACACACGTTGAGGGACTAGCAGGCAAATCGTCCACCTCTGTCTTCCTCCAGGTCCTTCTTAGAGGTCCCCTATTCTGCTCCTTCTCAACAAGTCACTCAGATGAAGCATTCTAGCAGGCCTCTATACGCACCTGTTTCAGTCCTGCTTTGGTCGCAGTCGCACAGTCGCGCTGTAGTTTAAATGCTGCTTTCTGCCCCCACTCTGTGAAGTTCAAATGCAGCAGGATGCTTCTGGTTGGCTAATTAACAAGAGTAGTCAGTGGTGTGGTTTTGATTGAATAATGTATGTTTCCATATGTGGATGACCCACAACTGTACATCTCTGCTGAAACAAATTATGCTGCAGCTATAAACCCCATTACTACCTGTCTTCTAGCAATACATAAATGGATGAGCAATAACTTCTTAAAGCTAAATGAGGACACAGCTGAGATCCTACTGATCGGCCCTAAAACAAAAAGAGAAATGGTACAGTATTTAACAATCTAGGGAAACTGACATCCTGGATTAAACCTGAGGTTACAAGTCTTGGTGGACCCAAGAATAAGATCTAAGCTTCAAATCCCACATCAACAAGGTGATGAAAACATCATTTTCCCACCTTAGAAACATAGCTAAAGTACAACCATTATAAATCCAAAAGATGCTGAATCCGAATGGTGAATGTAAACGGGGAAAATTATGAAATTATGGCTGTTTTCATCAAATCGGCTTTAAATGAATCAAATTCTTGATAATCTAGCATTCTATTTTTCATTTCACATCCATTTTTACCTCTATCTTTCAATTCACATGCAATTTCATCACCTCCTTTTAAAGGCCTCCCACACCAAGGTACTCTCCAGTGTTTTAGTATTCTGATTCCTCCACCTACTGAATCATTCACCCCCATGTTGACAGGGCATAGTTTGACCAGCCTTACTAATTGAACGATTTATTTAAATTATTATTTATTTTGATAGATTATTTTAATCTTGTTTCTGTATTATTCATATGTTTTCAGTCAAGTAAGAAAAAGTACAAATCTTTTGCATTACCTTTATTTTGAAATTCCTTGAAAGAACGCTACCGGAAATTAGTTTCGTTCGAGGCTTTGATTGAGGCTAGCGTCACACACGGCTACCCAACAATCGGACTTCAAATACTCTAAACATGCCCATAACAACTGCATAGGGTAGGTGTAAAACACACACTCCACTTTAGAAGACTATGCTAATGTAGCCTGAACAAAGCCAAGTAGTGAATTGCCGTTAATTCAGCAATGTCATGCACTTAGCACATGCACTATCTGGCAGTTATATTTAGCCAGGGCACGAGTCAACTAGCTAGCTAGCTAACAAGTCGACTAGCTAGCCTGCTAGCTACCGAGCTAACTCACCATAACAAAGCAAACGGGATGGGATAGCCACCAGCCATGGTTGCATGAGTAGGAAACAAACAAAGCAGTCACCATAATTTGATTGTTGTCAATGCTAAGCTTTCTCTGCGTTCAGAGTTTAACGGGCATGCACACACACCCACAGCTAGCTAGCACTAGCAATCACTCATGTGTGCTCAACGACGTGTTTGTTGTTGTGGGAAATGTGGATAACTGCGGTGTCAGTCAGGAAGCCAGGTAGTTGGCTAACATATGTCTTGCAACTTCAAGCTAATAGCTGCGCGATTCACAACTTTGTGGGCGTGAGTCTGACAGTCATCGCCTAATGATTTGTAATGTTTGGCATTGTGTCCTATCTTAAGGTAAAATAGACGGGTTTATACGGACGTTTTGAAATAACCAGCAACCCCAAGCGATCAGCCTGTCCATCGCACTGGTGAGTGTTTGTTCGTCCCGCTGAACCGTCAGCCAATGTTGTTGTCCCCCACGGTGGACATCTGTGGAGACATGAAGTCAACTGTGGTCTCCGTCAGTTCGTGCGGTGCGTCCGTCAGGCGAGATACCGCTGGGCCGATTTGGACGAAACTTTAGTGAATGGTGCGTTGAGATCTGAAATCAAAAATTACACTGATTGGCCCAAGGGTTGTGCAATACTAATACAAATAAATAAATAATAATAATAATAATAATATAATAATAAAATAAACAGTGCATGGTGTATGTACCTAACACGTTTCATATAGTACATATTCATTCAGAAAAGTGGATTCACATGCCTCCACTGCTACATTGACACCAAGAGACGATACATCGTTCATGTTTAATGTGCACCACTCAGTGAAACATTCTGCTTGTAGGCGCAGGTAAACTTGCAAAGCACACAGAGAACATCTTAGATTTTGGGGTGCTCTGTGTCCTTGTGAACCTGTGTCTTCCACAGTATTTTGGAACCGGTGTCTTCCAGAGTTCGGTGTTGGAGGCGCTCTGATGGTCAGCCATGGACGAGGAGGACAGCCAGGATGAGCTGATAAACAGGAGTGCTTCCCACGGGAACGCCAGGAGAGCAGCTGTGTGGGACATATCAGGATCAGGTGAGGGATAATTACCTTTTCCCATTATGGACTGTACAGTGGTAAATGGACTGCACCTGTGTAGCGCTTTTATCCAAAGCGCTTTACAATGGCCTCTCATTCACCCATTCACACTCACATTCACACACCGATGGCGGCAGCTGCCATGCAAGGCTGTGGCTCAGGAGGTAGAGCGGGTCGTCCAATGATCGCAGGGTCGGCGGCTCGAATCCTGGCTCTGCCTGCCCACATATCAAAGTGTCCTTGGGCAAGACACCCGCAAAGTGTCCTTGGGAGCAATTTGGGGCTCAGTGTCTTGCTCAAGGTCACTTTGACATGTGGACAGGAAGAGTCGGGAATCGAACCGCCGACCCTGCAGTCATCGGACAACCCGCTCTACCTCCTGAGCCACAGAAGCCCCCCATTAGACAAGCCTGTCATCGAATCCACTCTTAATATACTCTGAGCTACACACCTCCATCTTTGCTCTGAACTCACCCATGTGTTCTTGTGTCTGGACATCTTTGCCGACAACCAGAGGAGGAGTCTGACGATGGAGGGGGGGAAGAGATGGAGGAGGGAGAGTCTGACAGCGGGGAAGATGAAGATGAGGAAGATCACCCCGATGACGAGGAGGAGGAAGAGGAGGACGAGAGTGATGGTGAGAGGCTTTAAAAGTGTAGCCGATATTAGTCTGTGATGAAACTTTGACTGGAGACAACGAGCGATTTAAAGTGACAATATCAGAATCAGAATTTGTTTTTGATATTTATTGCCATGCAGTTTTTCAACATACTAGGAATTTGCTTTTGGTCAATGGTGCATAACATGGAAACAACATTGGACAGGGGGCAGGGACGAGACAGGGCAGTGCAAAGAACGAGCACAAAAGGCTAGTGCAAAAAAAGGATAAGCTAAGAAAGAACAATATACATAAACTAGTGCAGCCAGTGTATATACAGTGAGTATGCAGAGTGTAGTGTATAGGTGAGTGTGTGTATGTGTGTGTGTGTATGTGTGTGCGGCGTGATACAGGTATGTGAGTGTGGTCCGTCCTTTTTGTTCCCTTTTTTTTCACAATCAGACAAAAAAACAGCACAGAACAGAACAGAGTGCATCTTGGGTGTGGTCAATATGTAGCTTTTGCTCTGAAACACCACCACCTCCCAAATCAAGCTGTAGAACTCACTGGCAGAGATCCTAGTGGCATTTTTTTCATTTTTTGGGGGTGCAGACACTGTATTTTAAAAATGTCTGTAGCAGAGCCAGAAAGCGGTCTATGTAGAGGTAGTCTCGTGATACCAGACTTTCGAGATCTCCGCCTCTGAAAGTCTGCAGACGTCTCCATTGAAAATCGTCGCTAGAGCATCGCCGAAAACCGACGCTACCAATCAGAGCCACTGTCTGAATCTCCAATAGGGTGAAAGACCAGAAATGATGTCCTCCAAACTGGAGTGGAGAATTAAAACAAAACATTCACGGCCCCATTAGAGAGGGCCGCCCTAAAGACGCTGGATTGGTTCTGCAGTGCAGGCTTTTTTCAATCTCTCATTGTTTCCAGACACTTTTAGCGATGAAATCGGACGAACGTCGTCAGTCTAGTTGAGCGCACTGCTTTGAGACTGACTTGTGAGTCTTAACATTGAGGGTCTGATTAACTGAGCCGTCTCTGTGTATTATAGCTACTGTATATAGAAATATTTAAATGCTTCAAATCCTACCAATTGTATATTAAGTGTTGGTTTTACGATAATCTGCTTGACTGGAGCCTTCTCGAGTTTCAAAACGTCACTTTCCTCGGCAGATGGGGAAGAGGAGGATTCTGGGAAGGCCGTGGAAGGGGCAGTGGGAGGAGCTGACACCGGAGCGCTGAGCTCAGACGAGGACGCGGAGAAGTGTCCCATCTGTCTCAACTCCTTCCACAGCCAACCCGTGGCCACCCCGGAGAGCTGCGACCACTACTTCTGCCTGGAGTGCATCCTGGAGTGGTCCAAGGTGGGCGGGACTGACCTCTTCCTGTTATTCTTTGTTTGTTTTTAAAGCCTTCTATGTGTTATACCGTCGATAGCGAATTAGAGACCTAAGTCTCAATTGATGAAAACTTGTGTTCTGTTAGAATGCCAACTCTTGTCCCGTGGACCGGATCGTCTTCAATAACATCTACCTGAGGAAGGACTACGGAGGAAAAGTGCAGAAAATGGTGAGTCGTCGTCAAACGTCACGTTTCTGTTTAATGGTAAATGATAAATGGACTACACTTATATAGCGCTTTTCCACCTTAGCGGCACTCAAAGCGCTTTACAATGGCCTCTCATTCACCCATTCACCCATTCACACACACATTCACACACCAATGGCGGTAGCTGCCATGCAAGGTGCTAACCTGCTCACTGGGAGTAATTTGGGGTTAGGTTAGAACGACCTGCTCTACCAACTGAGCTACAGCTTTGTTTAAATGAGCGAGCCTGTGTCTGGGTTAGGGATGCCTGACTACAGCAATAATACACATTAGTGTGTTTCATGTGCTTGTGGCTCAAGCACGGTCGTGCTAATCCTGTGTGTGTGTGTGTCCCTGGCCATGCTCAGATCACGGTGCAGAAGCCGGTGAAGGAGGGCCAGGAGGACCCGGTGGACCTGGACCTGGAGCAGACCAGCTGCGAGGTGTGCGGGGGGAGTGACCGCGAGGATCGGCTGCTGCTCTGTGACGGCTGTGACGCAGGGTGAGGAGATGACGCCGCCGTCCCCGACGCGTGATTGGCCCTCCTCGGCTCAAGTAGAAGTTGTCTTCTAGATTTCCTAGGAAGAGTTTTTGACAGATACATCCAACCCAGCGTGTTCCCTGTCATGGAAGGTACCACATGGAGTGTCTGACCCCCCCCCTGGATGCGGTTCCTGTGGAGGAATGGTTTTGCCCGGAGTGTGAAGCCAACAATCGCCACACAAGTAAGCACTCACGTCAGACTCGTATTGAATTTGCCATCGCTTGCAGTCGGGCAGTACAGGATGTTTTTGAAGACGTGTGAGAGCAAGAGGTTGACCTGCATTTATCGTTGTCTTTGTTATCAGAGCACTTCTGATTAGTAAGGGACAGAGGGCAACATCTTGTGTGTTAGACAATGTGCAGAGCAGTGTTCATTTTGAAAGGAAATTTTGTTTTAGTCATAGTCTTTTGACTAAAATGCTATTTAGTTTTAGTCATATTTAAGTCATCTGAGTTGTTTGTTTTACTCTAGTTTTAGTTGACTAAATAGCATTATGATTTTAGTTGACTGAATCTACAGTAGATTTAGTTGAATAAAATCAAATGTGTTTAGTTAGTGTAGTGCATTATTTAACCATTTCTCTAGAATTTCCATACTCATGTACTCTTGGAGGAACCATCTATTGGACTGATGGACGAAGCTGCTGAATAACATTTGTGTCTCCTCGCCTGTATGAGTTTTTTCAGCGTGAGCCACAACTTTCACAGAAATTTCTGCATTCTGATTGGATCTCTTCCCAAATCGTCCCTCCCTAAGATTTCAGTCTAGATTTTATTTGTTGACAAAAATGTCAATAGATTTCATCATAATTTTGTCATCATAAACTAGTTTTTATTTAGTTATCGTCTCGTGACAAGAACTAAATAAAGGTCGTTGCCAAATAATTTTCGTCATAGTTTTCATCGAATTAACACAGGTGCAGGTTTCTTTCTGTTTGAAATCTGGCAAACAATAAGCAGTCCCAATAAACCTTTTTCCTTATTATTGAGAGTTGAGACAGTTTGGCAGTAGCAAGCAAGTAGAGCGAACTGTCTCTGACAATTAATAATAATTCATTACTGGACCTTGTGGGTCTTTATTTGCCACACATGACACACAAACACACGTGAGTGAGCGGTGACAGTACCCAACACACACACACACACACACACACACACACACACACACACACACACACACACACACACACACATACATCTCCCGTGGTCTGCATGTCTCCCACCCAGGCTGTCCACCTGCAGGGGCAGCCAGGAGCAGTGTTCAGGAGCAGGGTTCAGCAGTGTTCAGGGGCAGTGTTGAGGAGCAGGGTTCAATAGTGTAGAGGAACAGGGTTCAGCAGTGTTCAGGAGCAGGGTTCAGCAGTGTTCAGGAGCAGGGTTCAGCAGTGTTCAGGAGCAGTGTTCAGCAGTGTTCAGGAGCAGGGTTCAGCAGTGTTCAGGAGCAGGGTTCAGCAGTGTTCAGGAGCAGTGTTCAGGAGCAGGGTTCAGCAGTGTTCAGGAGCAGGGTTCAGCAGTGTTCAGGAGCAGTGTTCAGCCTCATCAGTGGGGCCTGGGGACCAAGTCAGAGTGGTCAGGGACCGGACTGAAGAGCCATCTGTTCTTCTGCATGTTTTTATATTGGGGTTCTTGGGAGGAAACTCTTGTGAACACAGGAAGAACATGCAAACTCTGCACAGAAAGGCCCTGGAGATACCCCACCTGAATACCTGACCACCCTGGGGAGATACCCCACCTGAGTACCTGACTACCCTGGGGAGATACCCCACCTGAGTACCTGACTACCCTGGGGAGATACCCCACCTAAGTACCTGACCACCCTGGGGAGATACCCCACCTGAATACCTGACCACCCTGGGGAGATACCCCACCTGAATACCTGACCACCCTGGGGAGATACCCCACCTGAATACCTGACCACCCTGGGGAGATACCCCACCTGAATACCTGACCACCCTGGGGAGATACCCCACCTGAGTACCTGACTACCCTGGGGAGATACCCCACCTGAGTACCTGACCACCCTGGGGAGATACCCCACCTGAATACCTGACCACCCTGGGGAGATACCCCACCTGAATACCTGACCACCCTGGGGAGATACCCCACCTGAGTACCTGACTACCCTGGGGAGATACCCCACCTGAGTACCTGACTACCCTGGGGAGATACCCCACCTGAATACCTGACCACCCTGGGGAGATACCCCACCTGAGTACCTGACTACCCTGGGGAGATACCCCACCTGAGTACCTGACCACCCTGGGGAGATACCCCACCTGAATACCTGACCACCCTGGGGAGATACCCCACCTGAGTACCTGACTACCCTGGGGAGATACCCCACCTGAGTACCTGACTACCCTGGGGAGATACCCCACCTGAGTACCTGACTACCCTGGGGAGATACCCCACCTGAGTACCTGACGACCCTGGGGAGATACCCCACCTGAGTGCCTGACGACCCTGGGGAGATACCCCACCTGAGTACCTGACGACCCTGGGGATATACCCCACCTGAGTACCTGACGACCCTGGGGATATACCCCACCTGAGTACCTGACTACCCTGGGGATATACCCCACCTGAGTACCTGACGACCCTGGGGATATACCCCACCTGAGTACCTGACTACCCTGGGGATATACCCCACCTGAGTACCTGACGACCCTGGGTAGAACATCCCCAGTGCTGACATCGTTCCCCCAAGAGGGAATCGAACCTAGGACCAGCTGTAGCCAGAAACCCACCCAGTCCTCCCTTCTGCAACCAAACTAAAGAGATTTTTGACAACAAAGTAACAACTAAGAGGGCAAAACCAAACAAGCCTGTCTTAAAGTCTACTTTAAATATACAAACAAATTGATGACACAGATTTCCGAATTGTACACACTTTGCACGGTCAATATTTCATTTATTTGCTGGTTTATTTATCAGGGACAATGCACACCCACCAACAGTCAAGCATGTACATGAGCCAGAGTTAGCCTCAGTGCTAGTCTAGGCTAACTCTGTCCAAATGTGTAAAAGCCACCCTAAAACGTGTGGCCCAGAGTGTTCCCTCACTGGCACGTCTTCTCTCTGGCCGACTCAGGGGGCTCCGCCGAAGAGCTGAGCGAGGCGGAGAGTTCGACCAGCGCCCGCCCCACCACCAGCCGCCCTCGCCCCCCTGCGACGGGGCCCACCCGGGCCATCGCCCGCACCCAGCAGAGCGAGAGGGTCCGCGCCAACGTCAACCGCCACCGCATCACACAGGCACGCACAGCGCAGGTTTGGCATGAGGCATGCACTTCCCTGTGTGTTCACTGCTCTCAGCTACTGCCCCTAACTACTATTATATATATATATATAAATATATATATATATATGGGCGTACATTTTAATGTTTTATGTATGCTTGACGTGTGCTAAACAAATTCCCCTCTGGGGCAATAAAAGGTTTCAATTCAATTCATATAAAGCGACACAAAACATGGACGAGCCGACTGCAAAATGCTTGTTTTGATGGGAGACACGAGACAAATTTCCATGTAACCAAAATGGATGCCATATGTTATGTTTTCTTCCTGGTTAAAAACATGTCTAGTGTGTGTTCTGTCATGGCTGTCCTAACCCTACTCATCAGCTGTGAAGGTTCTGTAAAGTCGGGTGTGTGTGTAGTGTAGCGTGACCCTGGAGTCCGAGGAGGTGGGGGAGCGTGCGCTTGTGTGTGTAGAGTGATGCAGCGTCAGCGTGTCCCCGTCTCCAGCTGGCCCCCAGGTTCCTGATGCAGTCCACCTGGTTGGACGAGACCATCAACGCAGTGGTGGCGGGACTCAATACCGCCGTGTACGTGCGCAATCTGGCGCCGCGCGCAGGGACCAGCAGGAGGCGCAGGACCGGTGGGGACACGCGCACACACACACACACACACACACACACACATATATATAAAACACATTGTTACAAGCTCGGAGGCCGCAACTCAAAAGACAAAACGCAGAACTGGATGCAAATAAAATCATATATTCAACATAGTACATAACGAAAAAGTTAACAAGACAAAAAGAATATGGTCAACATATGGCCAACTGAAGACAGGGTAAGAGCCACTGGGCTGAGCTATATTGCCACCTACAGTTTATAGCCCGGCCCCACCACTTGACACAGGTGCCTGCAGTTGGTCAATCAATTACTGTAGGTCTCATCTGCTGCACCTGGAATAAAAGAACAGACTCGCACACAAAGACAACAATACTACCAACACCCACTCCCTTAAAGGGGAACAATGGAACAATCATTTATTAAAAATAAATATTATTCTGGAGGCTACATGACATAATGGAACAAATACTACAATCTGCTCACGCGACCGCAGATTGTTCGGACACGCCGGGAAACCGTGTCATCGACATGCAAGCGCTACCCAACGGAAATCCACTGGAGCGGAGGGATCCATGACGGGATTTCAGCATGCCAAGTCCCGCTCTTGTATGCGGCTGTATATCGCTTCATCACTACTACTACTGTGTTCCGCCACCATGACTGTCAATAAACGTCTTGTATCTATTGAATTACAGCTTGCTAGCTAGCTAGTTAGCTGGCTAATGCTACCTGCTGTAATCGTCACATTACATTACATTACAGTCATTTAGCAGACGCTTTTATCCAAAGCGACTAACAATAATTGCATTAACATAGGAAAAACCAATGGTCCTCATTCCTGAACGTTTTCTTAAGTGTCTTCTTAAATGTCTTCTTACGAACTCCGTAAAACCAACCCTAAGAAAGATCCCCGCCGGATTCATGAATGGGTGGAAATGTGTTCCTAAACCGCCAAAGTCTTCTCAGCTGTGCTCCCCTTCTGAAGTTGAATGCGCGTTCTCGTATACCTGGATTTGCATACATAAACGCCCCGCCAGCTCCTTACTACAGGGTCGTGTGCACACAAAATCCCCAGACAACACAGAAAAAGTTGAGACGTTCCCAATTGACATGCTTGATGTTGAAGGTCACGTGCAAATTAGTTTTATTCGTCACATGCAACATAGCCTACCAGTAAAATGAGCAGTGAGATGTTTCTCCACTGCCTCTTATAACGTGCACACTAAGCTTAAGCAAGGTGAAAGAAACCAATACAAAATAACAAAAGAAAACAAGACGGTAGGCCTCTATATGGACTTTTAATACAATATGCAAAATATATAGCCTACATGAAAGGGATGGGATGTGCTGAGAGCAGATTGAATTGTAGCCTACAGTTTAGTTAAATGCATGAGTACTTGGATCTTGATAGGTCCTTATGTAGGACCATATGATATATTTGAGTTATGGATATTCACATATTTACAGTATTTACAGAATGTAGATGTGTCCATTCTGACTATGGAATATAAATTGCTGTTGTGCTGAGTCTGAGTATAGCGACTGAGTTTAGTGCTTATTTATTAATTCACTGCCATTTGCAGTGTTTATGTAGTGCTTTTATTTATTTTAGGACACCGCGATGCCTTGTAGAATCATGAATGTGAAACGTAATTGGAAATGATACAAATATCCTCGTATTTATGATTATGATTATTATTCAAGCCTAGGATGTCTGTAGACTGGATGTGAACACAATCGCCTCGGATTTCTCATAAATTCAGCCCTTGCGAAAGGGCGCACTCCAATCTGGTCTACCTACGACTGCATTTCTGCGTTCTTAAATCCTGTTCTTAGATAAGAACAAATCCGAGATAAGAAACCATTCAGGAATGCCAGAATTGTCCCGGGAACTTCGTAAGTGGAGTTAAGAAAAAAAAAAATCTTAACTTCTTCTTAACTGCGTTCAGGAATGAGGTCCAATGTACTACTACTTGCAAGAACTCACAAGTGCATCTTCTTTCTAAAACAAGTGACTAAGAGCATAATCTAGTGCTGAAGGCAAAGTACAGTACAATCTAAAGTACAGCGCAATCTTAAGTACAGTGCAATACAATACAATACAATAAGTGCTTAGGAGGGAGGATTCTTGTAGTACTTCTTGAAGAGATGAGTTTTGAGCCTGCGACGAAAGATGGGCAGCGACTCTGCTGTCCTGACATCAGTGGGCAGTTCATTCCACCACTGCAGGGCCAGGACCGAGAAGAGCCGTGACCGTGTCGATCGACTGCAGGGGCCTCGAGGTGACGGGGCAACCAGTCGCCCCGAGGTAGCAGAGCGTAGCGGTCGGGAGGGGGTCTAGGGTTTGACCATGGCCTGGAGGTAGGAGGGGGCTGTTCCTTTCATTGCCCTGTAGGCTAGCGCCTGAGTTTTAAACTGGATGCGAGCCGCTACAGCCTGACGAGAGCGGGATAACTGACTTGACTTGCGCTGAAATCCCGTCATGGATCACTCCGCCCCAGTGGATTTCAATGTTCTGTTGGGCAGCACTTGTATACAATTTAATTGCAAAAGTAGTTGAAATTCGATACTCCATTCATTTTGCCATTGGGATGGGAGGCTGTTAACTTTGATTCTACCGGTTTCCTGGCGTGTCTGAACAGTCTGCGTGGGCGTGAGATGGTTGCCCTATTTGTTCTATTATGTTATGTAGCCTCCAGGTGAATATCTATTTTTAACAAATGGCCATTGTTCCCCTTTAAGATGACACCCATTGGTGTCACTCAAAATGTCTCTGGGATGTTGGGAATGGGACAGGGTGGAGGTTAAAACGGCTTAAACCGCTAGCTCTTGCAAACTCATTGATCCATTAGGCAGGAAATTGTGTTCTAATATGTATATACACTATATTGCCAAAAGTATTCACTCATCTGCCTTTACACGTATAAGAACTTAAGTGACATCCCATTCTTAATCCATAGGGTTTAATATGACGTCGGCCCAACCTTTGCAGCTATAACAGCTTCAACTCTTCTGGGGTTTCCACAAGGTTTAGGAGTGTTTATGGGAATTTTTGACCATTCTTCCAGAAACGCATTTTTGAGGTCAGACACTGATGTTGGACGAGAAGGCCTGGCTCGCAGTCTCCGCTCTAATTCATCCCAAAGGTGTTCTATCGGGTTGAGGTCAGGACTCTGTGCAGGCCAGTCAAGTTCTTCCACACAAAACTCGCTCATCCATGTCTTTATGGACCATGCTTTGTGCACTGGTGCACAGTCATGTTGGAACAGGAAGGGGCCATCCCCAAACTGTTCCCACAAAGTATGGAATTGTCCAGAATCACTTGGTATGCTGAAGCATTCAGAGTAGAGGTCTTCACGGGTCGGGTATACCCGAGGGACCCGAGACCCGACCCGAGACCCGTACGGGTTCGGGTCCACGTTTCCTCGTTTTATTATGGTCAGTCGGGTCCGGGTCGGATCCCATTCTATTACCGTCGGTCCCGGGTCTGTTTATCATTATGTGTAATACCCGAGTGGATCTGAGAAGATCCGTGATCAGCGCAGCGCTGAATCGTTTCTTTTTTTTAATCATTATTTTCTTTTGGCGCGCAGCGCTGAATCTCACGAGAGAAACGCATGCGTGATTGCGAGTTGAGCAGGGAAAATAGCAAACAAAGAAAGATGGACACCGTTAGCAGCTTGTCTGATGTTAAACTAAAGTGACAGAATAATGAATATAAAGAGGTCAAACCCACCGGCACCTCTTCTGTCTGGGCCAACTTCATGCATATTGTCAACAAAGAGGAGAAGAAAGTAGGCGCTGTTAAGTGTACTACGTGTGGCGGACTGTTCCGGTTTGATTCATATAAGACAGGCACTTCGCATCTTTTAAAGCATGTCAGGTCATGTCAAAAAGTGGCACAAGCTTCGTTAGGTCTTTCTGTTTTGATCGATTATTTGATTGATTGTATGAGGCTACCATATTTTGTAGGGAGACTACGACCTGATAAAGTTTTTAGCAGTGTGGCATTTTAGTAGCAACTTTAAATAGTCTGTCGGATCCGCCGACCCGACCCGAACTCGGGTCTCTGTCCTAGGCTACTCCTGCTCTCGGAAATTTATCGGATCGGGTCTGTAATGTCTCGGGACAAATTCGGGTCGGTATATATATTTTTTTCAAATGATCGGATCCAGTCGGATCTCGGAACGAATTTATCGGATCCATTCGGGTTCGGGTCCGTCTTTTTGGACCCGAGAAGACCTCTAATTCAGAGTTCCTTTCACTGGAACTAAGGGGCCAAGCCCAGCTCCTGAAAAACAACCCCACACCATAATCCTCCACCAAACTTCACACTTTGCACAATGCAGTCAGACAAGTACCGTTCTCCTGGCAACTGCCAAACCCAGAGTCAGACCCATCAGATTGCCAGATGGTGTGATTCGTCACTCCAGAGAACGCGTCTCCACTGCTCTAGAGTCCAGTGGCGGCGTGCTTTACACCACTGCATCCGACGCTTTGCATTGCATTTGGTGATGTATGGCTTGGATGCAGCTGCTCGGCCATGGAAACCCATTCCATTAAGCTCTCTACGCACTGTTCTTGAGCTAATCTGAAGGCCATATGAAGTTTGGAGGTCTGTAGCGATTGACTGCAGAAAGTTGGCGACCTCTGTGCACTATGCGCCTCAGCATCCGCTGACCCCGCTCTGTCATTTTACGTGGCCTACCACTTCGTGGTTGAGTTGCTGTCGTTCCCAATCGCTTCCACTTTGTTATAATACCACTGACAGTTGACTGTGGAATATTTAGTAGCGAGGAAATTTCACGACTGGACTTGCTGCAAAGGTGGCATCCTATCACAGTACCACTCTGGAATTCACTGAGCTCTTGAGAGCGACCCATTCTTTCACAAATGTTTGTAGAAGCAGTCTGCATGCCTAGGAGCTTGATTTTATACACATGTGGCCATGGAAGTGATTGGAACACCTGAATTAAATTATTTGGATGGGTGAGTGAATACTTTTGGCAATATAGTGTATTTGTAATATTTGTATTTGTGTTGACAATGTACTGCTATGCTATTTTAGGCAACCTGAATTGAAGATTACCATGACTACTACTTATGGTATATTGGTGTGGATGTAAATGTAAAATTTAAAGAATAATTGGGTGGTATAGCATGTATGCATACAGTAGTTTGTGTTGTGTGTTTTATGCCATCAGTGTGTGTGAATGTGTTAAATTTACACTTAGGTCCAATCTCAATACTCCCCCTTAGCCCTAGCCCCTAGTTTTGGAGTGCCCTCAACTGGGTGGTGGCCCTTCAGAATGGAGCCACAAAGGATAGGGGTTGAAATCTTTACCTAAGAAATGGGACACCACTCGCTACGTCTTCAATCAGGATTTTATTAGTTGCCTGATTTTCTGTGGAGTCCCTGGGATGTTACAGTATGATTACTATTATTATAGTGACAAATCTGGCTAAATTTCAGGACGGAACAAAACAGATTGATCAATTATACAGCCAGGAAGCATGTTTACATATCGGCTGTTAACGTTAGTCCTGCCCATAGAAATGCACTGATATCAGATGAGCAGAGAAGTGCAGAAAAAATGCTACTGGATTATTTTTCGGACTTCATGAACAGGACATGGAATCAATTGTCAATCAAAAATAGTTGTTTACACAAAGTTCTATTGATTAGATTTAGATTAGATTCAACATTGCACTGTAGCCTATTGGAACATCAAAATGCTGTTAAGTTAGGCCAACAATGAAATGCAGATGACATTGTGAATAGCGATTTTTTTGTGTCATAACGATCCAATGACATGTTCCTTTGCATCTACTTTAAACTATTTCCACAGATTTTACAATTTTTTTATGTTTATTTGTGAAGATATTGGGCTTCTTTCTCATATTTTTTCATGGCACCGGAAGCTATGTTTCATATCACTGCCTCAGTTCGCAAAGCATTCTGTGAGTTTTCATCTACCCCTCGGTTTCAAATCAGCATCTGAAAACCCTTGTTTTGAAGGGCTGTTTGAACGTCCACTAGCCCTTGATATGCCCCCTAGCCCTCGAAGCTAAAAGGAATGGGACACACTACCCTACGCGTGAACCCGCAAAATGTAGGGGTGGGGCTAAGGGCTAGGGCTAAGGGGGGTGTCAAACCTGTATTAGATTATCAAGTAGACATCAGGGGCTCATTATGATGCAGTTTCAGATTTGTGAAACCTTTGTCCTATTTGTGAAAGCAAGAAAAAGGGCGATTTCACTATTTTTCCCCCATTTAGACCATATTAGACCAGGCCTAGATCAAAAAACACATGATTTACACCTGTCAAACCTGTGCTAGATTATCAAGTAGACAACAGACACTCATTGAAATGCAGTTTCAGATTTGTGAAACCTTTGTCCTATTTGTGAAAGAGAGAAAAAGAGGGATTTCAATCTTTTTTGTCCATCTAGACCACATTAGACCAGGCCTAGATCAAAAACCACATGGCTGACACCTGTCAAACCTGTACTAGATTATCAAGTAGACATCAGGGGCTTATTATGATGCAGTTTCAGATTAGGGGTATCGGGATTGGGCCTTAGACTTCTATAAATGTAGACTATTATGTTTCTGTTATCTGTATTAAATGTTTTTATGCTATGGACTCTTGGAGGAATAGCCCAATAGGGCTAAAAGGGATCCAAATAAACAAACAAAACAAACTGGCTTCATGCACAGACCTGGTTTTGGGTGATACATGTGCCTCTGCTGTGTGTTCCACAGTGAAGCGCAGGAAAAGTAAGAAGTCGTCGGGGGAGAAGGGCAAAGCGGCGGGCACAGGGGTGAAGAGACGCCGGCGGAAAGCCAGGAGAACCAAGTCCAGGAGAAAGCTGGTGAGCGTTTTCAACACGCCCGCACCGCGGAGAACGTACCCGGAACGTAGTTGGAATGTATCTGTGAATTGCCGTTTATGTACGTGCCGAAAGCTGAATTTGCGGCGTTCCCCAGGTGGCGAAGAAGCAGCCGACGTCTCGTGGCCGGATAGCCCGCAGCCTGGGCATAGCGAAGCCCAAGAAGGGTGCAACCCTCCCCTCGGTGTACCGCCCCTCGGAGCACACCCTGGGCAGCATGCGA
The DNA here is from genome assembly GCF_949987555.1 of Borostomias antarcticus. Classification (NCBI taxonomy): domain Eukaryota; kingdom Metazoa; phylum Chordata; class Actinopteri; order Stomiiformes; family Stomiidae; genus Borostomias; species Borostomias antarcticus. Next base: position 15,155,644 of record NC_140249.1, on the reverse strand, counting down.
GCCGACATCGGGGCGGCCTCGCTCTCCGTCTACGGAGACCCCTCTGACCTGGACCCCTTCAATAACGGGTAATGGCAGCTTGTCGTATCGTGCGTGTGTGTGTGTGTGTGTGTAGCACGCGTGCGTCCGACTCAACAATGTCGATCGTGTCTCCTCAGCGAGGAAGAGGAGCAGCAGGCGACGTCGCTGCTGGACGCCAAGAGGCGGGGCCTCTCTCGCTCGGCCCTACGCTCTCACCAGCCCGTGGCCCGCCCAATCACCGCCGGCCTCTCCAGGTATACCGCCCCCTCCATCAACGACTCGCTGGTCATCCCGTACCCAGTATACTGTTCACTTGAACATGCACTCCCCCAATGCACACTCCAAACTGCATTCTTCAGACATCGTTGTGTGATTTATCCGCGTCCCCAGCTCAATTGTAATCATTATACACACGTGACCATTTACAGTGTGACAGTAAGTACTCGGTCAACACATATTTGCATTTCTATACTAGCCGTGCCGTGAAGATGGAGATCCTAAATTGGGGTCAGCTATGAGAGCGCTGTCCCCTGTGGTTTGCCGTGGTGTTGTAGGCAGGGCTTGAGTCTGCCCCAGGCGGAGGAGGAGGCGCCCGCTGTGCCCGACCTGCTGGGCAGCATCCTATCAGGGCAGAGCATGCTGATGATGGACAGCTCCGACGTGGTCATCAACAGAGACGGCTCCCTCAAGGCGATCAAGCCAGGTGTGTGTGACTCTCTGCTTGTCCTTATCCCTTCTCCAGTAGTGAATATCACACTGGATGCTAGATCACGACAGTGACCCCCCCAGCCCCCGTTTCTAACTACGCTTCTTACATTTTGGGTTTCAGCGAGCGCGTCGTCGTCTTCGCCGATGCTGGGCGGCTCCGGAGCGACGGCGACTCCCCAGGTCACCCCGGGGGCGTCCCCCAATCCCGGACCCGCCGCTCTCTCTCCGCACCCCAACGGAGATGTCCCCGGACCCTCCTCCTCCCACAGCTCCCCAGGACCCTCCCTGTCCCCCCTCACCCCCTCCTCCCCTGCCCCGGGCCACCCGCGCCTCCCGCCCCCCTCTGCGCCTGGGCCTAGCCACCGGCGGGCCGACACCGTCGGACCCCCCCGCAGAGGCAACCACCCTGCCTCCGCCGCCCCAGACTCAAGCTCCAGAGGCAGAGAGACGGCACCCCCCCGCCCCCAGGCCAAGAAGGCCGGCCCCCCCAAGCCGGTGTGGGTGGATGTGTCGGTGCTGCCCAGGATACCCAGGATCAAGCGCGAGAGCGGCGGCCAGGCTGACGGCGGCATCAGCAGGGGGAGCAGCAGCGGCAGTAGCAGCAGCGGTAGCGGCGGCGGCGCTAACGGCAGCAGCAGCAGTAATGGCTTAACGGGCAACCGAGGTCGGCAGCGCAGCTTGGACCAGCAGCCCCAGGGGAGGCCGGAGGGACCGACCCACAGACCCGACCGACCGGGGCCCTCCTCGGGCTTCGCCAACTCCTTCTCCTCCTCCTCCTCTTCCTCCGGCTCCCCGGCCAACCCTCCCCAGCGCTCCTCCTCCTCTTCAGCGGTGCCGTCGTCGTCGTCCTCGACGGTTTGCTTCCGGATCAACGCCAGCGGGAACTCATGGCGCGCCCGCCGGCTTGGGGCGGCGCCAAGGGGAAGCGGCGGCCTTGAGGCGGGGAGCTCGGAGGACGAGGAGGAGCGACGGAGGAAGGAGCGCAGGAGCAAGCAGAAGCTGCTGACCTCGCACGCCAAGGTCAAAGAGGAGGCCGACAGATACGACCCCTTCCACCCCACGGGCTCCGACTCCGGCAGCTCGGACGGTGAAGCCGAGAGCCGGGCCGCGGACCGCAAGCCCCAGCATGCTCGGGGTGAGACGAAGCTTCCTGGTGTGGGAGGCAAGGCCGGCGCAGGGCAGCAGGTGAAAGCCGAGACGCAAGAGGAGGCCGTGAGCCAGGCTACGGACCGCAAGCCCCAGCATGCTCGGGGTGAGGTGAAGCTTCCTGGTGTGGGAGGCAAGGCTGGCGCAGGGCAGCAGGTGAAAGCTGAGACGCAAGAGGAGGCCGTGAGCCAGGCTGCGGACCGCAAGCCCCAGCATACTCGGGCTGAGGCGAAGCTTCCTGGTTTGGGAGGCAAGGCCGGTGCAGGGCAGCAGGTGAAAGCCGAGACGCTGGAGGAGGTGGTCGAGAGCTCAGGGGAACTTGTTAAGGTGAAGAAAGAACCACAGCCCTCAGACACCAGGGACTGTGAGAGGCCCGGTGAGAGCCCAAAACACGCACCCATACCTGGGGTAAGCAGAACCACCACTTCCCTGCCTGACGGCCTGGTTTCTTTTAAGACTGAGAGGCCAGAGGAGAAGAGGGGGCTACAGGGCCAGTCCTCCGCCAGTACCCCCTCCCTCCAGAAGATGGCTCCTTCTGCCTCCAGCTCTGCCCCCAGCCTCCCCAGAGAGGGGAAGGTGAAGACGGAGGTCAAAGAGGAGCCCAGGGACAGTCCAGACAGGTCCAGGTCCCAGTCCCCCCACAGGTCCTCAGGCCAGATGGGGAGGAGGAGAGGAGAGGAGGGGAGAGAGAGGAGGAGCAGACGTTCGGGGTCCAGGGACAGGAGGAGGACGCACTCCCCCTCTGAGAGCTCCGACTCCGGGGCCTCCGAGAGGTCAAACAGGACGAAGAGACGCTCACGCTCTCGCTCTAAAGACAGGAGAAGGTCAAGGTAATGTCTTTTTTTTCATTTTTAATCCTGTATTTCTCTTCTGTTTCTTAGATCCAGTCTCTGCGGAAGTCATGGTAGTCTCCTTTGCTGACTGTTTTCCAGTCTCGGTGGATGTCTTGGTAGTGTCCTTAGCTAACTTTGTTTTCCAGTCTTTGTGGATGTCTTGGTAGTCTGCTTGACGAACTGTGTTTTCCAGTCTTGGTGCACGTCTTGGTAGTCTCCTTGGCTGTGTTTTCCAGTCTTGGTCTTGGTAGTCTGCTTGGCTGACAGTGTGCTTTCTTCCCAGGTCTGGGTCCAGCTCCAGCAGCAGAGAGCGAGGGAAGAGGAGGAGGCCAAAGAGAGGGAGCAGGGAGAGGAACGACGACAGAGGGAGGAGCCGAAGAGACAGGGGACAGAGGGTGTGCAAGGACAAGAGGCGCGCTCGGTCCCGGTCCAGGTCTCGTTCACGGTCCAGGTCCAGGGATAGGAGGAAAGACCACTCCAGATCACAACCTTCATCATCCTACTCACGCTTAAAAGACAAGGTCGAGTCAGGGTCCAAAGACAAGAAGAGACCGCGGTCGCGGTCACATTCGAGGTCGAGAGAGAGGAACAAGGACAAAGGATCATCAAAGGGTCCACAGAAAACAACAACAACAGCAGCAATAACAACAACATCATCAGGGTCGTCCTCCGCTCTTTCATCCAAGGAGCCGAAGGAACAGAGAGAGAGGAGAAGAGAGAAGGAACCGCCTCGGGTCACCGTAGAGGCAGCAGGAAAGGAGAGAGATACCAAACGAGAGACCTCTTCCTCCGTCTCAGGGCTGAAACCCCTCTCCATCTCCCAGGTCAAAAAGGAGAGCGACCACGACCACCTCGGACCAGCCGGCCGTACCTCAGCCAAACCGGTCGCGGAAACCAAAGTGGCCAAAGAGGTCAAGAAAGAGAAACTCACTTGCTTCGATATATTCGGAGAAGATTCGTCGGACGATGAGCCGAGCGAGAAAGGGCGAACGCAGGCGGCCTCCCTGGGCGCTATCAAGGACTTTTACCTGAAGAAGGAACACAAGGAGATCAAGAGAGAAAAACCGGCCCCTCCCAAACGTGAGCCTGGTCCCTCGGCGCCGTCAGGTGAGAGCGATAAACAACAGGTGTCCATGGCCACCATCAAGATCAAGTCTGAGCCTCTCTGGTCTCAGTTGCCTCAGCAGCACCACCACCCCAGCGTCCCCCCACCCCCCACAGCACCTGCCCCCCCACGCCCCACCACCACCCCCAGCCCCAGCCCGACTCCCCTGGCTGCAGTCCTAGCAGACAGCCAACAGGAGTCCACCTCTCTACCCCCTCCGGTGCCAAAGGCCCAGCCAGAGACACCAGCCGGTGTCCTAGCAGAGATGCCAGAGACACCAGCCGGTGTCCTAGCGGAGATGCCAGAGACACCAGCCGGTGTCCTAGCAGAGATGCCAGAGACACCAGCCGGTGTCCTAGCGGAGATGCCAGAGACACCAGCCGGTGTCCTAGCAGAGATGCCAGAGGCACCAGCCGGTGTCCTAGCAGAGATGCCAGAGACACCAGCCGGTGTCCTAGCAGAGATGCCAGAGACACCAGCCAATGTCCTAGCAGAGATGCCAGAGGCACCAGCCGGTGTCCTAGCAGAGATGCCAGAGACACCAGCCAATGTCCTAGCAGAGATACCAGAGACACCAGCCAATGTCCTAGCAGAGATACCGGAGACACTAGCCAATGTCCTAGCAGAGATACCGGAGACACCAGCCAATGTCCTAGCAGAGATACCGGAAACACCAGGCAATGTCCTAGCAGGGATTCCAGAGACACCAGCCAGTGTCCTAGCAGAGATACCGGAGACACCAGCCAATGTCCTAGCAGAGATACCGGAGACACCAGCCAGTGTCCTAGCAGAGATACCGGAGACACCAGCCAATGTCCTAGCAGAGATACCGGAGACACCAGCCAATGTCCTAGCAGAGATACCGGAGACACCAGCCAGTGTCCTCGCAGAGATGCCAGCTGTGAAACAGGAACCTGATGAGGCCCCTGACTCTGACGAAGACTTCAACGTGGACATGATGCTGGACAACCTGGACTTTGTGAAGAACGAGACGGCAGAGACGGCAGAGGGAGGGATGGGTGGAGCTGGGATCAAGCAGGAGAGGGAGGCGGAGGTGAAGACTGAGGGAGAGCTGGTGCCAGCGACGGCGGGAGCCAAGAGCAAAGCCCCCGGGGGAAAGAGGGTGACCTGGAACATCCAGGAACCGGAGGGCGCCCCCCACCCAGAGAGGACAGGCAGTGAGTATCCCCTGGTGACGTGGTTGGATTTCTGTTGAAAAGTAGGCTACGTTTCAAAACCACGACTAGTTTGACTAAGTTAAGTTTTTTATTTTATTTTTTATTTTTAACTAGGTTTTACTTCGAAAACTACAACACAGAAAGCCATCATGATGGTCCTGTGTGTTACGTGATTGGTGGCAGGGAGTCCAGTAGTTGTTCTAAGTATTTATCCTGTCCTCCTCTCCCTCAGAACTGGCTCTCTACAAACTCAGGTTGAAACAGGAAGGAGCGCGCAGACCCACCTCCATGCAGGTACAGCCAGTTAACCCTCTACAGCCAATCATGTCTCTTCTGTTGAAGAACTGTGCATGAGGATGTTGATCCAGACATGCTGTTCCTCTGTCTTACTATATGGAGCATATCTATGTGTAATGTACAAGGTCCAAAACGCAGACATATGTTTAAAAACATCAATCAATCAAAGCTTTATTTGTATAGCGCATTTCATACCCAGAGGCAACACAATGCGCTTTACAGAGAACAAGGGAGGTGGGCAGACGACCCACCCCTACATATTCCAGAGGGAAGCAAAAAAACAGTATCACCCAGGGGCCAGATAAGTGAGCTGTAAAAATTCTTCCCTGACCCCTCGAGAAAAACATAGAGGGGGGGGGGTACAAGTACGTAACGTGTGTGTGTGTGGGGGGGGGGGGGTACAAGTACGTAACATGTGCCAGGGCTTGACATACAGTCAGAGGGCCAGTGGATTTTCAAAGTTACTGGCCCCAATGTTGTATCACTAGCCTGGAAGATGTAGCCACATTTTGCTAACGCTTAAACAGGACATGCATGGCAGGCATTTTATAGAATCAGATATCAGTGGTTTGTCATCGAGTGAAGAGTGGTTGATCATCATCATGCTTCAGAACAATGACGTGATACAAGTACATGTAAAGTCAATGTTTATTATGGTGCTTCTGGTGAAAGGTGGCTCCTTTTTTCAGTTTTGCGAGGTTTTTTGCCGGCAGCAGGTGCCTTCAGAAACATTTTATTAGCAGCTATCAGCTATGTACAAGGTATTCGGCTGGCTTGTCTTCACATTCAAGCTCTCGCACTGGCGCGCTACCACGGCCAATCAGAGTAAAGGCTCGGAGGTTTATTTTTTTTGTCATGCGAAGCTTACAGCTGGGGCGAGTTGAACTTCAGCCCTGACAAAATGTAACAAACGTTAAACGGTGGTGTTAAACGGTGGTGTGTCGGAACACTGCTCATTGGGTAACACAGAGAAAACGTGTCGTTCAACCTGGAAAGCATAGCAAAATATAAACGTTTTGTCAGGCTGAACTCACTCGTGATCATTGCGTCTCTGTTGCTCTCTGCCTTGTTTGTGGAATTTGACTGCAGCCGTGGTACCTGCCTATTCTCCAAAAACGATTCGTAGTCACAAATCTCTCAAAAATGTGTTTTATTATGGGATTACAATTGTAAGCTTGTCTGTCTATCTATCTATCTATCTATCTATCTATCTATCTATCTGTCTGTCTGTCTGTCTGTCTGTCTGTCTGTCTCTCTAAAAATCAAATCCCTCTCTCTATATATAGATATAGATATATACGTATATCTCAAAGTTATATTTGCACTGGCCTGAGCGGGCGATTGAAAAGCGTTATTTACTGGCCCGGAGGTGTTTAAGACAGCAGCAGGCCAGCGGGCCAGTGCTTATGTCAAGCCCTGTGTGCAATGAGGTTCATGTCCTTCTCTAAACGGCCAGAGGAGGGCAGTCTTTGCCCAGTTAGTTCGCAGTAGTGCTGACTTCACAGTGAAGCTTCATTCCATTGGCTTTGTACCCGTACTCGGCACATGATGGGTCATGTGACTGAAACTGCAACTGGGAGGGCACTTTGAGACGAAATGAAAGTAAAACCATTCCGGGGAAATCAGAACTGAAAGAGTGTTTTTCTGTTGAGTCACCAGTGATGTAATCGGCAGAGCACTCCTTGTTTTAAGCGTTGACAATGCGCTCCTTTCACTCTGTTACAGTGGGAAGTGGATTCTTGACTCAGGTTGTTGACATAATGATCACAAATATATGATCATGATATAATGTCAATATTGGCCTCATTGGAATTTCCTTGTGTAACGCAGTGTCTATATGGGCAAAGTCACAATAACTAAGGTCTTTGTTAACCTTATCAGAATCAGAATCTGTTTATTGCCAGGAAGTTTACAACATAGGAGAATTTGTTTCGGTCAGTGGTGCATAACATGGAGACAACATTGGACAGGGTGCAGGGACGAGACAGGACAGTGCAAAGACAGGACAGTGCAAATGAGCAGTACAAAACACAAACACAAAAAACAATACAAAATGGAGTGCGATCAATGTGTACACAATGAGTGTACAAAGTGTAATGTGTGTATACAGTGTGTGCGACCATCTCATTCTCATCACTAATAACCGTTTACAGTTTACTAATATCCGCTCAGGTTTACATCTGACCATCGCAGCCCTTATTTGACCCTCTCTGCCCTCCATAGGACAAGTTTGGGTCAGTGCCTGGCGGTGACCCTTCTTTCCAAGGCTCCAGGAAGGGCAGCGCCCACAGTCTGACCCCAGCAGGGCTGTCCATCCCCGGGCAGGGCCAGGCCACAGAGGGCGTCTCCGAGGACGGAGCCACAGATGAATCCAGAAAAGATAAGGTGAGACCTTGAGGGAACGGATTCGACGAGCTGAGTCAGTACTGCACATTTAGCCGTCAGTGCCTTAGGCCTGGATTACACAAATGCGTATTCCCTGAAAAAAGCCTATATTTTCCTCCGTGTGCGCCTAGCAATTACACGATCCCAGCGGTAGTTTCAACTTGCTTTAATGTGTTTATGTTCAGTACTGTGCACAGTCTTTTGTTCATTTGCTATAGTCTATAGTTCAAAATACTAACATTACAATAAACAATACAATAAAAAGTAACAGCAATTTCGTGTTTCTAAAAGCCTCCCTTAGCCTCCCTAAAAACTGAAGCAGTTCGCTTTGGCACACTGCTGTGTAACTATTATTTTTCTTCCAAGCGTCTTTATAAGAGATACTGTAGAACTCTTCTTTATATGATTTTGACTTACGTAATTCTAAACAGCTTCAATTATGTTGAGGCGGTGTCCCTGAGGAGGCCAATCTAGTACTGTAAGTGTTCCATCTGCAGACCTCTGCTCCAATAGGTCTTATTTGTGTTTGGACTTTGCAGTATGTTTGGGGTTGTTATGCTGAAAGATGGAAGTTTTCCGTCATTTTCCCGAAAGTGCAGCATGATGAATCAAAATCTGTTCCTATTTCTCAGTATTCATCATTCCATCAATTCTGACCCGTTCCCCTCCACCCTCAGACCATGGCAGTGCTTCACATGAGGCCTCAGACAGGCTTCAGTGTTCTTCTCACCAACCCCTCTTCCACTACTTCCATACTTACAGTATTGGCGGCTTTGTGAACCAACAGTTTCAAATTTAGACTTCGTCACTCCATAAGACTTTCTGCCACTAGCTATACTGCCATGTCTTCTACTCATTGCCTTTCCACAAGAATGGTTTCTAAACTGCAGCGCGCCAAACGAGACCAGAAGACTTCTCACAGTCGAAGCGCGTACTCTGGTTTCAGATGTCTCTGCCAGGTGCTGAACAAGCACTTCCCTGGATTCCCTTCTGACCCTTGAGGAAGCGACCTTTAAGTACCGTTCATCAGATGAGGAAGTGACCTTTAGGCACTGTTCATTAGATGCAGAAGGCTTTTTGGGTCTTTCTTTTGTTTCTACAAAATTCTTTAGGACAGCTTGAACACAAGATATAAATAAACATTAGTAATTCATGTTACTTTTTATTGTATTAATGTTTATTATTCAATCTCATGTCATATAGTGTTTTTATTCATTCATACTTTTCTTGGGTGACGTAAGACTTTTGCACAGTACTGCATGTTTTCTGATCCGAGAAATAATGTAATAGTAATATTAATAATAATAATAATAACTAGAAAGGGTGCTCAGACAGCACAGGGCTCCGCCCATTAATGCATGTTGTTGGTGTAATCGAGTTGAAATGGTTAAACTCACTTCTCAGTATAAATATAGCACATTGAAGAGACTTTTAGGCGGTGTAACTGATAAGTGTCCATGCCTCTGAGAGGGGTAGAGGGGCACTAGCCATGTGTCCATGCCTCTGGGAGGGGTAGAAGTAAAGGTAGAGGTAAAATATATATCTATCCGCTGGGCGGAGCCAATAATACTAATAATAATAATAATAATAAAACTAAATTGTAGCCTAAACCCAGCAACACATGGAAATGTTTGTGAGAGCTTCTGTGTGAGTGCCACATGAAGTAGAAGTACAAGCAGTAGACACTGACACTTTACTGCTGTCAACAACAACAACATCTACAACAATGGTATGTGTACCTACTGTCCTCTGTCAACAACAACAACGTCAACAATAACGGTATGTACTTTGCCTACTGTCCCCAGTACATGAAGAAGCTGCATATGCAGGAGCGAGCTGTAGAGGAGGTGAAGCTGGCGCTCAAACCCTTCTACCAGAAGAGAGACATCACCAAGGATGAGTACAAGGAGATCCTACGCAAGGCGGTCCAGAAGGTACACAGCCTCGACTAAATCATGTTCTTTATGCAAAAACACATCTGGGACAGTTCCCCTTGATACTATGATATATTATATTTTCATTTATAATGCGCCCCCCGTCCAACTTTGACATCGTCCCAGGGCGCAGCCTGGGGAAAGAAAAAAAAAAAAAGTACATTGATGACATTTAAGATGACATGTACAAACAACCAGCCAATCAGACAGACAGGGGGGGACATTTAAACGTTACACCTCAGCCATACAAAAGCACCAAACTAACTTGGAGAACATCTTGATCAAAAAGATGGGTTTTAAGCAAGGCCTTAAAAGTGCCTAGGGAATTGGCGGACTTGATATTTTAAAGGTAGCTTGTTCCACAATTTCGGCGCCATCACTGCAAAAGCCCCATCTCCTTTCATTATCAGGTTGGCCCGCGGGATCTTCAGACCCATTCGGTCATCTGATTTGATCTGATCTGATACTAGCACGTAAACGGCCCATTGGGCTGGACCTTATGAGCAACTGCAGCTCTCACTCTTAGCGGTTTCTTAGGCACGCATGCCTCTAGCAGGTCCATTCTTCCTCCAAGCCATCCGGTACCCCAACCACTCTAGTCAGTGTAGACAGTGTCACTATACCCAGTGTACACAGTGAAAAAATATCTAGTGTATATAACAACACCATACTTGTTAATGCAGATGACAGCATATCTCACACCCGGGATTATGTATTCATAGCTATAGCATGTACATAACCCCCCCCCCCCCTCGATTATTTGCTTATAACATACTTATAGCATGTACATAATTCATCCATACTGGTACTTTGTATTTGATCTTATATTGTATAGATGTGTCATTTGTAAACTGTGTATGTGTAACCTATCTGTAATTGAGCACATCACGGAGCCGGCAGCAACATTTCACTGTGTTTGTACACCGTACGTTTACATGTGACAAATAAAGATCTGAATACGAATCAAAATACATTGTTACAGAAACATGGCAGCCCCAGTCGTCTTCATGCTGTGAATCAGATGAATGATTTGACTGGGCTAACGTTTACCCTTATTAAATTTTTGGGATGGCTGTTGTTCAAGAGGTAGAGCGGGTCATCTAATGATCGTAGGGTCGGCAGTTCGAATCCCGGCTCCTTCTGACAACATGTTGAAGTGTCCTTGGGCAAGACACTGAACCCCACCTTGCTCCCAATGAGCAGGCTAGCACCTTGCATGGCAGCGGCCGCCATTGGTGTGTGAATGGGTGAATGAGAGGCCATTGTAAAGCGTTTTGGATAAAAGCGCTATATAAGCGCAGTCCATTTACCATTTTTCTCCTTATTTTTTGGAAGGTGTGCCACAGCAAGAGCGGGGAGATCAACCCAGTGAAGGTGGCCAACCTGGTCAAGGCCTACATCGACAAATACCGACACGCCAGGAAACACGGAGGGAAGAGCGCGCAGATGGAGGGGGCCAAAGACTCCGACAGCCCCTGATGACGACCAGAAGATCCGGATCCATCCTCGTAATACCGGAAGACTCATCCCAACCCTTTTCCTGGTCTCATTTGATTTGGTCTGGATGGTGATACGTCGTGAGAGAATCCTGGACTCTTTGGATGCCCTGACAGACACTTGATGCTGTCCTGTTTTGGGGTGGGGTTGGAGGGGAAATAAATTTTGTTTGTATATTGTTGAAAGGATTTATAGAGCAGGCAATGTCTTGTATTTGTTAATTTGAATTTATTTCTTTGTTAGGAGTTACTGTATCTCAAGAGGTATCTCGTTTTCGAGAGGGTCGTATAGTAACAGCAGGCCACAAAACAGACAAATACAATAAATGAAACATACGAAACAAAACAACATACAACAAAACAAATAAACAATAATATCCAGACTTCTGGCATACACTCGCAAACGTCAGCTTGCATTTCTGAAAGGAGCTTCAAGGACACAGCCATGTCTATCCCCCATGTTGCCATGTATACGGTTTCAGTCTTCCGTCTTAGAAACAGCCCTTGGATATCCGCTCCAGTAACTGAGTAGCCTAGCCTGGTGTAGCTAACTACAGGCAGAATGGCTGGAAGGATGGACGCCATGTTGTATTCTAGTTTTCTATATATATGTGTGTGTATTTATCAGTGGCAATAATCCTCATTTTGTTGGATAAGTGGTGTGAAGAGTGATGTTTGCATTAGTATATATATAGTATATGTACAGGAATATATTACATTAAAGAAATATACTGTATGCAATTTTGTAGAAAACCAACAAGGGACAAATATGAATGATTTAGGATTTTAGATTTTGTGGAAAGATACGATTTTGAAATATCAGTTTGTGTTGTCTTCCAGTTGAGTTGAATTGCTTCCATCGTATTATTTAGATGCCTTGTCTCTGGGTTCCTTTGATTTTGAAGAGTTGTATTTTGTGATGTTTCTTTGTGCTCCTGAGGGCCCCGTGGAGAGTTACCTACTGATCATGACACGAGGAACCGGGTCACCGCGCCTTAGCTCAGATCTGTCTGCTGTTCATCGATATCAGTCGGTTTAGGTTGACCAGTAATGTGCCGAGCACCCAGTGAAAACACTGTTCTTGAGTCGAGCTTGTATGTCTGAAGCTGTGAGTGCTCCACCATCTTCAGACACAGTACCTGGTTTTTCTCTACTTGAACTGCGGTTTATAGTTTGTGTAGGATCAGTTTTGTCAAGCTTATTGGAAAGCCTCTAACTGCTTCGTGCCCGTCTTGCACCCCAAATTATGACGACCTTAGATGGTTATCTGAACGTGATTCACACTTGATTGTTGTCCACCGAGCGCTCACTTTTACCAGGGAAACTACGGATCACTTCCTCACTTGTGCAATCACTTTCACGGTTTTGTGTTTTTCCACACAGTAATCTTGTATGTCTTTCGTTTGATATGCTCATGTGATTGTCAACAGTTACATAGAAGAACGCGTACCGGAGGTGAGCATGAGAGGTGGACCTGCTGTGGACGTGCCCTGTCCCTCCTGGGATTGTAAACAACAGGTGCTTGAGTTGATCTGAATGTTTGTCTCTTTTTTTTTTTTCTTCATTCACTCGAGGCTGCGTTTCTACAAAAGAGGGAACACAAACGAATTAGGAAAACAGGATTTGTCCCACTTCATTCTTTTCTGCCGTTATAATGTATTAACTTGATTTGCTAATGTTAACATGAACAAATGTGTTCCAGAAAATGACTAGCTGCATCTGAAACAGTCCTTCCTAAAGTGTGAGGAGAATGGTAGAAATGCCTGTTAGTGCTTGTCCCCACACTGACCTGCTGGGGCTAGTGAGTAGTCATTGTTTGCGGGATTAACTGGGACAAACGGAGAGGATGTTCCCTCAGATATTGAACTGTTGTATATCTGTTCTCCTGCCTGGGCAACCTCCTACTCTGCCTTCACATGCCTGTACACGTCTGGAACTAAAGGTTCCAACTGACTTTGTAAATACTTCTCTGGGACTAGGTTTTAATAAAGAAAGAATAAATCATTTATGTCTTTTTCTTTTTCTCTAGATTTGATTTAACCTTCCTGTCACCAGAAATACTGATCGTTTTCCCAGGAAGAACCGTGCTGTTGTTAGACTACAGTCATCCAGCAAACCCATAGATGTCATAGCTTTCCGGTAATGTTTTAACTGTCGGACGCGTTGCCACCCACCAACAGCACTCCCATAAGTCTTTGCAGTAAGCCTTACAAATCTCACTCCCCCTGCCCTGGAGAGCCACACTAGTAGTTTACTGTGGTGTTCTGACTTTGACCTGTAGCACTGTGCTATCTACGCTTCCTCCACCTACATACATAGTTGCATACTGTAGGACAGTAGACCAAAGGTCTGTACTGCAAGTATCACTGCTGTCCATCCTGCTGAAGAGTTGACTTTGAGCGGTGAAATACGCAAGTGAAAAAGTAGTCCCAGGCACTCTGAAATCCATTACAAAGCCTTTATTTTAGTGGCATATCATTTAGAAAACAGTTGCCCTCTAGGAGCTGTATGGACGATACACGGCCTGTGTTTTTAACTTTTTAATTAAAAAAATAAAGGCTTTTTAATGGATTTTAGAGTGCCATTTTCCTCAATGACTAAGAAGACATTTATTTCAAGTGACTTAGCAACATGCACTGATCAAGATCAGATCGACAGATGCTTTTAAGGTGTTTCATAATCACAACATATCCAGAGGTCAGGTCAGAGGTCAGCTTCAACAGGGGACAGACCTCCTGTACATCAGCTATAGAGACAAGGACATTGTGTGTTATGTACAATGAAGCAGTTCCATGCAAATTACGTAAAGTACTGGTACAGAGCAGAGGCCAGGCCAATATTAGCACAAAAAGATAGACTTTATTAGAATGATAGTGCATAATAAACATTGTTCCTTTCAAGAAAGTGCAGTTTGGTGTTCAGTTTTGCGATAATTAGTGCAAGTCTACACAGTAGCAGACCCCCAAGAAGACAGGCCGACGTCATGGCGGCAGGAAATGGGGGTCCTAAAAATCAGACAGCGATGGTTCAGTCTAGATGACCCATAGGGGCAGAGAGAAGGGACTTCTTCCGTTGAAGAGTAAACACCACTACACTACGACACCCGAGCGCTCGTCAAACAACAGACAGGGAGAGTGACTGGATTTTGACCTTTTGGAAACAGCTCATAAACACAGGTGTGGTGTGACATCATATGACACATCAACAACACTAGCACTCAGGTGTTCAACTACACAATAATCTGAACCATACATACATTTGTAAACAATATTATCCCCAGGACAGATTACCAGGAGTGATGTGGGCTACCGGTAAGGTACCACGCAAGGACTGTACACAGTTATGATATATATGATCTGCTGATGGAGACAGCAGGAAACCAACAGAAATGACAGACTGACTTGGTATGTCCCAAATCAAGACACACGTGCCTCCACCAAACGCCAAACCATTTGTTCATTCTTGTTGTTGATCCGAGACAGCTAGCCTAGCCTAGCCTAGAAGACAGGGTTGTTTTGGGACACCTCCAGTGGTTCTGAAGGCAGGCCCAGAGAGAGAGGGTTCTGGGATGGACACAAAGGCCCATGTGGATCCAGTATCGGTGCCGGTCTCTAGACTAGGGTCAGTCTGCGTTGGGCAGACCGAAGGTGGAGTTTATGAGATCGTGCAGACTGTTGTGGGAGATCTGCAGGCTGATGTTGTCTTGGTGGAGGGACGAGGCCCCCTCCGCCTGGGCCATCTCGTGGTAGTACCGGCAGACCAGGGGAACCACCTGGGCGCGAGAGGACACCAGATGGTGAAGGGGAAGAAAGTCACATATGTACAAAAAAATAATTAAAAAAAATAAAATAATATTTTTAAAAATTGTGCGTATTCCCAGCGTGTTGATGCGTTTTGTTGACACTACAGGTTAAAGGTGCAGTGTGCGGTTTGTGTTTTCCCGTTTAGACTTCAGGCCTCCCTCCAAAGCCACTCCTCCAAACTGGGGGAAAACAAATGGCACTCGCTAGGCAGGGTGGGAGGTTGGCAGGCAGGTAAGCCATCCAATCATTTCAAGTTGGCAACTCAACTGATTGCTGTCGGGTTGTGTTATGTAATGAGAATTGCAAAAAATATAACAAAAAGTGTTTCTGAGCCAAACCGCCTACTGCACCTTTCAAGCTCAAGGGGAGAGCGTGAAAAGTGTTACCTTGACCACGATGAGTTTCTTCTCTAGGGGTTTTCCGTCGGGGAACTTCTCTCCGAAGCACAGGTGGATGGTGTAGTCCGGAGACCCGCCCCTGTTCTGCCGAAAGGCCATCAGGTCTGACAGAAAGATGTGACGATTCAGATGAGTGTGTGTGTGTGTGTGTGTGTGTCTGTGTGTGTTTGCATGTGTGTGCGGCTCAATGCAGTGTGTTAAGTGCATATACAATAGGCGTTCTTTGCATGAGCCACGCCTACCATTCGTGTACTTCTCGAAGCTGAGGAGTTGCACCATCTTGTCCTGGGGAATCTTCTGGGGGTTGGGTTGGACCTCTCGGGGGTCTCCCGTGGTGGGGAACACACGGCAGTTATCGTGCCTGTACCCGTAGATGCCAGAGGTCTGGACCTCCAGGACAAGACCCCTCTGGATGCTGTACAGAATAAGATTCGTAAACTCCGCCTGGCAAAAGAGGAGCATTGTTTTATTTCATTGCTTTATCGTGATGTCGTTATTGTTTTATGATTTAATTGCTCATGCAGGTATCAGCAGTCCTGATAGACACTTATAGTATAGGCTACATGCACAACTCCAGTACTTCCTGAAATTAGCCATGCTTCTCTATTTCCTGTCCTACACTATTGGATGAAGTGATTAATCAGGTGTGCCTGACTGCAGCACAATGATCAGGCACACCTGAATAATCATTTCATCTAATAGTGTAAGACAGGAAATAGAGAAGCATGGCTAATTTCAAGAAGTACTGCAGTTGCGCATATGGGCCATTGGTCAACAGTAATTGAACAGGTGAGTGGGCGTGGTCTACCTGTTTGCGGTCATGCAGGCTGTCGGCGTCGGGGAAGCGGAGCGGGTAGCTCTGGGTCTCCGGGGCGTCGCACAGGTAGTGGAGCTGGAGGCGGGGGCAGGACAGCGTGGTCTTGAACATCTCCCTCTTCCTGTAATGGATGCTCACCTCCAGGTCACACAGAGACGGCTGACAGAGCGGCTCCAGCAGAGCTTCTGGTATCACTGTTCAAATTCAAACATTGCAACATTCAAAATCCATATTTGGGGTCAATATTTACATTTTTTTTAGGCTTCCATGGACTACAGAGTAACACACACACACAAGTAACAGTCAGACATGTATATTCAGGACAGATCAAATATATTTTCATTTTTCTAAGGGCGGCTGTATAGCTCAGGAGGTAGAGCAGGTCCTCCAATGATTGAAGGGTCGGTGGTTCGAATCCCGGCTCCTCCTGACTACCTGTCAAAGTGTCCTTGGGCAAAAACACTGAACCCTGAATTGCTCCCAATGAGCAAGCCACCATTGGTGTGTGTGAATGTGTAGGTGAATGAGAGGCCATTGTAAAGTGCTTTGGATAAAAGCGCTATATAGGCGCAGTCCATTTACCATTTCTAACACTTATAGGATGCATAGATTTGCTACGTATGACGTTCCCAGTGCCCTCAGATAATACAACAAGCGATACCATTAGAGGAACTGGTGTCCCACTGAAGGACATCCAACAGTTAAGATAGAGGTTTGGTAGGTAATGTATCAACAAAAGAATGTGAATCAAATGAAGAGAGGGGTCTATGTGGCTTAAGTTCTTCTACACAAGTAAAGAGACGCCATACTTGCAGGTGAATGTTGATGTCTGGTTGGTGGCTGTTGATGGCTAGGGTCTGTATGTGTTTTTATATAAAAGGTAGTGATACCGTACCTGAATGGTGGCTGTTGATGTCTGGTTGGTAAATGTTGATGTCTGGTTGGTGGCTGTTGATGTCTAGGTTCTGTATGAGCAGCTCATCGTTCTGTTGGGAGAGGAAAAGCAGAACCTTGAGTCCCTTGACCTTGGTCCTCAGGCAACAGACAGTCGTAAGGAAGTAGACGGAAAGACTTGATTATTTTTATATTTAGTAGACGAAAATAGATCATGCCCAGTCAGACCAGCATCTTCAAGGAACACTTGGCTTCTACAGCTGAAGATTGAATGCCATTCAGAACAGTACTAATCCAAGTCGTGGTGTGACATTGACAGTCTCTCTTCTACAATACAGTACCTCTGTGGGAGTGAGAGAGGTGTAGATGTCTGGAAAGTCATGGTCTGGAATGATGCCATTGTCCTCATAATTATCTGCAAGTACAAGGCAAAAAATATAGCTGCGGTCCTGAGGCCAACAGAATATCAATTGACGATTTCAGATCCTCGGTTATTAACCTGGTATGTTTATAAAGGCTGTCTTACACTCGGTGTTGATGATCTGGTAGACCTTATGAGGGTCGTCCGAGTCCCTGGAGTTGTCCTCCACCCTCTTGAAGTGCTTGGTCAGGTTGTTCAGAGCACAGCGGAAGTTGGTTTTCCACTTGGCCTTGTCGTTGGGGTGCTCAGCGATCTTCCCACTGGCCACTGCCCAGGCCTGTTCACCAGATAGACATGGGACGTCAAATACACTGTGGCATAATGCCAGCAAGAGACCACCGTAATATTAAACCTGCAGTCATTATAAATGCTAATACATGTTAGAATACTCAACACAAAACATTAAAGTCGCACTGAAACGGACGTTTGAGATCATCTAACTTCGTAGTTTGACGTATTTCCGACGCAAACAAGCTATGAGGGTGGGACATAATATGTCCCTCTATTATGTTTAGAGGAATTTGATTGGAACATTGACAAGTGGACGGGTTTTAAGAACTTTAGACAGATTCGATAGAAGGATAGCGTTGAATAGGTGAACACTATGACCAATTATGTGATGCTTTTTTAATTTCAGTGCGACTTTAAGTGAAGTAGTCTACACAAACAACCCAATGACCCATAACACTATAATGACTGATGATTTTGCGATACAGGAGTGCTACTGTAAAGCCACGTGCCTACTTACCCAGAATATTTTACAGTCATCGTCGGAGCAATCTTTCCTGGAGTTGTGCTTCCAGGGGACTCTGAATTTGGACCTGTTGTTGTCCACGTAGCGCAAGCCTGCGTACTGGCCCGAACCCACCTGCTCGATCAACCAGCCCGCGAACTGCGGTTTCGGGGCGCTGCTGTGACATTGGACGGATAACATCAGTATGAGCGAGAGCGAGAGAGAAGCGAGAGCGAGAGAGAAGCGAGAGCGAGAGAGAAGCGAGAGCGAGAGAGAAGCGAGAGCGAGAGAGAAGCGAGAGAGAGAGCGCTCTTTAAAGTGAGAGCGCAAGTGTCATTTTATGTTTTACAGTAGCCTTTTTTTATTAGGCTATACTCGTCGTTCAAATTGTGAATACGAAATGATATACAGTAGCAGCATGGTAACATGATATCATGTCCGTCTACTTACTAAGTGCATGCGAAATAGCCTACCTTTGCATTTTCACTGCAGCGTCGCGTTGATCTCACCGTGCACCGTGCGTAGGCTATACGTAGCTACTGTAATGTTTCACTAAACAGTTTTGATGCCAGTTTCCGGCGAGTCCGATAGTTATATAGCCCTGTCAGTGATGTCACACGAAGGGGCACCCCCTAGCAGAGAGGGAGACGAGATTCCAACTATGGCATTTCCGCTACAGCATTGATACGTTACGATTGTAGCCTATCAAGTTCATTGTTTTGGAGTGGGTGTTGCCCTCTGAAGGATCCCGAGAAAACATCGGTCTTAAACCGAAAGTCAAATAAACATTGCACATTCCTGTTTGCATCACTGTCTGTAACCATCAAAGATATGATGAAACACCAGCCGAAAATAGCCCATCTCACTAAACCGGAATCTCTTATCAAACAGGATTTACAGTAGAATGATAAGATAGTTGTGTGTAGGCTATTTATGTGCGCGCGTGTCAGAATTTAGACAGACACCTACCTTCATAATTGCACCTCCATGTCACACCGATGGATTCCATGCAGTGCAGACACGTATAATCCGAATACCAAAAGCTTTTAAACATTATAGAACTTTGAATTTCACCCGTGGGGTCAACTGTAACATCTGACTTCTGAAAATCTGACATCTGAAAATAAATCAATATTGTACTCTTTATGTAATCTATGGGGACTTTTACATGATATGACAAATTAATAGACATGTGTAACTATAATATAGCAAAACATGACTAATCTAGTTGAATTAGTCTCAAAGTAATCTGGAAAAGAGTAAAAAGTGATACACTTGACCCCACTCTCCATGCAAACAGAGATCATTAAAACACACAATGTAAGTACACTGTATCTTGGACACCACATTTGACAATAGGTTTCATACCATAGTTGGTGACTTTCCCCAAGACACACAGTAGGCTATAGGACGTTTACTGTTACAGTATGAGAGTTAAGTCACGCTGCAGCCTGAGAAGTGCTAACTTTAACCCCAACAGCTGCTTTTGGTTGAGAGAGGATCCAAAGAAACTTCTAAATAAAGGTTCTGTCTGATTCCTGCGAACTCTGAATGTATCTCCTCATGATCAATACAGGGGGATGTTAGAAGGAGTTTTATAACGAGACGCCTGCAGGTGCGTTGGTGCGTCATGCGGATCCTGTGTGAGTGGGGGTGACCCCGGCCTGAGAGAGAGGCGGCTGCTTGTCGCTGAGCCGGGGCCTAAAATCACGCTTCCTCTTTCCCGCCCCCCTCTTTCACCACGCGGCTGTGCCATGAGGCTCGCGAGGCTGAGCGGGCCGTCCTGCCATCGTAGGGTTGGCGCTTCGAGTCGGGGCTCCTGTGCACATGTTGAAGTGTCTGGCGAGACAACCAAAATTGCTCCCAATGAGCTGGCTAGCACCTTGCGTGCCAGCATCTACCATTGGTGTGTAAATATGTGTGTGTGAATGGGGAGGCCATTGCTTTGGATGAAAACACTACATAAGCGCAGTCCATTTACCCTTTACATAGACCACGGGAAACATTAATACCACCTGCTGTAGGCCTATATCCTCAAGTCATCATGCATCACATGTCACAAGGAACGACATGCTAAACAAGCCTGGCTTCTGGTTTGACTCTTTGGCAAGTCCGCGAGTTTCACCAGGCCGAGGTAAAAAAAAAAAAGTTCCTGACTAGTGGTGCTTAATATCCACCCATGTAGGCTATAGCCTACATGTCACATCAGGTAGGCTAGGTAGTCCTAGCAGGTAGTCCACGTCAGTGACACAGCACTGCCACTGAAAGTGAAAGTCCCACCTCCATGCACGCTCTCTCCACATGCTCATCTCTGAGGAGACTATAGGCCTAAGTATGGCGTATAGTCCAGCTGGTTCTGCCTTCTGTCTGTTCTCACTTCAAACTGTCCTCAATACCTCAGCGACGTCAGACCCGGGGAGCACTTCTCCCTTCCTGCTCATACGGGTGATCTGGCCTCATTGTGTTGTTTTCACATCCCTTTTCCTATGCGGACCACTCAACTACATCAGGTCAGGTTCTGGTGGACTGTTCACTCTGCCTCAACAGTCTCCTCGGCATGATTAAAGAATCAAATATTCACGAATCAGACGGTTTCTGTCCTAGATTAGGCTACAAACATGGCTTCGATTGAACAGTTTCACCATCAGCGTGTCTCAATTAGCCTACAGAGTGCCTTGCAGCACTGGGAGCTAGGAATCTGATGCAAAAGTATGATTGAGGCAAAGATCCCCTAATGCCCTTCAGGTCTTGTAGGGAGATTTGATGGGGAAATCCAGAACAGCATCTTGTCTGTCTGTCTTTCTCTGTGAGTCTGTCTATCTATCTGTACCTTTCTGTTAGTCTGCCTGTCTGTCTGTCTGTCTCTCTCTGTTAGTCTGCCTGTCTGTCTGTCTGTTTGTGCCTCTCTTGTCTATCTGTCTCTCTCTGTTAGTCTGTCTGTCTCTCTCTGTCTGGCTCACTGTTAGTCTGTCTGCCTGCCTACCTGTCTGTCTGTCTGTCTGTATGTCTGCCTGCCTACCTGTCTGTCTGTCTATCTGTCTGACTGCCTCCTGCACTCTGCTCCAACTCGACTATCAGTACAATCTGCAGGCATAGCGGACCTCACCTTCACATCTGAAGTGCGTACTCGTCACAGGCATGATTGATGAGGCAACATGCTGGAGTAGTTTCATCATCCTGACGGTGTCATAAACAGAGGGGTAAAGACATGTGTGTTACTTGGACTTAGGCACAATCACAGGCTCAGAAAATATTGGACTTCCCAGGGCGTGTTATTCAGTGCGTGGGTATGTTCAGAGATATGTGTTGGGTCACCAATACAACCTGTAGGGTCGTCACTGGTTTCAGATAGACAGGGTTTCATCACTACCGTTTACACTGAGTGACACTGACAGGAGGTACAGCGAGCTGTGCTCTATATGATGGTGGTAGAGCACTAGTTCGGAATGAAATAGAATTGATTAAGCAGAATGTGAGGATGTTGCTTCCATTAATTCAGCCATGACACACCTCAAGACAGTCCCTTCATGGAGTTACCAAGCTGAGACCAAAAGAAGGTGATGTCCTCCCTCTTTATGCTATTGCAGAAAAGTCAATAACATTTTAAAGAGTAGCTATAGCATCTAGGACTGCACAAGTTTAGCTGCACTGTCCTGTCCCGTCCTTGGCCTGTCTAATGCTGTCTGCCCATCAGTGTTGTGCACCAACTGACCAGAACAAATCCCTAGCATGTGTAAAAAGTAACAAGAGATTCCGATTCTTCCTCATAGCACCAGGTGGGTAGTATGTTATCCGCTACTGCCCTCTGCTGGGAATTAAAAAAACGCTCTATTGATGCGATGATATGGTGTGATTGCTTATCTTCGCCGCTAGAGGTCAGTCCATGTTCATTTTCAATCGTTCAGGTAAGTGCTTCAGATGAGATACTCGCCGGGAGTAATTTTGAATCTACCACTTAGAGCGACTCGTAGCTTTTTCTCTTCTAAAAAATGGTTTACTGATTCTTTTGAAGATTATCGTGAATGTGCATTGACCGAACCCTTGATGTGTTGCGGACAGATTCTCGGCATTTCACTTGCTGTCCACTCAAATGTGGTGCTGAAAACAATTACTGAAAAGAATGATAACCTACCACTGTAGGTTGATGTAGAATGGTAACCTACCACTGAAACTCAAGTCATAGATGTACGCAACTAAGCCTGGCGTCTAAACTAGGCGCATGTAATCTGTGCTATGCTTAGTCTAATCACTGTGCATAGTTGGTCACTTAAAGCTTCAGGTGTCAAAAACGCCCACGTATAAACCAAGATTGGACTTGCATTGGAGTGCTGGAATGGTTCACAATCATTAAGAGTGCAGACTGCCAGATAGCTTGGTAGCAGAGTCTGACATTTTGTCCTTGCGGACAATGTGCACCTGTAGCGCACTCATTTTAAGGGTCATTACGCACGGCCGCGATCTGCTTTAAGACATAGGCTACATGTCATAAAACATTATGTTTACCTTTAAATTGATCGTGTTTCTATGCAGAGTTGATAATGGCCAATTATTCTGCACAGAAACACGCTTGCCATTTATTTTCTTTTCTTTGACTGTAGCCTGGATACCGGAGAGAGCGTCCTTGGTATTTGGGTTTTTAAAGACAGAGGAGACGGGTGGAGGGGAGAAGACTGATAATTTGAAGACTTGCCAGGGGTACATTGTCAAATTCAAAAGGCATTTCAAAGAACCAAACCATTCACTTTTTTCATTCTCTCGTGTATCCCCCTTTCTCTGTCTTTCTTTCTTTTCGCCCGGTTGCAGGCCGTTTGAATCCACCAATGGGCTTTCAAGTTGGAGACATTGGAATGTAAATGAGCCCAGCGCGTGCTCCTGGCGCAGTGAAAGCCCGGGATTGTTTATTGAGCTCCCGGAGCCACGCGCCTGGCTTGCGGAGTCGGTGGGCAGAAGAATCACACAGCGGGGCGGGGCCTCGCGGAGAAGCGTGCGTCTCCAAAGGGGTGGGGTGTGTGGGGCGCGTGTTGAAAAAGAGGAGTGCTGCCAAAGTTTGGGTCAGATCGGCTCGTGGTGTAAGCAAGCTCAGTCAAGAGAGACCTGGACCTGAGATAGCCACCGCGCGCGCACACCAGCCATCCGCACGGTCCCCACGCGAAAGACACGAGAGTGGTGCAAGGGCGAACCGGTTCGCTTCCTCTCTCCTCCTCCTATTCCATTTGAGTATTGCTCCAGCAGCCAGAGCCACACCAGGATCCCTATCTCACCTCTGGACGAGATGGAAACTACTACCACCACCATCACCACCACACAGCTGGCGCAGAACGCGTGCCCCTTTGGAATGACAGAGAGGCACGCCACCATTACCTTGCACGCGCCGGCACAGGACTGCGTCCTCCCCTCCCTCCTCCCCAACGCCGCCGCCGCCACCGGCTACCAAAGCAAGACCAAGGTGCTGAAAAGACAGCGCTCCAGCTCGCCGGAGCTCCTGCGCTGCAAGCGGAGGCTCAGCTTCAACGGCCTCGGCTACTCCATCCCGCAGCAGCAGCCGGTGGCCGTGGCCCGGCGGAACGAGCGCGAGAGGAACCGGGTCAAGCAGGTCAACATGGGCTTTCAGACGCTGCGTCAGCACGTCCCGAACGGCGCCGCCAACAAGAAGATGAGCAAAGTGGAGACGCTCAGGTCCGCCGTGGAGTACATCCGGGCCCTGCAGCAGCTGCTGGACGAGCACGACGCTGTCTCGGCGGCGTTCCAGTGCGGGCTGCCGTCGCCGACCATCTCCAACAGCTACTCCGCGGACCCGGAGTCGCCCCACTCCACCTATTCGTCAGACGAGGGCAGCTACGAGCCGCTGAGCTCCGAGGAGCAGGAGCTGCTTGACTTTACCACCTGGTTCGACAGGTACTGATAAACAGGCAGCCTATGTCAACATCAGCTGACACTGCACGCCCGTGCGTAAACCTAGCCTACCAGAAGCTAAGATGAATTACAAAGAGTGACATTTGGTAAAGTTATTCGATTCACCCTGCAACAAGGCAAGACTCTTTGTGCCGTGCTGGCAAAAGACTCTCCTCCGCATCTCCAGGCAGTTTTTGCAGGTGCAAAACAAAACGGGAGAAAGGGGCTAAAGCAGTGAGCCTCTGGTTACCGTTGCTATGCTACGGCAAGGCAGAGAGTACAGCGGCCCCAAAGTCCTCGCGCGAACAACAGGAGAAAGGGAGCCTGTGCGCGTGCTGGACAAAGCGTCGGGGGGCTCGAGGGACTGCCAAGTTGAGGTGTGGAATTAAAGAATTCTTCATCGATGTTTGAATAAGTGCAATTAAATACGTGAGACGGGAGAGACTGGGGTGTTGCGCCGCGCGTGCACAGTCGTGTGGTTCCCGAGGGCTTTACTGTCTGTAGCCTGTTCTCATGAGAGCGAGACTGCCTTCCTCCACTGCCGTTTCTTTTGGAAAGATAGAAAGCAAAGATGATGAGCAATCTGATCTGAACTTTTTATTTTTTTGGTGTAGATTTTTTTCTCTGAAATTGAACTTGTGACGTAGCCTACACTGTCTGTGTATATAGCCCGATGAAGACATATTTTTGTACATTGTGATAAACGAAAACAAATGTCAGTGAACAATATAAACACTGCCACTTTCCTGATAGTGACAGCGCAACTGCAGTGTTAATATCCTGGACAGCGAATTAGCATGTACGCGTTGTGTGACTGTTCAACACATGTTTAGGCTACTACTGCTACCTGTGAACGATTGAAGGGTTTTACATGGTATGGAGACCTTTATCAATGTATGCACTTGCTCTCCATTTCTCGTGGCCTAAAAATGTACATATGCGATTTTAACAGATATATTTTGTGTAAAACAAGTTTTATAAATAAAGACGAATCTATTTATATTAAATGCTGTGGTGTTGCGTTGTTTTTTTTTTACGAATCGACAAGGCCAGCATTGAGTTTCCTCTATGAATGCTATTCAAACAGTCTGACCTTTCCCCGACTTGTTTTTGGCGCATAAGCGAGACATTCGCAGCTGTGTGAACACTTAACAGCCATTAAAGACGCGCACCTTCCCTCGCGCATTGTCCGCATTGAGAACGGGGAGATTAATATTACGTTTCATGCGTTGTTGCATTGTTTCTTTTTTTTCATGCTCTTTCTTTTAGCCAACCCGGAGGGCCTGTAGCGAGGAGAAGACGGGAGGGGGCCCCAGCAGTTCACTCCCCTCGGGGAACAGTCACTTTGAAATACGGGCCGGGAAAGTCAGGAGTACAATGTACAGCGGGTCAAAATTCTTATTGCCCGATTGAGATCAATCTAAATAAAACGTGGGGTTGTAGAGTACTTGTATCCCCGACTGTGTTATTCAGAGCCCAATCAGAAAGCTCATCTCCTGCGAAATGGGGAGCACAACGCCCCATTGTGCGCACTATTGTGTGTGCCTTTGCGCCTCGTTGCGTATTATGACAGGGCCTCTATTGTAAATAAACACGGATGCCGAATTCAGCCAGGCAGAAAGAGAAATGACGAGTTTAATTTCATCTGGTGTTTCTCTCGGTGAAAGGAATAAAACACAGCAGCAGCGGCATATGCGTTACTTGTACAGACGTTAGTCCCTATACGGAACTATATATAGGCCTAGTGAGCGGGTACCCACGAAGACACTAATAACAGGAACTGGAGCTCCAGGTCTTTACTGATGGAAATGGGACATTGCGTAGAGGAGTTATTTTTCGAATTATTTTTTGTGTGTGTGGGCAAAATAAGCTGTATACTCACTGAGATATAATGAGCCTATATAAATCCGAGCGCTGCTATCCTATAGGCCTTTACGTGATCAATAGCTAAATGCCGTACAGTATACAGGCTATCTGACCACCAGAAAAGGGCACTGATAGCAAAGATGTTTGGTCAGGAACATTGACTGCATGGGCTGGAGTTTATGACTTTTCAGATAACTGACTGCCCCCCCCTCCAACACACACACACACACACACACACACACACACACACACACACACACACACACACTCACTCACTCACTCTCTCTCTCTCTCTCTCTCTCTCTCTCTCTCTCTCACTCTCTCACACACACACACACACACACACACACACACACACACACACACACACACACACACTGCACACACACACACACACACGCGCGCGCGAGCGCGCGCGCTTCACACTTTGCTGAGTGTCCCGGCCCCCGCCTCCTCTCTCTGTCCCCATCCCATAAAAGACCGCTGCCTGCAGGTGTAAGCCACGTGCCTGTACTCATTGACAAAGACCCCTGCACTCCCATTGGCTGATGGCTCGCGTCCGTCCAGCTATGAGCCTTGTCTGCACGGATAGGAAGAAATCAAACAAGTGATAAATGACATCAATTACTCATTGCTTTATAGAGCCTCGCTCGTCCCAGGAATTCAATAGCCAGACCAACGTGGGCACGCAAAACCCCGCTGGCCTATTATTGCATGCGTGAAATGCTACTTTTAATGTCCTTGTCATAAGACGCACAAGTGGAAATAGCACGTGCAGTAGATGGTTTTCTTCTTCTTTACAATGGCCATGCAATTAAGGCGACCCGAAAGCCATAACAGGGCAGAGAAAAGGAAGATGTATAGGCCTACACGCCATTTGAACGGTGGGGAGATTTCTCATTTCACAACGCGCAAAGGGGTAATATTCATTTTGGGGGTAATCAAATACTGACTAATAAATCAAGGCGAACCCATTCAAGCATGGCGCATTGTCATGCGTAAAAACCATTGACGTATCAACGAGCCGTGCCATTCCCGGCTGCGCATTCACCGTAAACATTATCCCGGGTTAAATTGGCCCACATAACGCGCCCGGAGACACCGGCAGAGGTTAATATACGCTGCCCTCAATAAAGCATAGATCATTGCACCCCTTAGCAACGATTTGATCTGCATGAATACGAGATGAACGCTGTCATACTGGAGACCACTTATCAAGAGAGAGAGAGATTGAGAGCGAGGGGGGGGGGTGGAGAGCGTGAGAGAGAGAGGGAGAAGGAGAGAGAGAGAGGGAGAGGGAGAAGGAAAGAAAGAAAGAGGGAGGGAGAGAGGGAGAGAGGGAGAGAGAGAGAGAGGGAGAGAGAGAGAGAGAGAGAGTTATGATCCTCCTGGAGTAGAGAGTGTATTGTTGAACTTGTTTAACAGTCGTGTTGTCCTATATACATCGTTATTTTGGTCCCGCGGGCAATAACGGTTATTCCTGTTTGTGTTTTATCACATGAATGAGGAAAGTGGTGGGAGAGGGATTCTCTCTACCAGTAATTGTATTGATAATAATACCTAATAAATCTAATTATTTATTAGCACTTACATACTGTATTGGCATACTTTCTTTATTTGATTATCAAGGACCAGGCCTCTCTTGCACGTCTCCAGATGGTTCAGAATGCTGCTGCCCGTCTTTTAACTGGTACACGAAAGAGGGAACGCCAGTTTTGGCCTCTCTCCACTTGCTGCCTGTGCACTTTAGAGTTCATTTTAAGATTATTTTATTTGTTTTTACATCTTTAAATGGTCTCGCCCCGTCCTACCTCCATCCTCATGCTCCTGCCCGGTGCCTCCGGTCAGCTGACCAGCTGCTCCTGGAGGTACCGAGGTCAAAGCGGAAGCTCAGGGGGGATAGATCCTTTTCAGTCGCTGCTCACAATCTATGGAACAACCTACCCCTGCACATTCGACAAGCTTAATCACCGTCCATTTTTAAAACTAGTCTTAAAACCCATTTTTATTCCTTGGCTTTCAACCGGCCATGAGAC
>NC_140249.1:15115990-15119981 GCF_949987555.1 Borostomias antarcticus | reverse complement strand
CTCTCCCTCTCTCTCTCCCCCCTCTCTCCTTACCCCCTCTCTCTATCTTTCTCTCCCCCCCCCTCTCTTTCTCTCTCTGTCCTTACTTCCCCCTCTCCCCCCCCTCTCTCTCTCCCTCTCTCTCCCCCTCTCTCCTTACCCCCCTCTTTCTCTCTCTCTCCTTACTCCCCCTCTCTACCCCCCTCTCTCTCTCTGCCTCTCTCACTCCGCCTCTCCCCCCCTCTCTCTATCCCCCCCTCCCTCTCTCTCTCTATCTCTCTCTCCCCCCCTCCCTCTCTCTCTCTCTCTCTATCTCTCTCTCCCCCCCCTCCCTCTCTCTCTCCCTCCTGTCCCTGGTGTCTCTGGCAGGTCAGGACACGCTGCTGGAGAACCGGCCCAGTGACACAGCCCAGCTCATTACTCTCTCACACGCATTCTCCCCCGCCTTGGGTCACAGCCCCCCCCCCCGCCCCCCTCTCCCCCCCCTCCCCTCCCCATGACAGGTAATGGCTCTGATAGCCATCGGCCTCATAACCATCATAGTCAGTCTTAATATACAATCTAGACAAACCAGCGCCGGTTACGAACGCCGTGCATCGACCCGGTACATTACAACCACCGCATCCACAATCCTGTCAGGGGAGGGGGGGGGGCGCACACACACACCGTCCTCCACCCCCCCACAACACAACCTATTATCAGTGGAGATGCCCTATAGAGCCCCCCCCCCCATTGAAACAAGGTAGGGAGAGGATTAGTGAGCACATTTTAGGGACCCCATTCAGGCCTGCTTTTCATTTCATTAGCTTGTGACCCCTCCAGTTAATTATTTTGATCTGGCCAAAGGCAGGGGCCTGCTTTTAATGATCCTGACTGACTCGCCCCCCCCAAAGAGACGCACAATACTTAACACACCCACTGAAGGCCCAAAAATAAAGGGGGTAGAGGAGGAAAGGAGTGTTTGTGTGTCGGGGTGGGGGGGGTGGGGGGCAGAGGCAGATTGAAAGTGGCATTTACCAGTCACCGGTGGGGTCTGTGTGTGTGTGTGTGGGGGGGGGTTGGAGGGGTGGCGTCACGCCCTCGGACTTTTGTCAGAATATGCTATTGTCCCTCGCTGATGGAGTGGCTCCATCTTTAGAGGACCTGAATCTTAGCGGAGCCCTAAGCTGGTTCTGGTCAGAAAGGAGAGAGGATGAAAGGCCTTCTCCTCCTCCTCCTCTTCAGAGGGAGCGGGCATGTCGAGAGAGGGAGGCTTTAGAAATCATTCATCTGCCCTCGCCGAGCCTCCTGGGAAGGGAGGATTGATCATTTTGGGGCGTGTTGTCGTTGTTGTTGTTGTTGTGTGTGGAGGTGAGCGAGAAACAGGCGGCCATTGATACGTGACGTATCCATCAAGTGCTGGTGTGTTTCAGGGGATGGAGAGGGTTTGATACTAGGGACATGCACCGCGCGCGCACACAGACACACACACACACACACACACGCACATTATTTCAATACTTTATTTAATTCCACAAATTACATTACACCAGCAGGGAATCAAGTATAACAGGGCTAGTCAATTCACCTAAAGATTCACACATTCCACAGGGCTAAGCTGCCTATGACAGCTCAAACAGAGCAGTGTTTAGCACGTTGTTTGTCTTTGCTCTTTCTCATGCCAGCACTGTTCAGACCAGTCCTGGTATACTGTGCCTTTATACATGGCCCAGCCTTCCAAATATGAGTATACCGACTGTACATCTGTACCCAAAGTTGGTTATAATTTCAGGTATACGCTCATTTTCTACTGCACTGTAAATGCATCCTAAAAAATTATGTTAAAATTATACAGTTTTTCACAATTGCTAAAACACAAAACCCAACACTCTAAACCAAATGACCAGTTCCCTAAACACATTTAATAAAACGAGCCCCCATTTGCCTAAACCATAAACACATTTCACCTGTAGACACAATTCACAAAACTCAATCCCCTTTTTCTCATAACTCTAAACACATTTTGTCTTGCTAAAACACATGTTGCAAAAAACTCTGAGCAAACGTGCACATTGAAGCTCATGTGATGCTAAATGCTAGCCACAGTCAGCAAAAGACACAATGAGCACACCTGGGCCCCGTACTAGCTCGTTTAACATATCCAGGATAACTTTTCGCTAGCTCGCTCGAGTAAACCGGACAACCGCAATCACGGATAAACGATACTACGACGGTGGCTATCAACTCGTTAAGTCTACCCAGCTGGTCCAATCTAGCTATGAGCGAGTTCACGGTAAAAGGGGAGGTATTTGCTCGAAATGACCAATCGCATACCTTAGTATGGGTATTCGGATACGGCCATGGACAAGGCAAACAATACGCATAACCAAGTTCCGTCCACTGCATTTAACACAAGAGGAGCAATAATATACAAATATGAACTATAGGCGCAACACAGTCGCTACTGCCAAAGGCAGGAAGGAAAGCTGGGAAAATACTGCCTACGTTTTATCATTATCCTCCACATGAACACGAGTAGGCTAGATCATTGGGCTATGCCTATTCTTATGGCATGTAAAGCAATTGTAGCCTATAACAATATATCTTATTCTTTCAGCTTCAACCCCTAGACTGGCAGGGGACGCTTAAATAAAGCAAATGTAGGCTATAGTTTTTAATAGTTTCAGGTTGGAGTAGACAATGTGAAGTCTCTATACAAGAGGAACTAGAGATAAAACAGGCTATTAAAATGGAAAAAGTGAAGCTTGACAGTAGGCTGATTGTCAGGCATTGGTGCTATCGCAATTCAATTAGAATCTAGCCTACTTCTCTTTGTTCCTAGGAACGGGAGGCTAGTCTAATAAATCAACATTAAAGACTTGAAAATTGAATAAAAAATGAGTGTTTTTACTTGGTTCTCCGCATCACCCATCGCCTGCACGAAGCTGCAGTAGGCTAATAAAACGCAAGCCAGTGCATAGCCTACAATCTACAGGCACAAGGCAAAATATGGCTCAAGCAGCTGTTATTCTGCAATTTTTCATATGATATCGGGGAAAGCCAAAGAGGGTTTTGTCAGTTTGTAAAAAGTCTTCTTAAGAACCTCTCGCTGTTCGCGCACAGCAGATTATTTTTTAATTCACACACTGAAGTTCCATATAGAATCTTAACGTCCATATACCTTTTTCCAAGTGAATTGATCGGTCAGCGGGCAGTGCTTCATACGTTTTGATCCATAATCTGGAACTTAACCTGCCCCGGAGCAGGTTAGCTCGGCAGCATAAGTTACCACGGCGATATAGCACGCTGAAAAGTGAACCACCTTCGTAGTACGGATAAACCAATCTTGAACCTGAAGTTATCGCGCTAACCCTATAATCCTGTTTCGTAGTACAGGACACTTGTTGCAACGATGTGACCACACCTATATACTGTAGGCCAATGCAGAGTTGTTCGGGAGAACAAGACAATCAGACTCTGAGAAATACAGCAGAGAGTCATTGCTGACAATGTCAACTTTCAGAACATTGACAATGTCAGCCTGACCACTACCGCCATTGGTGGGTGAATGAGAGGCCATTGTAAAGCGCTTTGAGTGCCGCTAAGGTTAGGTTTACCAGTATGTGCAAATAAGTATACATCCATGTACACGGTTCACAGTACAGTGGGTGCACATGCTGTATTGCTCAGTGGCCTACAGTACTGCACAATACTATACTAGTGTATTGACTGTCTTTCTGAACACCTGAGAACACTATTCATTTCCACAGAGGATATTCGAGGTTGGACTCCATGGCCAGACCTCATGAATAGATCTTCCTGGATGAATCTGGCTTCAACCTCACCAAAAGAAGGAGGAGAGGCCGTAACATCATTGGACGGAGAGCTATCGTTGATGTTCCAGGCCGGCGTGGAGGGAACATCACTCTTTGTGCTGCCATGAGCTCTGAAGGGCTTCTCCACTGGCATGCTGCCCTCGGCTCATACAACACCCACCGTCTCCTCACCTTCCTAGGGGAGCTCTGAGACATCC
>NC_140249.1:15100990-15110990 GCF_949987555.1 Borostomias antarcticus | reverse complement strand
CAGTTTCATCAGTCGTAGTCAGGATTCGGCAAACGTTTGGAGTGAGACTGAACGTGAGCTCTCTGGATCGGGGATGGTCCGACGAGGTGAACCCGCGTGACCCCGTCGCCAGGAGGTCTTCCTTCTCTTAATCAGTCTGTCTCTCTTTATCAGTGTGTGTCCCTGCCGACCCCCCTCTGTCTGCCTTCGCCCCCCCCCCCGCACCGGATCGACTCCTATTGTTCTGTGACGGCTCCTATCTGCTGGCCGCCGTCACAACGGTCGGCCTGTTTGAGGAGCCCAAGAGCTCAGGCAGTTCTATGTAGGTGGCCCCAACGTGATTTATACCCTCTCCTCCACCCCCCCCCCCCTACCCCCCACCTCTGCTAAGATGACCAGGGGAATATTGCACCAGAGTCCACTTCACCCGGTCACTCACGGGGGAGAAAGGCCACAAAACCGCACCGCCCCCAATTAAAGGACAGACTCTAATAAAGCCATTCTGAGGTGAGAACAGCCTCTAATAAAGCCATTTTGAGGTGAGAATGGGCTTTAATGCAAACGCGTTATCTGATTAGTGTTGTGGCTGCAGTGAAAGGAGAGTGATTTGTTCCGGGGGCAGTAAAGCCGTATAGCGACGGGTCCGGGGGACGAGTGTGTATCCAGAGAGGCCCAGGGACGCTGTAGGGGACAGAGAAAGTGTGTGTGTCTGTGTGTGAGAGAGAATTTATTCGAGCGCGTGTTTTTGTGTGACAGAGGGACTTTGTGTACTTATGTGGCTACACAAGTGTGTGTGTGTGTGTGTGTGTCTATACAGTACAACTTATTGGACTTGATGTTACTACAAAATATAAGCTTTATCCCCTGCACCGCTGGTCTCTCCGCCTTCATCCCCTTATAGTAAGAACATTTTATTTATATACTGTAGCACTTCTAACAGAAAGGACACACAAAGTGCTTCACACAGGTTAAAGTGCACAGAAATAATCAATAAAATGAAAACACAGCAAGCAGGACAACTGTCATAGACGTTCAGTGAAATTGATTCGACAAACGCCCGTCTAAACGGAAACGTCTTTAGCTGCTTCATGAATATGTCCACAGAGGCCGCAGCTCTCAAGTCCTGAGGAAGAGCATTCTACAATCTAGGTGCCACAGACTCAAAGGCTCTGTCACCTCTGGTCTTAAGCCTGGTTTGAGGGACAACCAGCAGATCTTGGTCAGCAGGCCTCAGTGACCTGCTGGGAGCGTGTGCGTGGAGCAGGTCAGACAGATACAGGTGCCTGACCATGTAGGGCTCTATACGTAATTACAAGAACCTTGAACTGGATCCTGAAATGAACTGGAAGCCAGTGCAAGGAGGCCAGGACAGGAGTAATATGAAAAGTTCTACGGGACCTGGTCACCAGCTCAGTGGCCTTGTGGTTAGAGTTTTCGCCCTGAGACTAGGAGGTCGGGAGTTCGATCCCTGGCCGAGTCATATCAAAGACTATAAAAATGGTACCCATTGCCTCCCTGCTTGGCACCAGCATCAAGGGTTGGAATTTAGGGGCTACATCACCAAATGATTCCCGAGTGCAGCATCGCTGCTGCTCACCGCTCCCCAAGGGGATGGGTCAAATGCGGAGAACACATTTCACACACTCAGGTGTGTGCTAATCATTGGAACTTTAACCGGCCTGGTGGCAGCATTTTGGGCCAGCTGGGAGCGTCTCTCTGAGGATCGGATCGGATCCGGCGCAGAGCAGGAAGTCAGTGTTCGCTCCCGGGCCGTTGGAGGCGGAGTCTGTGCGTTTGCATTCCCGGCGGTAGCAGATTTCGTGTGGCCATCCCTCGGCGGGAGTGACGGAACTGGACGAGCGACTCCTGCCTGTCACCCGACTCCCGGGGATTAACGGGATCAAAGGGTGTAATCCTCTCACTTTGAAGTGTCTGCTGTATCTTAGAACCTTAGAACCTTAGAACCCGCTGCGGCCCTGTGACAGAACGCCTCTATTGATTCTGGTGTACATTCAGCCCTCAGCACTTATTGAAAATATTGACTCCTGAGCTGAGTTATCTTCTGTGCACATCAGAGAGAAAGAAAGAAAGAAAGAAAGAAAGAAAGAAAGAAAGAAAGAAAGAAAGAAAGAGCTTCAGCAACATCCAACCAAGCATGTCTTCCCTTGCAGCAATGGAAGTGTAAACAGTGTATTTGTTCATATGTCTGTTAACGTAATTGTGTGTGCAGGTGTGTGTGTGTGTGTGTGTGTGTGTGTGTGTGTGTGTGTGGCATGTGGCAGCAGGTCTTCTGTGCCAGATATTAATCACTCTGTTAGATAACAGCCTGATAGGCCTCTTTATGCCCCCACTGGCACGAGCCCTCCACACACACACACACACACACACACACACACACACACACACACACACACACACACACACACACACACACACACACACACAGTGCTTAAGCATTAACCAGGTCATCCATGGCTCCCGCCTACATACAGTACACACACACACACACACACTCTCTCTCTCTCTTTCTCCCCCCCCCCCCCCCCCCCCCCCCGAGGTGGGTACCAGCCTGTGTGTTTAAAAGGGCTGTGTAGTTGGGGGAAAAATTCCTACATGAGGCCATTTATCAGAGGGAGGGGGTAGGTGAGTGATTAGATATTGGAGAGAGGGATTTAGAGTCAACAGCGTGACAGGTGTGGAGCGCTTTTTACTACAGATGAGCGTCTCCACTCCCTGCTCTTTATGGCTAATAAAGGATGGAACCCTCCTCTCTCTCTCCCTCTCTCTTTCTCCCTATCTCTCTCCCTCTCTCTATCTCTCTCTCCCTCTCTCTATCTCTCTCTCCCTCTCTCTCTCTCTCTCTCCCTATCTCTCTCCCTTTCACTATCTCTCTCTCCCTCTCTCTCCCTCCCTATCTCTCTCTCTCTATCTCTCTCTATCTATCTCTCTCTTCCTCTCTCTATCTCTCTCTGCCTCTCCTTCTCTCTCTGTCCCTCTTTCTCGTTCTCTCTCTCCCTCCCCCCCCCCCCTCTCTCTCTGGGCAGAGTCCAAACTGTAGCTGGGGGAAGCACAGAGGCAAGTAGGACACCACCCTCTGGCCCCTCCCACACCAACAGAGAGGGAGAGAGAGAGAGAGAGAGAGGGGGGGGGGGGGAAGAGAGAGAGAGGGGGGAGGAAGAGAGAGAGAGAGAGAGAGAGAGAGAGGAGGAGAGAGAGAGAGGGGGGGGGGAGAGAGGAAGAGAGAGAGAGGGGGGAGGAAGAGAGAGAGAGGAAGAGAGAGAGAGAGAGAGAGAGAGAGAGAGAGAGAGGGAGGGTGTGTGTGTGTGTGTGTGTGTGTGTATGTGTGGCATGACAGCACACAATGCATGGAGAGCCAAGTTTAGAAATATACTGTATTACATCAGATGATTGAATGCTTTGAGGGGATATCTACTGCTTTGTAACGTTTTCCACATATAACAGTTCTGCTAGAACTAACCCCTTGGATATAATGATTCAAGATCAGTTTATTCGCCATGCACTATATGGTTCACACACACTAAGGATTTTGACTAGGGTAATGGCATACACTGATGGAGACAGGACAGGGTGCAGGACAAGACAGGACAGAACAGTGCAAAGACATGACAGTGCAAATATGAGGTTGGTAGTTCAGTGTCCACGAGACATTTTCCAACAACATTTCAGGAACACCTATGCACCTCAGAGACAAAAAACGCCCATTCCATTAAATATGAGCTCTTTGATGGGAACGACGGTGAAGTTGTTAAACTGTCTGCCGCTATTAGCTGTTCTTACCTCTCAGCCAGGCTAGCTCGTAAAACGTGTAGAAGCATCGAGTGAGGAGAGTTTTTAGCACGTCCAAGCTGCTCAGAAGAAGCATCATATTTCCATGTTCCTGGAAGCGCTTGCAGCTCCCAGGCTGTGTCACCAGCAGACAACAGTGCTACGCTAGGTCCATATAAACACTAGGACTATCCTAGGTCCATATCAACACTGGGACTATCCTAGGTCCCTATAAACACTAGGACTATCCTAGGTCCATATAAACACTAGGACTATGCTAGGTCCATATCAACACTGGGACTATCCTAGGTCTATATCAACACTGGGACTACGCTAGGACCATATCAACACTAGGACTATCCTAGGTCCATATCAACACAGGGACTACGCTAGGTCCATATCAACACTAGGACTACGCTAGGTCCATATCAACACTAGGACTACGCTAGGTCCATATCAACACTGGGACTACGCTAGGTCCATATCAACACTGGGACTATGCTAGGTCCATATCAAAACTAGGACTACGTTAGGTCCATATCAACACTGGGACTACGCTAGGTCCATATCAACACTAGGACTACGCTAAGTCTATATCAACACTAGGACTACGCTAGATCCATATCATGCATGCTAAGCTGCTACCCGGCTCGGTCAGTCCAACATGAGACTCTTATGTAATCTCAGGGTCAGAAGACTCTTATGCAATCTCAAGCAATATTGACCGCTGCTAATAGCAACATATTATATGTCTATCGGCGATAGTTGAAAGTTGTCTGAAAGTTGCTGAACATTCTAAACAATAACAGTTTGGCTGTTATAGGCTGCTGTATGTTCAATCTCTGAAAACACCCATTGCCCAAGCACACGGAACCATTTCACTGGTCAAATGAAAAGTGTAGCCTAAGCCTATTAGTATTAATGTCGATGGTAAGTAGCCGTGTAATAAGCAGGATAATGTGTGGCCAGCTGGTCATTATTGAAAAATAAGAGCCTTTCAGTGTGTTACAAAACAAATGCACTGTCTGGCTCTTCTGTTTAGATAATGACCAGCTGGCCACACATTATCCCTTACTTATTATTATTATTATTATTATTATTATTTACTGTACTGTAGGTGGGGGAGAGAGAGAGACAGAGTGAAAGAGAGAGAGAGAGAGAGCGAGAGAGATAGAGGGGGGCGGGGGGCGACGTGAGTGTGGTGACCTCGAAGGATACAGTGTGACAGGACAGATAAGTAATCTCGTTTCAGTCCCAGGAATGTGTGATACAGCGGCCCTACTGGGGTGGTCTGCATTCACACGCCACGGAGATCCGTCCAGAGACCCTCAGTCACAGTCCTGCATACATCCACGCCGGGGACTCGGACGACAACCACCACCACTGCCGCTGCGGCCGGCCCCTCGATCAGGGTTTGACTGCCCCCCCCAGCCCTCCTTCCCAATGAGGATCAGTCTCCAATTGAGTTAGCCATTCACATGCTAGTCAGTGCAGTGAAAGGGGGCAGTGAGAATATGTGGCATTTGTTTGGAGATCAATCAGCTGCAGTCCACACACAGCTTTGGGTTGGTTCAGAGAATGAGAGAATTAGTTTGGATTCTATAGGGTGATCCCGTCTGCATTGATCCATTCCTGTGATGGCTCCGTTACAAAGGGCTGGGGAGGAATACCAGCCTGTTTTCCTACGGTGCTGCATCACTGTGATTGGATAAACACAGATAGATGGACATTCCCTTGTGTCGGAGGTCTTACACCCGGGGCCCACTGGGACTAGTTATAAAATGACAATACAACAATTTGACAATTTTTCATTGCATAAAAATGATCTGACTGGAATGTGGGAATGGTGAGTATGTTCCTCTGGTGACTGTAAACATGTCAGATGTTTACATGTCATGTCAATATGATCTGGGATAGAAAAAAAAAATATTACAAAATCTGGATCATTCTGATCCAGATTACATTTTTTGAAATACTGGGCCCTGGTGTCCCTGGAGCCAGCAAGCCTCTGGATTTCCAGAGACTTCTTCATCCACCATTGGTTCTTCAGCTCTCTCACCCTGCTCTGGACAAGTGCTTTTGCCTTGGAGTGGGCCTGCCTTTTGGCCCTGCAGTTGATGTCATTCTACCAAGAGCAAAAGGCTTTCCTTTTGGCATCGGTGTTGTATTTCGATGTTGTTATCATCGAACCAGTCCTGATGTTTCCTGGTCTTGTAGCCAATCATATCCCTGCTGGTCTCAAGTGATGCAGTCTGTAAAGCCTTCCAGTGCTCTTCCACCCCTCATGGTATTCGTCAGGGAGTCTCTCTAGCAGGGGGTTTTGAAGGTGTTGTAAAGTAAATCACAATACTTGAATTTTGAATAAAAAATGTAGGCTACAAGGTTCTCATCATCACCCACAGTAGAGCCTACATGAAACTGTAACCAATAAAAGTGCTTAGCTAGAAGTTTGGGCAAAATATCAACTGACAAAGCCATTCTGCAACCTTTAATAAGATATCAGAAAAAGCCCAAGAGGGGTTTGTCAGTCTGTAAAAGAACATCTCACTATACGCTCACTGAGATTATTTTTTGATTTGCATGCTGAAGTTCCATATGGGATTTAACGCCCAGTGCCATTTTCAAGTGAATTGATCAGTCAGCGGGCAGTGCTTCATACGTTTTGATCCGTAATCTGGAACTTAACCCGCCCCGGAGCAGGTTAGCTCAGCAGCATAAGTTACCATGGCGATAAAGCGCTGTGAAAAGTGATACCTTTATGATATGGATAAACCAGACTTGAACCTGAAGTTATTGCGCTGACCCTTTAATCCTGTTTCGTAGTACAGGGCCCAGGAGGTTTTGAATCTGTTTCTCTGGCGGAACAGGGTGTTGGTAAACACAAATTCATGTTCGGTACATTCGGTACTTTTGATAGTAGGAGGACTCCATTGGAGTTGACCTTCCCAACACCCTCTTTACCCACAGTGCCTTCACAGAGCTTGTGATCCTTGCCGTCCCTGGCATTGAAATCCTCTAGTAGGAGGATCTTGTCTTCTCTCGGATGTTCGACAGAACCTGGTCCAGAGTAGCATCCTTATCTTCATATCTCCATGTTCATTATGACATCTATAAAGAGAGACTTCACATTCATAATTTGGAGCTAAGAAATGCCCGGCAGTCCTTCTTTTCTGACATCTACAACAATAATAATACATATGCTTTGTTTGTCACTGTCGATAGGCTAACAAACCCTCCTGTGTCAGTAGCATCTGAACTTCTATCCGCAGGGCCTACAATGAATTTGCCTCATTCTTCACTGTCAAAATTCATAAAATTAGACAAGCAGTCAGTGCCTCCATATCAGGTACAGGATATGTGTTGTCCCTGTGTCCACTTAAAATCAATACCATGATACAATTGTATCCGATCAACCATAAAACCCTGGAGGACATTATACAATATCTGAAATTCTCCTCCCGTGGCCTTGATATTCTGCCTACAGGCTTTTTCAATAATGAATCTAACTGCATGGCCTCTGATTTACTACAAATCGTGAACACATCTCTTCTTTCATGTGTGTTCCCACAAACTCTGAAAACTGCAGTTGTCAAGCCACTCTTAAAAAAGAATAATCTAGACACCTCACAAATGAACAATTATAGGCCCATATCAAACCTCCCGTAAAATAAAAAAGTTAAATAATTGAAAAATCAGTTTTTCAACAGCTTCAACAACTTCCTGGCACTAAATAATTGTTTTGATGTCATCGAGTCAGGATTTTGACCTCACCACAACACCGAAACTTCTCTTGTTAAGGTCTTCAATAACATCCATTTAAACACAGACAATGGCAGAATTTCAGTCTTAGTATTACTGGATCTCAGCGCTGCATTCGACACGGTTGACCAAAACATATTACTGACTGGAAAACTGGCAGGGAATTTCTGGCACAGTGCTAGACTGGTTTGAATCCTACTTGAAGGACAGGGACTACTTTGTGTCTATAGGCAATTACAAATCTGAGCGGGCAAAAATGACCCAGGGAGTTCCCCAAGGCTCCATTCTGGGGCCTCTTCTGTTCAACATTTACATGCTTCCACTAGCTCAAATTATGAAAAACAACAAAATATGTTACCATAGCTATGCATCATATCACCAGGGGACTATAATCCCATACAAGCTCTGAGTAAGTGCATTGAACAAATCAACGATTGGATTTGCCATAACTTTCTTTAACTAAACAAAAATAAAAATAAAGTAATTGACTTTGGAGCCAAAGAAGAACCATTAAAAGTCAGCGCTCAGCTCCAATCAGTAATGCTAAAAACCACAAACGAAGTCAGAAATCTTGGTGTAGTTATGGAGTCAGACCTGAATTTCAACTGTCACTTAAAGGCAATTCCTGAAGAATATATCAAGGATTAAATGATTTATGTCTCAGCAGGATCTGGAAAAACTTGTCCATGCATTTATTTTCAGTAGACTTGACTATTGTAATGGAGTGTTTCCAGGTCTCTCTAATAAATCGATCAGACAGCTGCAGCTTATTCAGAATGCTGCTGCTGGAGTCCTCACTAAGACTAAGAAAGTGGATCTCATCACTCCAGTTCTGAGGTCTTTACACTTGCTTCCTGTCTGTTAGTGTAGCAGATAACAGAAAGATCATGCAAATTATGATACAAGCAGGAAATGTTGCTTGGTTGTTCTCTAGGGCCCAATTGGACACTTGAAAAGCCAAGATGGTGGCCATTTTTCAAGATGGCTGCCAAATAAACCTCCCAAAGTTCCTTTTTTCATAGAAATGTGTATAGTTGACTAATTTGAATGACATTGGTGTCAATTTGTTTTGCCTGAGTTGAAGCACTCGCATCTCCGGTTGCAACCTTTCTTACAGGAACAATTTGTTTCCTGATAGCTGGCTGCAATTGGGGGTAATGTTGACCAACATGTCTGCCATGTCTCTCCTTTCTGCCCTCCCCCCCCCAGTCAGCAGGACTGCTGGTGTCTGGCATGGAGATGGTAGCCTGACCCCAGATGATCTCAGCCTGATAAGCAGCACGCTTGGCATGCTCTCTGAGTGCTGCCTGTGTTGGGTGGAATTGAGTTATATGGCCGCTGCTTGCGGGCAAAGAGATCCCAGTCTTGCTTCATCCACACCAGTGGCTGTACTTGATCTATCATACATGAGGACAACAAATCTCTCCAGACGTTGCAGATCAAGGTCACTAACTGATGTTGGATGCTGGCTGAGATTGGTGAAGGTTTCAGAAACCTCATCTCAGATGTTCCAAGTCTGCCATGCAGTCTTCTTCCCTCGCAGAAGGCAGACAAAACATCACATCCAGTGAAGGCATGAAAGTATGGTATTCCACTGGCTTTCTCAGGCCCTATAGCAGAAACTACCTCCATCGATGGAATCCATCGAACATTGGCTCCTGGCCAAAGGCAATCCACATGTTCTCAAGACGAAGTTCCTGTAAGGATGGCAGTACAGATACTGCTATGACGAGGATGTCTGTGTCATTAGCCTTGATGATGAGGGACCTGCTACCATCTGTTGTTGCATCCCTGCCATGTACAAATATCCGTGTGTCAGCTTCTTCATGACAGCATTGAGGGGCTTCCTTGTGTTGCTAATGGCGTCTTCTCCTTTTGTGACAATGAGTGTGCTTGTTGTCTGTGCTTTACAGATCTTGTCTGTAAGGAAGTGAAACAGCTCATTCTTGTGATGACACCATTTCTAAATTAGCTCAAGCATTTTTTTCTGGATTATTTTCTGTAAAAAAAGTTTTCATATCAGCGCAAATCTTATATCTTGAAAAATGGCCGCCATCTTGGATTTTCAAGCGTTCAATCGGGCAGATTTGATCAGAAGCCTCTGGAGAACAAATACACCAAATGTCATGCTTGTATCATAATTTGTACAATTCCACTCACATTTTGCTTTTATCCACTCCACTATGTCAAAGAATTGACTTCAAAATACTGCTGTTGGTTTATAAAGCACTGAATGGTTTAGGGCCAAAATATATTCCTGATCTGCTGCTACGTTATGAACCATCCAGACCTCAACTCTCAGTTCTTTTAAATCAAGACTGACAACTTTTCTTTTGCCGCTGTTTTTTATTAAATCAAATAATTATTAATTCATACACTGCATTGTAACTTTTATTCCTGTATTTTAATTTTCCTGCATTTTGCTTTAAATGTGCTTTTTTGCATTTCCTTTTATAAGACCTTTTATGTGTTTCTT
>NC_140249.1:15090990-15095990 GCF_949987555.1 Borostomias antarcticus | reverse complement strand
CTCTCTCTCTCCCTATATATATCTCTCTCTCCCTATCTCTCTCCCTCTGTCCCTCTCTCTCTCTTTCTCACTCTCTCTGCCTCTCTCTCTCTCCCTATATATATCTCTCTCTCCCTATCTCTCTCCCTCTGTCCCTCTCTCTCTCTCCCTATCTCTCTCCCTCTCTCTCTCTCCCTATCTCTCTCCCTCTGTCCCTCTCTCTCTCTCTCTACCTATCTTTCTCCCTCTGTCCCTCTCTCTCTCTCTCTCTCTCTCTCTCTCTCTCTCTCTCCCTACTGTATATATCTCTCACTCCCTATCTCTCTCTCTCTCTCTCTCTCTCTCTCCCCATCTCTCTCCCTCTGTCCCTCTCTCTCTCCCTCTGTCGCTCTCTCGCTCTCTCTCTCCCTACTGTATCTCCCTCTCTCTACCTATCTCTCTCTCTCCTCCATCTCTCTCCCTCTCTCTCTCTTTCTCTCTCTCTCTCCCTCTCTCTCTCTCTGTCCCTCTGTCCTTCTCTCTCTCTCCCTCTCTCTCCCTCTGTCCCTCTGTCCCTCTCTCTCTGTCATGTTGTGAAGGTAGCCCCAGTAAGACAGTTGAAAGCATGTGTGTATCGTGTAAGTATTTGTGTGTATGTGTGTGTGTGTGTGTGTGTGTGCGTGTGTGTGTGCAATGGCTACGAACGTGTGAGTTTGTGTGTGTGTGTGTGTGTGTGAGAGAGAGAGTTTGTGTGTGTGTGTGTGTGTGTGTGTGAGAGAGAGAGAGAGAGAGAGAGAGAGAGAGTTTGTGTGTATGTGTGTGTGTATGGGGCTGCTGTGAAAGGCACCATCTGTTCCATGTGACAGTAATGAAGTGAGGGGCATTGTGGGACAAAGCCTCAGACCCATTCATCACAGCAGTGGGCGGGGCCAGCATATTCCCCCTGTCTTACAGGGATACCTCCACACACACACACACACACACACATCCCACTAAGAGCGGGTGGCCCAGTCCATGTTGGGAGAGCTAGTGAGTGTGTACCTGTGTGGTATCAGTCCCAGACAGTTTACCTTCAGAGACTCCCAGACTTCAGATCTGGTGTTTCGCTGAGAGTTACATGCAGCAAACCTGTTGCGTCGCACACATCATTACCTACAGTAAGGCCAACTCACTCTTGTTCATCATCTCCGGTTTCTCTCTTCCATAATGGCTGCGTGTGATGGACGTGGGAGCGAAACAGAAGCAGAGCGGTAAACCAAATAAACAATAGGCCTGATCCTGAGCCAGCGGCATGCAAGCCTACTGCAGCAGCGAAGTTTTATTTGCATATCTATCTGCTCCGTCTCGTGTGTAACAGCCCTGTCCTCCGCTCACAGAGGAGAGAGGGTAACTGTGGGTAGAGCCTGAGAAGAGAGAGGCGGTTTTGCATCGGCGGTTATGACCTTGGGCCGCCCCTGTACCACAGAGCCTGGTGGTAGAACTTGACACCAACTGTTGAACCTCGCGTTGCCCAACTGCCCCCTGGGATATGGAGGGAAAGTCTGCTCTTTCTCCCTGCAGGGACTCGACATCTGAGGACCTGAGTCTGGTCGGACGGCCTCCTGGTTGCATACCACACAGGCGGCTAGGAGATGCTTCTAGAAGGATCTTTTTGTGAGGGCGTGTACATCAGCACTCGACCGTGATCTCACATGCTGTTTAGAGAGATCATGTGATCAGGGTCGCGAAGCCAGCCTAGTGGATACCATAGTAGCTGAGTGGATATCGGTGGATATGTGCTATTTAAGTGCAAAAAGTGCTGTTATAAAAGATGGGAGACTGTAGCCACCTCGGATAAAAGGCTTTCATCTTTCGAAAAATGTCTTCACTTCGGTGAGTAATGAAAAAATATTGTCTGAATGGTTTAAAGGGGTATAGCCCAAATTAGTATACCGACCTGGACCAGGGCTGCATGCACCAGTACATTCCGATGTATAAACATCTAGATCAGCACACCTTGTGTCTGACTGAATACGACTAGATTGGCTATGCATTCAAACGAAGACCTATAGCTACCTTTGAGCCATCTTACCCAATGAGCTTGGCTCATCAGAAACATAGCTACGTAAGGGAGAGGGCAGGTGGACTACTCTTAGATTTGAGTGGTGCGTGGGAGCGGATTTCGAAGTTCGAAGTTGAACGCTCATTTTGATTTTCAATCGAAATCGTGACACCCAAATCCTACTTCTCATGTCTTAGCATTTTAAAGATTTTTTTAATTGATTGACATTTCAATATGAATCAAGGCCTTATTTTAAGATTAATTAATTAAATTCCTTTTAAGACTGTAGTGAAGAGAAGATTTAAAAGAGTCAACACTGATCCCCCAACCCAACACTTACCCCTCCAACCCAACACTGACCCCCGTATCCAACACTGACTCCCCAACCCAACACTGACACCTTCAACCCAACACTGACCCCCGAATCCAACAGTGACCCCCCACCAATCCAACACCGACCCTCCAACCCAACACTGACCCCTCCAACCCAACACTGACCCCCGAATCCAACAGTGACCCCCCACCAATCCAACACCGACCCTCCAACCCAACACTGACCCCTCCAACCCAACACTGACCC
The DNA here is from genome assembly GCF_949987555.1 of Borostomias antarcticus. Lineage (NCBI taxonomy): Eukaryota > Metazoa > Chordata > Actinopteri > Stomiiformes > Stomiidae > Borostomias > Borostomias antarcticus. The sequence continues at coordinate 15,093,411 of NC_140249.1, read as the reverse complement.
CCGAATCCAACAGTGACCCCCCACCAATCCAACACCGACCCTCCAACCCAACACTGACCCCTCCAACACAACACTGACCCCCAAATCCAACACTGACCCCCAAATCCAACACAGACCCCCCAACCCAACACTGACCCCCAAATCCAACACAGACCCCCCAACCCAACACAGACCCCCCAACCCAACACAGACCCCCCAACCCAACACTGACCCCCCAACCCAACACTGACCCCCCAATCCAACACTGACCCCACCCAAACCAACATGGACCCGCCCAACCCCAATTACAGTACTTATGCTCATTTGCAGTGTCGAGTAAACACATAGCATTAATCAACACCAAGAAACTGTGGTGACCTGCCTGGACACCAATGTGCTAAAGCCATCCACGAACACTAGAGTAGCTCGTCTCGATGAGCCACCAGAGCATTCCACAAGTCAGGGGAACATAAGCTGGTGCAGTACTCACTCCAGGATCTCTAAGTGTAAGCCAGTCACTGGTCGTATATCACAGGGACCAGATGTCAGTTCCAATAAATAAGCGATGCAGTTTGGACAATCCCCAATTATGGCTTCATATTAAATCACGTGCCAGTGCAATTCTCATCTCATGACCTGAGAGGACCACCCGGCCCGATTATACAGAATACAGTGGTGAGTGTTATACTGTAACTACTGTATCACCAGTAATAAATCTGATGGCTGAATGATATACAGACTCTAATGGCTTAAGAGTGGAAGCTGCTGCATGTCTATAAATAATATCCCAGTAATCCAAAACAGACTGGAAAACTGCTTCAAGGACTCTCTTTCTGCTATTCATTGGGAAGCTGGCTCTGTTCCTGTACAAAAAGCCAATCTTTTGCTGCAATTTATTAGAAGTATTTCAGAGAACCGTGTAATACTGTAAATGGTAAATAAGACAGGGCTCAGGACTGATCCCTGATGGACACCTTTTGTAATCGATAAAAACTCTGACATTTCCAACCTAACACTGACCCCCAACCCAACACTGACCCCTCCAACCCAACACTGACCCCCAAATCCAACACTGACCCCCAACCCAACACTGACCCCACCAACCCCACACTAACCCTTCAACCCAAGGCTGACCACCCCAACCCAACACTGACCCCGCAATCCACCACTGACCCCCACAACCCAACACTGACCCCCCAACTGACCACTCTAACTCAACACTGCCCCTCCCAAAACCAACACTGTCCCCCAAATCCAGCACTGAGCGCTCCAAACACACCGATCCCCCAACACGTAGATATCATGTTTGTGTGTAGTATGATACTGCTGTGTGTGTGTAGTATAAATGGATATTGCGTGTGTGACAGAGCATTTCTACCTCATGTGCAATAGGGAGTGTGCTCTTGTGTGTGTGTGTGTGTGTTTGTGTTTGCGCGCGCCCGTGCGTGTGTGTTTGGGGTGCTGTGCGTAGGCCTCGCTGTGCAGACAGAGGGTCTCCTGTCCTGTCGTCTGGGCTCCTCTTTTCTCCCAAACTCAGCGTGAAGTGTTGGTCAACTTGTTCTACACAGGTTACCCCTCCCTTCCATTTGGTATCCCCCTCCTCTTCTCTCTCTCTCTCTCTCTCTCTGCCTCCCCTCCACCCTCTGAGGGCAGTGGAGGGGCCCAGGATGGGGGGAGTGAGTGGTTTAGTGGGGAGGTGGGTCCTTTTGTATGCGTCCCACAGTTTCCATGGTAACTTTTTTTTTTTTTTTAAACAATCATATATTTTTTTATATAATTACACACAAAACTTCTTCTCCTCCACGCCCTCCTTTACTCTCTCTCTCTCCCTGCCTCTTTCTGTCTCTCCGTCCATCCCTCCCTCCATCCCTCCCTCTTTCTACTTATCTCCCGGGTCCCTGCTGTGATTCATGCTCTGTATAGTCTACCTCTTTTGCATTTTCCTCCACTCTGCCTATCAAACAGCCAGTCTGTGTGATTTGTGTACATTGTGTGTGTGTGTGTGTTTGCCTGAGTGGGTGTTTGCCTGTGTGCGCGCGCGTGTGTGTTTATGTGCTTATGTGTGCGTGCGAGTGTGTATATGTGCTTGTGAATGTGTGTGTGTGTTTATGTGCTTGTGAGTAGGCCTACGTGTGTGTTTATGTGCTTGTGTGTGTGTATATGTGCTTGTGAGTACGTGTGTGTTTATGTGCTTGTGTGTGTGTGTTTATGTGCTTGTGTGTGTGTGTGTGTGTGTGTGTGTCTCCCCCTTCTCAAAGCCCAGGGACAGCGTTCCTCTCCTACGGAGCGGAGGATAAGTCTACTATCATGCTAATGCCCGTGTCCTGAGACTAATAACCCCTTTTACCCAGCGCTCCTCATTCCCCGGCTCCACTAAGGGGCTTAGAGCCAGGGTCCTTTCTCTCTCCTTACACTTCTAAACAGGATAAATATTTCTGTGAT
>NC_140249.1:15068490-15085990 GCF_949987555.1 Borostomias antarcticus | reverse complement strand
TCCTGGATCGATATGTCGGTATGCTGTGTGTCTGTGCGTGGCCACAGCCCCGTGCACAATCCTCCACTGGAGATCCGCAGTCCGTTTCTCAGTGGGGGGTCTGGACAGGGACTTCCCAGACAGCAATCCGATCAGGGCCATATACAGGCCAGATCTGGCACTTGTGGCTTAGTTCCGGCCCATATATGGCCCAGATCCGCTTGCTATCTGGGTTCCAGCTGCGTCATGGGGACACCCCCGGTGGAAACACCCCTGACCACCTTGACTCCGACAGACCGGCCCGCGAGTCCACGTGCAGGACCTTGACCGTGATGCTATACAGTCCTTTCCTGGACACACCGCCGAAGTGGCCCAGCACAGGTACCCCAAAGGACAGAAGGGCCCCGTCCTCCTCCACTCCTGCAGCCACCGACGACTGCGGAAACATCAGCCTCCCCTGTGACGTTCCTCTGACCGCCTCTCGCTCCAGCACCACCCTGAAGCTCCCTGGGAGAGATCCCATCACCTCCTGCAGCATCCTCTGCATGACCCGAGCCCACCTCAGCCCAGTCTCTTGGCTCAGGGTAGTGGCAGTCTTCTACCGCCCCTGCTCTCTCAGGTGAGACAGCTTTGTGAGCCCCGCCCCCACCAGGACTCTCCTCATAACTCCAGCACCCTTGACTGCACAAAACAGTTATGGAATAACAGTTCCTCCCCTCCGTTACCATACGGCTCCAAGCCCCTCCTCTCGGCCTTGAAAACCGCCCTCCACACCCTAATCACGGACACAGAAAGAGAGAGAGAGAGAGAGAGAGAGAGAGAGAAAGAGAGAGAGAGAGAGAGAGAGAGAGAGAGAGAGACTTTGACTGTTAGACCTGGGAGAGACATAGGCTAGAGGTAGGGCAATGTTACCAGTTTGTCAGCTAACTATCGCTAACTAGGACAAAGTTACTAGTTTATGTAAATATCAGCCGGTCGCAAACCATAAACCTAACATCCAAAACTCGTTATTTTCTCTCGTTTCGTTTTAGGAAGCTGAGATGATGTTCCACAACAGCGCTCCTCACTGTTAGCAAGTCCCGACTCCCACGCCCGTTTTGGGGCAGGACCAAACATTTCATGTAAATTAGAGAGAGAGGAGGGGGGATTTAGTTTAATTAGGTTAGGTTAATTTCTGGATGTGTACTTTTTTTTCCCCAAAATATGAAATGAAAAAGAAACTGTTTTATTAATACATTGTAAAAGGCATATTCCATTAATGACAATAGGTTAATCATTTAATCTAATATATATACAGTTAGGTCCGTAAATATTTGGACAGTGATGCAATTTTCATCATTTTCATCAACCCTTGTTCTCTGTAAAGCGTATTGTGTTGCCTCTGGGTATGAAATGCGCTATATAAATAAAGCTTTGATTGATTGATTGATTGATTTTGGCTCTGTACACCACCACAATGGATTTGAAATGAAACATTTAGGCGCAGACTTTCAGCTTTAATTTGAGGGTATTTACATCCAAATCAGGTGAACGGTGTATGAATTACAACACATTTAAATGTGCCCCCCCCCTTTTTTGACCAAAAGTAATTGGACAAACTAACATAATCATAAATCAAATTGTCATTTTTAATATTTGGTTGCAGATCCTCTGCAGTCAATGAGAGCCTGAAGTCTGGAGCCCATAGACATCACCAGATGCAGGGTTTCGTCCCTGGTGATGCTCTGCCAGGCCTCTACTGCAACTGTCCTCAGTTCCTGCTTGTTCTGTGGGCGGTTTCCCTTCAGTTTTGTCTTCAGGAAGTGAAATGCATGCTCAATTGGATTCAGGTCAGATGATTGACCATTGGCCATTGTAGAACAATCCACTTCCTATGACCTGTGGGGTGCCCCAAGGATCGATCCTAGGACCTCTACTCTTCAGCCTGTACATGCTGCCCCTTGGCAGTGTCATCAGGAGGCACAATATTAGCTACCATAGCTACGCAGATGATACTCAACTCTATATTTCCGTAACACCCAGTAACTACAGCTCGGTTGTCAAGTGCCTTGTCAAGTGTATTACAGATATAAATGTATGGATGTCACATAATTTCCTCCAACTAAACCAGGACAAAACAGAAGTACTGATCATTGGAGAAAAAGCTGAAAGAGAGAAACTAGCTGCACACTTAAAAACTCTGGAAATTGACACCAATTGCCAGGCTAAAAACCTAGGTGTCATACTTAATTTCGAAAACCACATCAAGAATATTACAAAGACATCCTTTTACCACCTAAGGAACATTGCCAATGTGCAACCCTTTCTCTCTCAGGCTGACACCGAAAGATTAATGCATGCTTTCATCACAAGCAGGCTGGACAACTGCAATGCTCTACTATCAGGCCTACCAAAGAAAGCAATCTCTAAGCTACAAATAATACAGAATGCTGCAGCAAGAGTCCTCACTAAGACTAGACGAAGGGCACACATCACACCAGCGTTAAAATCACTACACTGGTTACCAGTCAACTCTAGAATAGACTTTAAAATACTATTACTAGTCTATAAATCTCTCCACAATCACTCACCAGAATATATTTCAGACATGCTTGTTAAGTACATGCCAAACAGACCACTTAGATCCTCAGGCACTGAACTTTTAACAGTTCCAAAAGCCAGGACCAAGAAACATGGAGAGGCAGCTTTTAGTTTCTATGCCCCATACCTCTGGAACACCCTACCGGAGTGCCTAAGAAGGGCCGAAACAACGGAGGTCTTCAAGCGAGACCTCAAGACGTACCTTTTCGACCTAGCCTACAATCACTTGCTAGGACCTTGAGACACAGAAAGGCAGCCTCAAACCTACTTGTGAATCCTCTGTATACATTGGTATTTATCCTGCTATGCAATGTATGTATATCAAGTAGTGTACAGAATCTCGTTATCCTGAAACAGGCTTGTTCTGACTGTTGTGTTGCTTCAATGACTCAGTGTGCTACTAACCGTTTTCTGTCTCCCCTAGTGTCTCTCTCTCTCCCTCCTATCCTCTAACCAGGTCCAGTGTCAGCTGCGGAGCTGTGGATATCGTAGTATTTAGTACACACACACACACGTACACACAGACACACATCAGTCCACATCCGGCTTAGGCCTGGACCTGATGCTCTTAGCCTTTCTTGCTCCGAAAATTTAATTTAATGTTATTTATTGTTCTTTAAATGTTCTTAGCCATTAGACAAATATATTCCAGGAGCTTGCCCCAGGTTGCCTGTTTCAATATCTGTGTGGTCTGTATGGCTCTATGTGCTACTAACCCTGCTCTGCCTTCCCTCTGCCTTCCCTCTCCCTAGTGCCTCTCTCTCTCCCTCCTATCTTCTAACCAGGTCCAGTGGATGCCCCACTGTCACCAGCAGACCTCCCGAAGTCCAATAGATACCCCTGTGTCTGCTGTGGATGATGTAGCATGTCCGTAGAATATTCTCTCTCCTATGATGCTTTTAGCCCCTCTCACTCTGAAATGTAATTTAATGCAATGTATTGCTTTATAAATGTTCTTAGCCGGTAGACAAACATACTCCTGGAGCTTGCTCGATCGCCTTGTTGAGAGGGGTCAGGGAAGAATTTTTACAGCTCACCTATCTGGCCCCCGGGTGATTACTGTTTTTTTGCTTCCCTCTGGAATATGTAGAGAGTGGGTCGTATGCCCACCTCCCTTGTTCTCTGTAAAGCGCATTGTGTTGCCTCTGGGTATGAAATGCGCTATACAAATAAAGCTTTGATTGATTGATTGATTGACTTCTTTGCCTTGAAAAACTCTTTGGTTGCTTTTGCAGTATGCCTCGGGTCATTGTCTATTTGTACTATGAAGCACCGTCCAATGAGTTCTAAAGCATTTGGCTGAATATGAGCAGATCATTTTGCCTGAAACACTTCAGAATTCATCCTGCTGCTTTTGTAAGCATTCACATCACCAATAAGTACAAGGGAACCAGTTGCTTTGGCAGCCATACATGCCCACGACATAACACTACCACCACCATGCTTGATGCTTCACTGATGAGCAGGTATGCTTTGGATCATGAGCAGCTCCTTCCCCATACTCTCCCACCATTCAGGTCCAAGTTGATCTTTGTCTCATCTGTCCATAGGGTGTTGTTCCAGAACTGTACAAGCTTTTTAGATGTGTTATGGCAAACTCTAATCTGGTCTTCCTGTTTTTGAGGCTCACCAATGGTTTCCATCTTGTGGTGAACCTTCTGTATTTACTCTGGTGAAGTCTTCTCTTGATTGGTGACTTTGACACAGGTGCGCCTTCCTCCTGGGGAGTGTTCTTGATCTGGCCTGTTGTGTAAGGGTCTTTCTACCTCCTGGGGAGTGTTCTTGATCTGGCCTGTTGTGTAAGGGTCTTTCTACCTCCTGGGGAGTGTTCTTGATCTGGCCTGTTGTGTAAGGGTCTTTCTTCACCAGGGAAATAATTATTCTATCATCCACCACAGTTGTTTTCTGTGGTCTTCCAGGTCTGTTGGTCTTTTTTCATCCTAATGATGGCTTGCTTCACTGATAGTGACAGCTCTTTGGATTTCATATTGAGAGTTGACGGCAACAGATTCCAAATGCAAGTTTCACACTTGAAATGAACTCTAGACCTTGTGGTCTTGTAAAGGAAATAATGAGGGAATAACACACACTTGGCCATGGAACAGCTGAGCAGCTAACTATCCAATTACCTTTGGTCCCCCCGGACCACTTATGAAATTGTTTGTAATTCCTACGCCGTTCACCTGATTTGGATGTTGGATGTGAGAGCCTCAAATTAAAGCTGAAAGTCTGCACTTAAAGCACATCTTGATTGTTTAATTTCAAATCCATTGTGGTGGTGTACAGAGCCTAAATGATGAAAATTCTGTCAATGTCCAAATATTTATGGACCTAACTGTATACTCTGTACTATATATATATATATATAGTACACATATACATGTATATATATGTATACATTATATATTTATTTATATATATATATATATATATATATATATATATATATATATATAATTATTCAGTCAGTCACAGGCCCTTAGAAACCTCCTAGCTTTCTTCCCCCATACGGTGACACGGGGACAGCGCCCTTACTAAACATGGAGACGAGGGAGGAGGGGGGCATTCTGGTGGGGGGGTCCAGGCTGTGTCTGGTTACTTACTCTAGTTATGACCATTAATATTATTCAATAACACGATGTACTCACATGTATACATTAGCACGTCTCTCAGTGATGGATCAAACAGTGGCAGAGGTGGGTCAACGGGTCAAAGGTCAATCACCCTCCACAGACAGTGATCGATCCCACCCAGCCCTGGATCAAACTGATACACCGGTGCTGGAACCCTGCTGCGGACGACGCCTGGATGATGATGGATGAGCCTGGATGATGTTACGCCTCCCCCCTACGCCCCTCTGGGGTGTATGTCTGAGGCAAAGGGCGGTACAGTAGTACTGTACATGTCAGAAGCGCCAGGAGGAACGCTGGTGAGGAGAGAGTGATGAGGAGGAGGATGGAGGATGTGTTTTTTGCTTACCTCACAGCGAGTATGAGTGTGTGCGTGTGTGTGTGTGTGGCAGGCAGAGTGCTGAAGCACGTCTGCAGAGAGCGGAGTGAGGGAGGAAGAGGGATGAAGAGAGAAGAAGGAGAGATACAGCCACCACGCACCCCCTGCTGCTTCCTGGATCAGCCCTGCTCCTCTCCTCTCCTCTCCTCTCCTCTCCTCTCCTCTCCTCTCCTCTCCTCTCCTCTCCTCTCCTCTCCTCTCCTCTCCTCTCCTCTCCTCTCCTCTCTACCCTTCTCTCCTCTCCTCTCCACTCCTCTTCTCCTCTCTTCTCTTCTCCTCTACTCCTGTCCTCTACTTCCTCTTTTCTAGTCTATTCTCCTCTGCTCTCCTCACCCCTCCTCTCCTCTCGTCCTCTTCTCTCCTCTGCTCTCCTTACCCCTCCTCTCCTCTCCTCTCGTCCTCTCCTCTCCCCTTCTCTCCTCTTGTCCTCTCCTCTCCTCTTCTCCTCTACTTTCTATATCCTCTCGTCCTTTTTTCTCTCTCCCTCCTTCCCATTCCTCCCCTCCTTGCTCGCCCTAGGGTCTGTCTGTGATGCTGTCAGGAGCCGCCCTGCTGTATTTATGACCCCTGCTGTGGGCGCTGGGGGAAGGAGGGGAGAGAAGGGGGGAGGAGGGGAGGAGAGAGGAGTGGTAGGGGAGGAGGGGAGGAGAGAGGAGTGGTGGGGGTGGAGGGGGAGGAGGGGAGAGAGGAGTGGAGGGGGAGGAGGGGAGAGAGGAGTGGCGGGGGAGGGGGAGGAGAGAGGAGTGGAGGGGGAGGGGGAGGGGGAGGAGGGGAGAGAGGAGTGGCGGGGGGAGGAGAGGAGAGAGGAGTGAAGGGGGAGGAGGAGGGGGAGGAGGGGAGGAGGGGAGGAGAGAGGAGTGGTGGGGGGTGGAGGGGGAGAAGAGGAGAGAGGAGTGGAGGGGGAGGAGGAGGGGGAGGAGGGGAGAAGAGAGGAGTGGTGGTGGGTGGAGGGGGAGGAGAGGAGAGACGAGTGGAGGGGGAGGAGGAGGGGGAGGAGAGAGGAGTGGCGGGGGGAGAGAGGAGTGGAGGGCGAGGAGGAGGGGGAGGACGGGAGGAGAGAGGAGTGGCGGGGGGTGGAGGGGGAGGAGTGGAGAGAGGAGTGGTGGGGGGTGGAGGTGGAGGAGGAAAGGTGGAGGGATGGAGGAGAGGAGAGAGGAGCACATTTCAGAGAGGGCAAAGAGGAGCATGACTCTCCAGAGCTCCTGTTGCTCTCAGCATTCCTTCATCTTATAACCAGACTCCTCTCCCCTGTGTGTGTGTGTGTGTGTGTGTGTGTGTGTGTGTGTGTGCGTGTGTAGTATGCTGAAGAGTTGTCTCCTTCATCCATGTGACCTTTGACCTCTCTTCCAGGTTGTCTGTAGGTCATACCTGAAACCTGGAGATTATACTGTAAAACAGAGTCTGCCTACTCTAATGCTTTGAGGAAAATCGTAGCCTTGGCTCATATGAGTAACCTAACTTCAGTTATGAAGTATGTCAGTCTTCAGAACTGTGGTAATAAAGTGATAACTTCACCCATAGTGTCATTTCTATTACAAATCACTGACTTGTTTTGAGCTCTTCTTAATACTCATTTCCATTATGTCTACATAGATAGACATATTTAATTTAATCTAGCATTGATATCTAATATATATTTATTATTATTTTATATAATTATTTTATATTGTATTATCTATTAAAGATACTGATATAAATCAAGCTGGGTTTTTTTTCACAAAAATCTCATTGTGACTGACAATGGCTTTCATATTTTGTAAAGACTTAAAATATAATAGAATCACAGTTAGAATATGCAACTTGAAATATGTGCTACTTGCTGTCTGCGAGAGATTATTCTGTCTGAGGGTAAAGAAATAAGGCTGTTGAAGAATGCCCTACATATTCTAGCTTCAATTAACAACAACTTAAATGTTCAATTGAATTAAACCCCTTAAATAATTACAACTCTCAAAAAAACAATAGCTTTAGAATAAAGTAATGTTAACTCAATAACATTTGATTTACTTAAAAACTGATATTATTACTTTTTTATTTTTATTTATTTAGACCTTTATTTATGCTCGAGAGGCACTGAGGTTGCCCTCATTTACAGTGACGACGAGTGAAGAATACACAAACAATAGCAAACAATAAAAGGACAGATACACAGGAGGGTGTATAAACAGTAACTAAAACGGTTCAACTCAATATTAGAATAGTAAAAAATAGACTAAAATCAGTTGCAAACAGATGTACCATGGTGCGCAATCATGGATTTACATTTTGAAAATGTTGGCCTTGAGACCAGTTTTAAAACGCATTGGAGGGAATTCCAGGAGTGAGGGGCACTAAAAGAACCAGGCCAGGTCCAGCCTGGCTTATGTGTGTTGGCTGGCTTGTTTCTGTGCGGGACTGGTAGGACGATAATGTTTGATAAATAAAGATAGGTCTTGTCACCTGGACACATCAGTTCCAATGCTTCCAATGCTAATCCAGCACAATAAGAGCGGGATAGCCAGTTAGCTCATGGGCTCACAACAACTAGCAGCAGCTTCCATAACATTAATGGTAGTGGTCAGTGGCTAAAGCAGTTACACTGATGATAACATAAAGTCATCCCCACCAGGAACCCCGGCCTCCTGGGTGGGAGTCCAATGCTCTCACCACTACTCTACTTGTGCAGTGGAGATCGGCGGGTGGGTTTTGTTGTCTTTCTTCCAGTCCCTAGTGTGGGTTGGGGTTAGAATATGGGTTGGGGTTGGGACAGGATCTGATCTATAAGGCAAGGGGTGAAGGTTGGAGTGAAAGGATGAACATGTGGAGGTTTGGGGTATAGTCCCATAAAGTCATCCCCACCGGGTCTTCAACCCCAGTCTCCAGGGTGGGAGTCCAATGCTCTCACCACTACTCTACTTGTGCAGTGGAGATCGGCGGGTTGATTTTGGTGTCCTTCTTGATTTTGATGTGCTGGGACTACTGCCTCTTGTGGTGCCAACAGAGAAATGCAGGCCAACATTGTCCGCAGTAACGGAGGGGAGGGAGGGAGTGATGACCGGACGAACGCTATACTAGGTGCGCTGGCTTACAGTCACGCACAAAAAAGCATCAATACATTAAGCTAATTTCTCCATCACCACCTAAAGCTGTGCCAGTCAACAGTCAGTCTAATCACTGAAAATAAACCACATAGGCATAGAGCGACTGGTGCATCACATCCTATACAAAAATTAATTACTATAGGATTTGAAGTGTCCTACTCCTATTGTAATGAGGACTGTCTGTCTATAATGCAGTAGCGTACCGTGGGGTCTTGCACAGGGTCTTCTCCGACATTGTTATTACTCCCAATGCCCCCCAACCCCCCCCCCCCCCCCCTGCACACCCCATACACACACCCAGATAGGGAGAGAAACTACGCACGTAGGGGTCAGTGGAGTCTTTTGGTTTTGATGTTCTGGGACTACTGCCTCTTGTGGTAGCAGCAATGGAATTGCAGGTCAACAACACGACAGCAAGACAGAAAGAAGCACGGACAAAAAGGATTCCCTCTCCAAAAATACGATTTTCCAATGTCAGTGTAAACCCAGGAGACTTGGAGTAAAAGCAATTCACTTGATCGTGTAGAATAGCTTGTTCCAAGCCAACATCTGTGAGAGGTAAGAGGAGTGTTTTCCAGTAAGAGTTTTAAAGATAAATAAATACCAATGATTGTTTTGTCTCTCAGTGAGAGAAGGCCATCCAACCATATCATAAAGTGCACAGTGATGAGTGTCATATTTAGCTCCTGTAATAAATCTAATAGCAGAATGGTAGACTGAATCCAGAGGCTTTAAGGTTGAGGCTGCCGCATTCCTATACACAACATCACCATAATCTAAGACTGATAGGAACACTGCCTCCAGAACCCTCTTCCTACAGCCTAAGGGGAAGCTGGACCTGTTTCTGTACAAGAAGACAAATTTCTGCCGCAGCTTGGAGACAAGGCTATCAATATGGAATTTAAAAGTAAATTTATCATCAAGCCACACACCCAGGTACTTGTATTCAGTGACTCTCTTTATGCTAGACCCATCAGAGGTAGAGATTTGTAGATGAACATAAATTCATGTTTCTAGCTCGCGAGAATATCATACATTTTGTTTTACTAGCATTAAGAACTAATTTAAGATTAAAAAGAGCCTCCTGGATTAAATTAAAGGAAAGCTGCAGCTTTGCAATGGAGTGCTGGACAGAATCAGCTACACAATACACAACAGTATCATCAGCATACAAGTGGGTGTGACAATCACACAGAGAAGCGATAATATCATTTACATAAATGGTAAAAAGTACTGGTCCCAAGACTGAACCTTGCGGTACACCTTTAGTTACTGTCAGGAATTCAGATTAAACTGAGCCTTCACACATTGACATCTACCAGACAAGTATTCCTGAAACCAAGCGCAAGCAGAACCACCCAGGCCAATATCAGCTAATGATGTGATCAACAGTGTCAAAGGCTTTTGACAGATCGGTAAAAAGTGCAGCACAGTGTTTTCTGTTGTCAAATGCAGATGTGATGTAATTTGTAACAAGAGTACATTGTGCTATGGTTTGCTCTGAATCCTGACTGATGTGTACTTAATACTGAGTGAGTTGAGGAAAGATTTGACTTGGATATTTACCAATGATTCCAGGACTTTCGTTAGGCAGGGTAATTTTGAGATTGGACGGTTATTATTTAAATCAGCTCTAATGCCACCTTTGTACAGTAGGATCCCATGGGCAGATTTCCAAAGAACTGGGATTTTGGCAGAAGAAATGGAGCAGTTAAAATGTGCGTCAGATGCTGGGTAATAAAAGGATTATCTTCACCAGCAGAGCTCCTGGGATCAAGTGATAACAAGGCATCGTAAACACTATCAAATGAAAAATGCCATACTCCCACACACACTTTTTCTCTGCTTTTAATCTGCCAATGTTTCGGTTAGACCTTCATCAGGACAGAAATCTGTCCTGTCTAACCGAAACGTTGGCAGATTAAAAGCAAAGAAAAAGTGTGTGCGGGAGTATATCATTTTTCATTTGAAACTTTTAAGGGGATTTACTCCCAGCACCACAACATTGTGAGAGTGTGCATGTTGGTATTTTCACTTGGATCATAAACAGTATTACATGTAAATGGTCTGAAGGAAAACAGGGGGCGGCCTTAACAGTGCTGACAACAGTAGAGTGAGAAGTAGGGGGTCCCGAATATCCCTTGTCAAATAAATGAACAGAATATCCCTTGTCATGAATATAAATGAATGTGCAGCTTTGAAGTGCCTGTTAAAGGCAAGACAAATATCATTTTCATTAGTAATCACACTATTATCAACCTCAATTTGAGTGGGCAAGGAACATGTGTTTTTGTTATTATTTATATTAACAGTATTCCAAAAGGCTTTGGGGATTGAGTAGGAGCTAGTAACTAAATCAGTAGCATGAGACCAGGCATTGTTCCTGTCTATAAACAGAGTTGAGAGTTTCTGTGTGAACCAAGGTGCAACTCTGTCTTTGATTCTGAATTGCTTAAAAGGTGCATATTTATTAACACATGATAGAAAACTGTTAATATAACCGTCTAGCGCCACCTGGGCATCTGAGAGCCCGCATACGCAATGCAAACTGCTGTGCAAAATACCATTTAAAAAGGTGTGCTCATCAAAATCCCAAAAGTTTCTTTTCAAAACCAAGCGCGGCCTTGCCTTTGGCAATTTCGTGTGTCTAAAAATGAGTGAGGACAACTGCAGTGTGTTGAGCTCTACTGACTATTAACGATGTTATAGGTGTCACTACTTAACTTGAACGGGATCAGCCATTATCTCTTCCAGGGTACCTGACTAGCTGACGGGGTCACACTGTGTTGTTTTTTTGCAGCAGTTCCACAAGACAGACCTTGATTCATGCGTGTGGAGGACTGCTGTGACAAGCCTGCTCATAAATCCACAAACCCTTAGCTACATTTGGATAACTCATATGTGGAGTACAGTAATAATCATCATGGAAAAAAAAACATTATTTCTGAAACTAAATGTAGAGACTGCTTATCATGCAGGCTAACTGTATGCGGTTGTTTTGTAGGGGAGTACATCGTCGGTCAACGCGACAACATTTCCCCATGGTTGGCGCTGGCGTCGTGCGTCGTCGTCGCCGAGTTGTAAAATCCGCTGATTGACGGCGGAGCTACGGGGGATTAGGACCAGGTATGTGCTCCGCCACGTCTCCACTTGCATAAGCACCACATAGCTACTGACAGCACAGTGTGTGTGTGTGTGTGTGTGTGTGTGTGTGTGTGTGTGTGATGTGTGAAAAAGAAAGTGATCCTGCTGGTCCATGAATTGTGATTGTATACTGACTGCACCTTTAGTATTTATGTCCCTGTGTGTCATTTTCTTTACTGTATGTGTGTGTGTGTGTGTGTGTGAGAGAGAGAGAGAGAAAAAGAGAGTGTTCTTACACATACGTACATGCATGTGAGTGAGTGTGAAGGTATTTCTGGCGAAAACATCACAAAAAAAGATTTAATGAAATAAAATGTTCCTCATTCTTTCAGTGTTAGTACAGATACTGTAGTGGTGTTCAGTACAATTCCTTTGCTCAGCAGAGATCCCTGGGAAGCCTGTCTCTAGTGAAGGCGTGTACGGTACGGTGTGTGACTGTAGGGGATACTGTAGCTGGTACGGTGAGTGACTGTAGGGGATACTGTAACTGGTACGGTGTGTGACTGTAGGGGATACTGTAACTGGTACGGGGCGTGACTGTAGGGGATACTGTACGGTACGGTGCGTGACTGTAGGGGATACTGTAACTGGTACGGGACGTGACTGTAGGAGATACTGTAGCTGGTACGGGGCGTGACTGTAGGAGATACTGTAACTGGTACGGTGAGTGACTGTAGGAGATACTGTAACTGGTACGGGGCGTGACTGTAGGAGATACTGTAACTGGTACGGTGAGTGACTGTAGGAGATACTGTACGGTACGGGGCGTGACTGTAGGGGATACTGTAACTGGTACGGGGCGTGACTGTAGGGGATACTGTAACTGGTACGGGGCGTGACTGTAGGAGATACTGTAACTGGTACGGTGAGTGACTGTAGGCGATACTGTAACTGGTACGGGGCGTGACTGTAGGGGATACTGTAACTGGTACGGGGCGTGACTGTAGGGGATACTGTAACTGGTACGGTGCGTGACTGTAGGAGATACTGTAACTGTGGACTTTGGTAATGATGACACCTGTTACAAGCCATCGTACTGTATCTGTGTGTGTGTGTGTGTGTAAGCCATCATACTGTATCTGTGTGTGTGTGTGTGTAAGCCATCATACTGTATCTGTGTGTGTGTGTGTGTGTGTGTGTGTGTGTGTGTATGCCATCGTACTGTATCTGATACAGAACAAGCCCCATGACGGAGAGAGAGGGTTCAAAAGTACATGTGCTTTCCTGACGCCCCACTTATCAGACATCTACCTCTGTGTGTGTGAGTGTGTGTTTGTGTGTGTGTGTGTGTGTGTGTGTGTGTGTGTGTTTGTGTGTGTTTGTGAGTGTGTGTGTGTGTGTGTGTGCGTGTGTTTGTGTGGTGTGTGTTTGTGTGTGTGTGTGTTTGTGTGTATGCCAGGGTTTTCCAGTGTATCCTTGTTTACAGACAGACGTCTCCAAGCCTGTTTATATTGGACACAAACAAACACATTCAGCGACAGTTAACTGCTCTGTGCGTTACACACAAGCGCGCGCACACACAGACACACACACACACATAGACACACACACACACACAGACACACACACACACACACACACACACACACACACACACACACACACACACACTGTGCGGGCCCTGGAAGGCTGGGACTGAGGGTTGACTGGGGCAGGAGCACAGAGGAGGAGAAAGACTAGAAGGCTGACTGCAGGTATGGAGGGAAGGGGGACGGGGAGGATGAGAGAGAGAGAGAGAGAGAGAGAGAGAGAGAGAGAGAGAGAGAGAGAGAGAGAGAGAGAGAGAGAGAGAGAGAGATATGGTGTTGACGTGTGTGATGAGATCTGACAGGTTCCTAGGGCACTGCTGGCCATCCTCCTGACCTGTCTTCTCCTTCAGATTTCAGTCATGTGTGTGTGTGTGTGTGTGTGTGTGTGTGTGTGTGTGTGTGAGTGTGTGTGTGTGTGTGTCTGTGTGTGTGTGTCTGTGTGTGTGTGTGTCTGTGTGTGAGAGGAGAGAGAGAGAGAGAGAGAGAGTGTGTGTGTGTGTGTGTGTGTGAGAGAGAGCGCGAGAGAGAGAGAGAGAGAGAGCGTGTGTGTGTGTGTTGACGTGTCATTCACACATGTACACACATAAGCTCACACACACACACACACACACACAGACACACACACACACACACACACACACACACACACACACGTACACAGTCTCCATAAATCTTGCTGAGGTTGGATTGTACGAACAGGTCCCCAGTCTCAACCCCATTACTCTCTTCTGTCATGTCTGGGGGACACCAGGGTGCGTGGGGGGGGCAGGGGGAGACCAAGGGGTATGGGGGGGGGGTAGGGGGAGACCAGGGGGAGGTAGGTGGAGATAGGGGGATACCAGGGGGCGTGGGGGGGGGGGGGGTAGGGGACACAACACTGGACACTACAGCTGCACACCTTTCACAGAACATAACTCAACGGATACTGAGGGAAAGAAGAGGGAGCATAGAAGACTGGCCTGCTGGTTCACACAAGACAGATGGACAGACAGACGGACGGACGGACGGACGGACGGACATTGTGTGTGTGTGTGAGCGAGAGAGAATGTATGTGTGTTCGTGAGTGTGTGTGTACGTGTAGATGTGTGGGTTCATGTGTGTGTGTGTGTGTGTGAGTGAGAGAGAGAGAGAATGTGTGTGTGTGTGAGTGTGTGTGTGTGTGTGTGTGTGTGTGAGTGAGAGAGAGAGAGAATGCGTGTGTGTGTGTGAGTGTGTGTGTGTGCGTGCGCGTTTCCCAGCGAGGCAGACACACCGCCACATGGAGAATGGTGGGTAGTGCAGAGCGCCATGCAGAGTGAGGAGAGGAGAACAGGATCCCTCTCTAAGTAAGGTTTGTTTTCCAGTAACAGAGAGAATGACCTTTCACCTTTCAGCCCCCAGGCTCCTGGGGAGAGATCTGTCAAACTGCTCTCTAATTGAGATAATTTAGGGAGCGTTTTCGGAGGATGTGTAATGGTTTCTAATTGCCGGTCTCACCCTCTAGGACTATCCTTGCTGCTACTCTGTATCAAACTCCTGCTTCTCTCCACTTTCCCCTGACTGGGTCCAATAACAAACGCCAGGAGAGAGCGACGCGCACGTCTTCTTCTTCTCTGGTGTCTCGCCAGGAGAGAGCTCGTCTTCCCCAGCTGCTTCCGCTCTGCTCATCTCTCCTGGGCGTCTCATCTCGCTGGGTTATTTTAGCGCCGCGTCATATCAAATCGAATCAGACTTATTTATATAGCGCATTTCATACACGGAGGCAACACACTGCGCTTTACAGGGAGAAAAGGGGGGTGGGGGTTGGGGGGGGGGGGGTGCAGAGATCCTACCGCTAATTTTCCAGAGGGATGCAAAAAAAAAAAACGGTCATGTGCTGAACACGTTGTGGTTTTGTCCTCGCTGCGCCGTGTACGGATAACGCGCGGTCCCCTCTGACCTGCTGATTGGCTGCCTCAGCGTGCCGCCGCCTCGTCTCCACTCTCGCGGAAGGACCCCTCCGCCCCGGGACCCGCAGCTCACCTTTTCCAACAGGCGACCCGCGCGGCCTACTATCCCCGAACGCTTATCTCGCATGAAGAAGTTATGCAGCGTGTAAAATACGGCTCGGGTCCTAAACCAGATCCCGCCAACGCAGGGTAGACAGGAAGTGGCTCTGTCATGCGTCTCCCACAGACCCTGTGGCTACAGCAGGCCCAGATAGGCCTAACCTGTTTCCATGGTGTGCCTGCAAAGCCATATCTCGTCCATATCTATACGGTCGGTGAGGACTATCTCGTCAACCATAAGCAAACACATTATTCTGGAATCTCCACAGCAGTAAAGATAAGCCAGGCTCATTCGCTGATTCTTTATGATACCACAGCTGAACTTTAGTTAAAGTTTGACTGGTCGATAATCTGGAACGGGACCGTGACGTCGGGGGAGGGGGGGGGTGGGGACGTCGACATGGCACGCCGGAACGGAACACCTCCGGAGTGGGGGGGGGGGCGGGGCGGCGACTGCGGGCGACTGTCCCAGCTCCTCGGCTAAGAAGCATCCGGTCCACGGTCCGAAGGGTATTCAGCCACGCCCGGGGGAGGGGGGGGGGTGGGATGTGGGGGGGGGGGCGACGGCGCTTCCGGGGACGCAAACCCGTCAGCGGTCATCGTCGTGTTTCGACACGGCGCTGAAGTGACCTTTAACACGACTTCTTATCTCTGGTGTCTGCCGTGTCTGAGGGGTCACGGTGGGGTCACGGTGGTGGTAAAGCCTTCTTTACTGCCGGAATCCCAGTTAAGGCCCTCCAGACGCCGGCTAAACCCTCTCTTACCACACTCTGTTCAACCAGGAGCACTACCGTACTTCCTCCCCCCCCACGTGTGTAGACTTTGAAACCAATCCAACTTCTGTTGACTTTACCTGGGAATCAAGAGCCACTCCTTGATTCGGTGGAAGAGGCGCGAAGAGGAACACACACACGCACACACACACACCACACACACACACACACACACACACACACACACACATATGTTTATTGGAGACACAGCGGTTACCAAGTCCAACCGCCTCCAACCCCACATCCCCAAACAACCGTCCTCTGACAATAAGCTCTCCCAGGCCCTCGCTCCGTACCCCCCCCCCCCCCCTGTCGCGCTCCCTCTCCCCTCCTCTCCCTCCTCCTCTCCTCTCCTCTCCTCCTCCTCCTCTCCTCTTCCCTCCTCTCCCCTCCTCTCTCCCCTCCTCTCTTCTCCCCTCCTCTCCCCTCCTCTCTCCCCTCCTCTCCCCTCCTCTCCCCTCCTCTCTCCCCTCCTCTCCTCCTCCGTGGGTACGGCGGTGCTGATGTGAACCGGTGGACAGATGGGCCTGGCAGCCGGACAACAGGCTGTTCCGTTCTCAGCGTCTGCCCCTCCCCCCCCCCCCCCCCCCCCGTGGGGTCTCTCTTCTCCTCTCTCTCTCTCTCCCCGTCACTTCTCATTCCGCTCCTCTCTCCTCTTCTTTCACCTCTCTCTCTCTCCCTCTCTCTCTCTCCCTCTCCCTCTCCCTCCCTCTCTCCTGGCCCCATGCTAAGGCACGCCTTCATTAAATGTCAATTATATGCCACGGACCACACAGAGCAGGACGGGACATAAATGCTTCCCTGACCCCTGGGGGTCAGAATGCTCGTTGCCATTCAGCTGTCAGAGAAGGACAGCATGCTCGGAGATCCGCCCCGGTGGACAGGACCGCCTTGACCCCGACCCAGGATGACACGAGGAAACTAATGTCATTGGACAAAATCGTTACGAGGCCTATAATAGGCTAATAGTGTCTGTAATTGCTCTACAGTATCTTCCTATCTTCATCTGATGATAATGATGATGCATCATCATCATGATGACGATGATCATGATCATGATAATACTGTTTTTTTGTATTGCATTTGCACTGTCATGTCTTGAGTTTCTTATCTTAAAACATACACTTGTTTGTTTGATGCCACCATCAAGTAATGCAACTTACAATATAGCTCCTCCAAATGTCAGCTACTGTACAGGAAAAGCTTCAAATCGGAAATGAAATCAACGAAAGATGTGGGTGAGTGTGTCTCTCTCTGCATGTCTGCGTGTGTGAATATTTTGGTCACACATCTGTGCAGTAGTCCCCTGCTGGTGCGTGGTGTGTGTGTGTGTGCACGCGGGTCCCATACCCAGGCATGGAATGGACAGATGGTGTGTG
>NC_140249.1:15052727-15068290 GCF_949987555.1 Borostomias antarcticus | reverse complement strand
GGACACGGCCAGTATCAGTGGCTGGCAGGGTGTTACACTTAAAGCTGTCACTGTGTCTGATGGCCTCACAGTTAGTTCCGCCTGGCAGGGCATTCTAGAGACAACATGAACAGTCCCTTTTTACAGTTCTTATTGGTGTCACTGTGCCTGGCATTCTAGAGACAAAGTGAACAGTCTCTTTCACAGTTAGCTCTTAAAAGAATTGTGCCTGGCTTTAGAGAGACAAGGTGAACAATCTCAGTCTCTTTTCACACGGTAAGTAATACTTCTCTCTTAACCAGTTGCTCAGGCCTACTAGCTTGTTGACATTCTCAGATGACAGACGTGATCTCTTCTTCTGAACGATGCGGCCGTGACCTGTCAGAGAAAACGATGTCTCACATGGCACTGTGGAGGAAGGTGTAGCCAAGTACCTTTGTGCAATAGGAGCTAGCTCACAATGGGCAGCTGTGTGTGTAGCCCAACACCACAGTGGACACTCCTCTGGGTCAAGACTGGGCTCTGCTCTATACCTGTCCAGAGGGTTATCTGACCACACCTCATCATCAGACCCTTGAGTCTTCCTGCATCAGTAGGAGGACCATCTTCTTCCTCCTTGAATCTGGGATGGGAAGAGTTTAAGTTGACATAATATGCAACAGTTACATGTAGCCAGGGGCATCATGCAACCCCAAAAACCGAGGGGGCACGCGTAGCGCGCACAACATTTTAGTGTTTTTTGTGTGCATTTTTGCAGTTTAAAATCAGGACACAGCACACTACCAGTTGCCACTCAAGCGGTGTGAAATTAAACTTACCGGTAGCGTTCTTTTAAGGACTTTCAAAATAAAAGTGAGGGAAAACAAATCTACTTTTTTTTACTCACTTGGCATTTGTCCGAATGATATACTGTATACTGAAGTATGAAGTATATTGAATCTGATATACTGAATAGCCTAATATTTGGAGGACCTGTTCATCAGTCAAGGACAACCTTAATCTAAATGTATGCAAGCAGACCATGAAAATGTGTTTATCTGAGATGAGGGGGGGGGGGCTTCCAGGTCCAGAGGGTGTTTGGCTTTTTGAAAGAGGTTATGGTGGCTTTTCGAGGTGGTAAAATTAAAATAATACATTAATACATACATAAAAATAATTAAAATAATACATTCAGCTCAGTAGAGAAAATAATCATAGCATTGCATCCGCATCCGCATTGTAAAATGTAATGGTAAACAAACAATAACAGAAATGAAAAAAATATATAATAACACCCCCACATCTGAGGGGGTATGTGCCCCCTCAAGTTCTATAGGCATGACGCCTCTGCATGTAGCCTACATTGAAATGACTGCTTCTCTCTCTACACAGCTTATCAGTTCACCAGTGTGACAAACCTTTAGCCATGACGTTTAGTTCCTCCTTCCGCTTGTTGAGGTCCTCTGTGAACGCAGTCTTCAAGCGTACGACAGGCAGGGTCATCATCTCAGACTTCCATCGTACGCTGGAGATGACCGTGAAGGTAGCACTGCAGAGCAGGACACATATTTTGTCACCACCCAAGAGATTAGTGACATACCTACAAACACGCAGACACACAAAAGAGCAACAGAATGACTTCACTTTTCATTCAGATTACATCCATTAAAAAGGCCTAAAATTATTTCTATAATACAATACCAAAGTGACTATTACAATAGCCTAATGAGAAAGTGACTGCTACAGTAGACTGTTACAATAGCCTAATGAGAAAGTGACTGTTACAGTAGACTGTTACAATAGCCTAATGAGAAAGTTGTTACGGCGGCACCTCCGCGCGCATTCCCCTCCGCTCCTCCGAGCTTGCCGGTGGCCCGACGCAACGTGCGTCGGTCCGGCTCTACCCCGCGGCGTTCGGGGTCTCCCGAATTCCCGCCTCCTGACTCCGGAGATGGGGCGCATTCGCGCTCCTCATCCCCGGAGAGTAATCCTGAGACGCCCAGCACCTCAGCACGCGCACGGCGCGCGCTCCAACGCCACAGGTGAAGGCAATCGTGGTGATTAGTGAACGCGCTTACGGCTGAGTGCTGCGCACCGGGTCCCAATCATCATCATCGCCTGCCTACAAGAACCCTGGTTTTCTCCATGCTCATCGCCAGATCTTCCCATAGAATACCTGTGACCCAGTGTGCAGTGCTCGGCTTGCCTTCTATCACCACCCCTGGACTGAAACACGGATTCCCTGACCCCCCTTCTGGATATGGACTTTGATTACGGATATTGGACATTGTTTGTTGATCGCCTGACCCCTGCCTGTTTATCGTTTTTGACCTTGCCTGCTGGACTTATTAATTTATTATTAAACCGCCCTTTGGGCTTTGCATTTTTTCTCTGCCTCCGGTGTCGTGCGTTTGGGTCCAGATCCAACCCAGTCATAACAGAAGATCTGGCCAGTATGGACCCAGCCGGCACTGGAGAGCAACCGGAGACACCTTCGGCTCTCCAACTCCATGGACGGGTGATCGCTGATCATGCCCGACTACTGCGGGAGGCCTCTGTCGCCATGACCGATCTACACACACGGATGGAGGTTCAGAACACCCAACAACAGGCTCAGTATCAGCAGATCCAGGGCCTGGTTGCCATGGTTCAGGCGATGTCCACCCAGATCGCTGCCCTCACCTCCATCGTGTCCCAGGCAAGTCCGGCAGCTCCTGTGGCATCAGCACCCATTCCCGCTCCCGTCCCCGTGCCGACGCCCCAGCCTGTTCCTATGGGCCCCCAGCCCCAGCGTGAACCTCACCTAGCTAACCCCAAGCCATACGATGGGACCTTCTCTGAGTGTAGGGGCTTCCTCATGCAGTGTGGATACATTTTCCAACATCAACCCAGCATGTATTGGTCTGACGCTGCACGGGTGGGCTACATCGCTACACTCACCACTGGGGAGGCTTTGAAGTGGGTCCAGGCAGCCCTGGGTCCGGGCAGTCACCTCCGCGATGACTATGCTGCTTTTGAGGCCGAGTTTAGGCTAGTTTTTGATCATGCTGCTGATGGTCAGGACGTTAATGCCCGTCTCACCACCATCCAGCAGGGTGGCCGCTCCGTGGCTGCCTACGCTACCGAGTTCCGCACCCTGGCTATGGGTAGCGGGTGGAACGACGTCGGTCTGCGCAGCGAGTTCCGACGAGGCCTGAGCGAGACTCTCAAGGACGCGCTGGTCAGGGACCGCCCCACCTCCCTTAACCAACTCATCTTTCTCGCAATGGAAATCGACGAACGCAACCAGGAGAGGAAGCGTGAGAAAGCGCTGCGTCATCCCGCCCCCTCTGGTCGCTCTCCGGGCATGTTCGGTACAAACTCCTCCACCGTTCCACTCACTCTGACCATGCCTGCTCTAACCGGCGAAGAGCCCATGCAAGTGGGTAGGGCTCGCCTCACGGCTGTTGAGAAGGACCGAAGGAGGGCACTGGGATTGTGTCTCTACTGTGGAGCTAAGGGCCATCTGAGGGACAACTGTCCCACTCTGCCAAAAGAGTAGGCTCACCAGCCAGGAGGGGATTTCTGGTGAGCCGTGTTACCCATTCCCCACCATCTGTCAGCCCTGCCCGGTTCGAAGTTACCCTCGCCTGGCACGGGCAGACGCTTACCATCGGTGCGCTCATTGACTCTGGGGCTGATGACAACTTTGTTGATGCGCACCTTGCCGCCTCAGCGGCTTTCCCCCTCGCCGCCCTGGAAACCCCTCTCACCGTCTCGGCCTTGGATGGACACGACCTAGGCCCCCTCACACACCGGACCGAGCCTCTGACCATGACAATTTCCGGAAATCACGTGGAGGAGATCCGGTTCTACATTCTTGAGACCCCCCGGGCTCCTCTCATTCTGGGCCGACCATGGCTGGAGCTCCATGTGCCGCATGTCAGCTACGGCCCCGGCCGCATTCTGAGCTGGAGCACGGCCTGTTACGCGCGGTGCCTCCGTGCTGCTCAGACTCCCTCCCTGTCGTCTCGGCCGCCCCCTGCTCCCCCCGACCTCTCCACCGTGCCAGAGGTTTACCACGACCTGGGAGAGGCCTTCAGCAAGGAGCGCGCCCGCACCCTTCCCCCGCACCGGCCCTACGACTGCGCCATTGAGCTCCGCCCCGGCGCCCAGCTCCCAGTTAGTCGCCTGTACAACCTCTCCCTCCCTGAGAAGGCGGCTATGGACAGCTACATCTCTGAGTGTCTGGCTGAGGGCCTCATCCGACCCACTCTCTCCCCGGTGGCGGCGGGGTTCTTCTTCGTGAAGAAGAAGGGTGGGGACCTCAGGCCATGCATTGACTACCGGGAGCTGAACGCCATCACCATCAGGAACACGTACCCTCTCCCTCTCATGAGTTCCAACTTCGAACCCCTCCTGGAGGCCACCATCTTCACGAAGTTGGACCTCCGGAACGCCTACCACCTGGTTCGAATCCGTGAGGGGGATGAGGGGAAGACCGCGTTCAAGACTCCCCGAGGCCATTACGAATACCTAGTCATGCCGTTTGGCCTCACCAACGCCCCCTCCGTGTTCCAGGCTATGATGAATGACATCCTCCGGGACATGCTGGATATCTTTGTTGTGCTCTACCTCGACGACATCCTGGTGTTCTCCAGGAGCGCTGAGGAACACGTCCAGCACGTCCGCCTTGTCATCCAGCGTCTCCTGGAGAACTGCCTCTTCATCAAGGCCGAGAAGTGCACCTTCCACACTCCCTCTGTGGAGTTCCTGGGACTTATTGTGGAAGGTGGACAAACACGGCCTGATCCCAAGAAGATCCAGGCTGTCGTCGAGTGGAGCCAACCCACCACCCGTAAGCAGCTGCAGTCCTTCCTTGGCTTCGCCAACTTCTACCGGCGATTCATACGGGACTACAGCCGGGTGGCCGCTCCCCTCACTGCCCTCACCTCCTCTCTGCGTCCTTTTACCTGGACACCTGCAGCCAGTGCCGCCTTCACCGACCTCAAGAGGCGGTTCACCTCCGCGCCGGTCCTGCTTCATCCCGACCCCTCGAGGCCCTTCACCGTGGAGGTGGACGCTTCAGACACGGGTCTCGGCGGGGTTCTCTCAACAGTCAGCGGCCGACCAGAAGATGCATCCCTGCGCCTTCTTCTCCCGCCGCTTCACACCTGCAGAGGAGAACTACGACATCGGCAACAGGGAGCTGCTCGTCACCGTCTGGTCGGACCACAAGAACCTGACCTACCTCAGGTCGGCCAGGCGGCTGACCTCCCGTCAGGCGCGCTGGGCCCTGTACCTCGGACGGTTTAATTTCCACATCACTTACCGTCCGGGGTCCAAGAACACCAAGGCTGACGCACTGTCTCGGCTTTATGCGGCAGGGGAGGATCTTACCACTCCGGACACTATTCTTCCCGCCTCCCGGGTGATCGGAGTGGTCACCATGAACGTCGAGGCAGTGGTCAGGAGGGCCCAGCGCACCCAACCTGACCCCCGGACTGGCTCGCCCAACCGGCTGTTCGTCCCGGCTGCCGTCCGGTCCCGAGTACTCCAGTGGGGACATGCGAGCCGGTTTGCCTGCCACCCGGGTTCCCACCGTACGCTGTCATTCCTACGCCGGCGGTTCTGGTGGCCCACCATGGCAGCGGACGTCAGAGAGTTTGTCTCCGCCTGCACCACCTGCGTCCGCAGCAAGGCATCCCACCAGCCGCCGGCTGGCCTGTTGCGACCCCTTCCTGTGCCCAGTCGTCCGTGGTCACACATCGCACTGGACTTCGTGACCGGTCTCCCTCCCTCCCGGGGAAACACCACCATCCTGACCATTGTGGACCGGTTTTCGAAGTCTGTGCGCCTCGTGGCCCTACCCAAGCTCCCCACCTCGATGGAGACGGCGGAGCTGCTGACTGAGCACGTCTTTCGGCTCTACGGTCTGCCCCAGGATGTGGTGTCTGACCGTGGACCCCAGTTCACGTCTCAGGTATGGAGGGCATTCTGTGCGGGGATTGGGGCCACGGTCAGTCTCTCTTCTGGTTACCATCCACAGACCAACGGCCAGGCGGAGAGAGCCAACCAGAGCCTGGAGTCAGCCCTCCGGTGCATGTCCTCCCTTCACACATCCTCCTGGAGTCAGGACCTGCCCTGGGTCGAGTACTCACTGAACGCCATGGTCAGCGATTCCACCGGCAAGTCACCCTTCGAGTGCTCCCTGGGGTACCAGCCTCCCCTGTTCCTGCTCCAGGAGGCCGAGGCGTCGGTGCCGTCAGTCCAGGCTCATCTCCGCCAGTGCCAGAGGGTCTGGTCCGCGGTGCGGTCCGCCCTGCTCCGCGCTACAGCGCGCGCCTCCCGCGGTGCCAACCGGCGGCGTGTCCCGGCCCCGGTGTACCAGGTCGGTCAACGGGTTTACCTCTCCACTGCTGACCTGCCCCTCCACGTCTCCTCCAGGAAGCTGGCGTCGAGGTTCATCGGGCCCTACCCCATCGACCGGGTCATCAACCCCGCCGCTGTCCGGTTGATTCTCCCCGCCTCCCTTCGCCGGGTCCATCCGGTTTTCCATGTGTCTCGGGTCAAGCCCGTCGTCACCAGCACCCTCGTGCCACCGGCTCCCGCGCCGCCCCCTCCGCAGCTGGTGGATGGCCACCCTCAGTGGGCGGTGAGGCGGCTGCTGAAGGTCCGCCGCCAGGGCCGTGGGTTCCAATACCTGGTCGACTGGGTGGGGTATGGCCCGGAGGAACGGAGCTGGGTTCCTCGGTCCCAGATCATGACCCCTGTTCTCCTCCGCGACTTCTACCGGGCCCATCCTGATGCCCCCGGTCGGTCGCCAGGTGGCTCCCGCTTGGGGGGGGGTCCTGTTACGGCGGCACCTCCGCGCGCATTCCCCTCCGCTCCTCCGAGCTTGCCGGTGGCCCGACGCAACGTGCGTCGGCCCGGCTCTACCCCGCGGCGTTCGGGGTCTCCCGAATTCCCGCCTCCTGACTCCGGAGATGGGGCGCATTCGCGCTCCTCATCCCCGGAGAGTAATCCTGAGACGCCCAGCACCTCAGCACGCGCACGGCGCGCGCTCCAACGCCACAGGTGAAGGCAATCGTGGTGATTAGTGAACGCGCTTACGGCTGAGTGCTGCGCACCGGGTCCCAATCATCATCATCGCCTGCCTACAAGAACCCTGGTTTTCTCCATGCTCATCGCCAGATCTTCCCATAGAATACCTGTGACCCAGTGTGCAGTGCTCGGCTTGCCTGCTATCACCACCCCTGGACTGAAACACGGATTCCCTGACCCCCCTTCTGGATATGGACTTTGATTACGGATTACGGATATTGGACATTGTTTGTTGATCGCCTGACCCCTGCCTGTTTATCGTTTTTGACCTTGCCTGCTGGACTTATTAATTTATTATTAAACCGCCCTTTGGGCTTTGCATTTTTTCTCTGCCTCCGGTGTCGTGCGTTTGGGTCCAGATCCAACCCAGTCATAACAAAAGTGACTGCTACAGTAGCCTATTACAATAGCCTATTGAGAGGAAGAAGAGATAAGATGAAGGAGAGGCAAAGGAAGAGGTGTGTGTGTGTGTGTGTGTGTGTGTGTGTGTGTGTGTGTGTGTGTGTGTGTGTGTGTGTGTGTGTGTGTGTGTGAGAAAGTGACTACTGGAAAGGAACCTTACTTGCATGGTTCTAGCAGTGTTTCCAGTCTTCCCAGCCTGTCCTGTTCAGCTGCAGTTAGCAGGGCTAAGCTGTGCTGGTGTTGTCTTCAGTGACTGGAGGACTCGCTTTCTCATTTCCAGGGTTGAATTCCAGCGTGTTGGGACATCCTGGATGAAGGATGGAAGCCAGCACAGCTAGTATAGCGTTTGTCGGGTTATCACTCCCTCCCGGTGGAAATGACTTAATGGGACTATACCCCAAACCTCCACACGTTCATCCTTTCACTCCAACCTTTTCATCCCTTACCTAAATTCCACAAGTAGAGTAGTGGTCAGAGCATTGGACTCCCACGCGGGACATTCTCAGAGATTACCATCTACTTACTTCACCACCTAAAGGGAAGTGCATACAGCAGGTAATGATTTTTGTCCAGAAACAGAAGTTGAACCAATTCCAGCAAAATAGCTAACGTTACAGGAATCATCAGTGTAACTGCTTTAGCCACTGATTGCGACCATTAATGTTATGGAAGCTGCTGCTAGTTGTTGTGAGCACATGAGCTAACTGGCTATCCTGCTCTTATTGTGCTGGATTAGCATTGGAAGCATTGGAACTGATGTGTCCAGGTGACAAGACCTATCTTAATTTATCAGACATTATTTCATGTAATTTCAATTCACAGCTATTTCTGGCATGACTAGCTTCTGTCCCTGAACAGAAACAAGCCAGCCACGCACATAAGCCAGGCTGGACCTGGCCTGGTTTCTTCATCGCGTTACTGTTTCCAGATTAATCACATGTAATAACCCCCCAACGCGTTAAGGTTGACAGCCCTAACTAATACATAAAACAAGAAAAATAATAGATCCCATAAGTGTGTGTGTGTGTGTGTGTGTGCATGTGTGTGTCAGAGAACCTCATTCAAGGTCGCTTGGGGACACACTGACTCCCTCAGCCCCTCTGAGGTGTGTGTGTGTGTGTGTGTGTGTGTGTGTGTATGCGTGCTGCAACAGGACCTGGTTCTTCTCATGTCCTTCTCTGGCAGGGCTCTGGGGTCCTCTCTCTCGGTCTTGTTTCTGCTCAGGCAGGTTCTGAGGTGCACACAGAGGGAGGGGGGACTTGTGGACCCTGCGGTGAAGCAGGCGACGTTAAAGGAGTGGAAACACATGTGAACCTCTCTGTCATTGGCCGATTCATCTAAATCCAAAAGTGATTTGATTTCAACAAAAGTCAGATTTTTGCCTTGAAAACAAACAGCTCACGTATCCTAGCTATTCTTTTGGTTCTCATCCTCAAGTCCTGACCTAGCCTGACACTTTGAATCACCATTTCCTTCCGTGTCATTATCCAGTCTGAACAGGCTCCCGTTGCAGCCGTTTTCACGAGATGGGCGTCGCCGAAGGAGTCCTCAGCGATTAGTTCATCCCCTAACCAATCATGTTGCGGAGTTTAATTCAAAGGACGCCGATTGGCCAGGTGTGAATTCCAACCGTGAGATCACTCTGGGCGAGAGCCTTTCCCAACCCTGAATCGCATTTGGGAAAATGTGAAAATTCAGATTCAGGGGCTGGAGCCAGGCTAGCCCTGACCTCTTGCAGCATCCCAACGACCCTTATCGACCTCACACTCTGACCCTCACTAAGGCATTCACTCTCTACCCTTCCTCCTCCTCCTCCTCCTCCCCCATATCTCTCCACCACCTAAGAAAATGACTCGTAGCCCGACCACTAACACTTTCATTACTCCAGCTCCTCTCTCATACCTCACACTATTTATCCTAGTTCCCTCTCTCTCCCCCCCCCCATCCTTTTCTCTCTCTCTCTCTCTCTCTCTCTCTCTCTCTCTCTCTCTCTCATCATTCTCTTTTTAAAAGCATGCCAGGAGACTGGGCTTGTATCCTGTTGCTAGCGAAAGAGGAATCACAAACACAGTGGCGGCGAAAACAACTACTGCACACCAATTTCATCCCAGCAACCACCTCTCTCTCCTGTTATGTTCTCCCACCTCGTTATCTTCCCCTTTCTATTACCCCTCACCCACCCCCCCACCCCCCCCTCCCCGTTCTACACTGTTCCTTCAGGTTTCCAAACAGCAAAGGAAGGAGATAAGGCCGAGGAGGCACAGCAAGCAGAGGAGGCGAGGCAAGGGATCGAGGCTAGGGAAGGGAGGGATCCGTTCTGCTCTATGAGAACAGACCCCCAATCTGTCTCCCCCATCAGGAGGGGGTGAGATCCCAGCCAGGGATCCATTCTGCTCTATGAGAACAGACCCCCAATCTGTCTCCCCCATCAGGAGGGGGTGAGATCCCAGCCAGGGATCCGTTCTGCTCTATGAGAACAGACCCCCAATCTGTCTCCTCCATCAGGAGGGGGTGAGATCCCAGCCAGGGATCCGTTCTGCTCTATGAGAACAGACCCCCAATCTGTCTCCCCCATCAGGAGGGGGTGAGATCCCAGCCAGGGTGTGCACAGATGGAGCCAGGGAGGGATGATGAGAAATGCTCTCCCGGTTAGTTGGCTAATTACAGATCACTCATCTGAGCCCAGGAGCTCAGCAGGGTTCGCTGAGCCATGGGAGCAATACAGAGTTGTGTGTGTGTGTGTGTGTGTGTGTGTGGGGGGGGGGGGCGTACCCTCTCTCCCAACAATTCAATAGCTCATGCCTGTATCCAGCTGATTTTTGGGCGTGGCTCCTGGATGCTCAGTGAGCGAATGCAGATCGGCGAGCGAGTCCGTCGACGGCGTGGCGTTCCCCGCGGAGATCCGGAGGAGAACGTCACAAGGACGTCTGACGGAACGTCTACAGCTAAAGATCTAGTCGCCACCATCGCCCAATCCAATTAAGATTAATCTAATCTGCCCGTCATCTTGATTGAGCGCGGTTGCCATGGGGAGAGTCTTAGATGCGGCGCGTAGACGAGACGAGCGTGTGGGCGGAGCCACAAGGACAGAGGGACGCATAAGAGGGACGGAGGGACATTATGACGTCTTGACGCCCATGGTCCATTGCTGGACAAAAAAACGAAAAAGAAAACACGGAAGACAGCCCAGTTCCTCAGTCGCATCAAACCAGGAAGCGGCGGTCTAATCTGACAGCAGAGGGCAGGGCCTCGGGGGCCTCCTCCCCCCCCCCCCCCCCCCCGGCTAGAGCGATGACCACCGCAGACCTGCGCTCCCGCAGCAATTAGCCAGCGCCGGAGGAGCCCAGACGACCGGAGAGAGACAGACACAGCTCACAGCAAGAGCCATGAGAGGAACGAGGAAGCAGGGAGGCGGGGAGGGGGGGGGCACGCCGGTCTGCCAGGTAGAGTAGGGTGCGACCGGGCGGCAGACGCATGTCCTCTTTCTGAGAAAAGATGAAAGAGAGAAAAGAAAACGCATATCAAACCTGAATTGGGAATGAGAGTCTTTCTTCCCTGACAATAACATGATGGAACCTTTGTGGGGCCGGTTGATGTGCATTAATGATGCTACCCAGCGATCCATTGTTTGGCTGTATACCAGTACCTAGGAAAGCCCAGCTGGAAGAATACACCTGCAAATAGCGGTCTTTCTTCTCTCTCTCTCTCTTTCTCTTTCTTACATACACACACACACACACACACACACACACACACACACACCTCGGGGTGTACAAATGACTCACCACCAGTGTGACTGAATGAGCATGTGAGAGTGAGGGAGGGAGGGAGGGAGGGAGGGAGGGAGGGAGGGAGGACTGGAGTAAGACAAATGAAGAGAGAATGTGTTGGAGCTCTCAGATGAGAAGAACAGGATGGGCGTTTTTTTTTTGCCTTGGGCGCTCGTTCTGTTCACCGGCACGTTCCATTATCACACACGGGGGGGAAATAGCGATGCGTTGTCCTATTCCTGGCCGCGGCGCTATCAGCCCGCCCGTCAACGCCACTGTGTCCACCCCCGCGTCCTGCGCCGACCACGGCGGACAGGCCCGGGGAGCCGGATGGGTAGATGGGACGCCAGGGGACAGCGGAGGGAGAGGACAGGGGGAGTGACGGGGGCTGTCAGGGGGAGAGATGGACACCCCCCAGCCCTCCCATCTCCTCCCTGTCGCTGTTCATCAGCAGGGGAGGGACACAGCAAGAGACGTCTCTGCCTGTCAGACCTGACGGATGTCTGTCTGTCTGGGACAGCCCCAAAGCCTAGGGCCAATGGGCCAATCTGTCTGTCTTTCTATCTGTCTGTGTATCTGTCTGTGTATCTGTCTATCTGTCTGTCTTTCTATCTGTCTGTCTATCTGTCTGTGTATCTGTCTTTCTATCTGTCTGTCTGTCTGTCTTTCTATCTGTCTGTCTTTCTATCTGTCTGTCTGTCTTTCTATCTGTCTGTCTGTCTGTCTGTCTTTCTATCTGTCTGTCTGTCTGTCTGTCTGTCTGTCTGTCTGTCTGTCTGTCTGTCTGTCTGTCTTTCTATGACAAAAAGGCTAAAGAGCTGTGCGCACATCCAACCTTAGAAGGCCAGGTGCTGGATCTTAGCGTACATACGTGAGAAGAGGAAAAATCTGCACACTGATTACTCCCGGTCCACTTTATTGAAAATATCGCAATCGATTCGACCCTTAGGTCTTCATCAGGCAACTTCATCTTGCCTGATGAAGACCTAAGGGTCGAAACGTTGCGATATTTTCAATAAAGTAGACCGGGAGAAATCAGTGTCTTTCTATGACCCCCATCTGTGAGTGGCTGCCCACCTCTCAGGCTCCAGCTGTCTGAGCTGAGCGGAGTGACAGATAGAGACAGCTCTGTCTCTGGGTCTGTCTGACCTCAGGGACGCGCCTCGCTCCCTTAACAATCTAACTGGCTTTCAAAATTAGCGAGACCACAGAGGAACTGAGTTACATTTTCAAATGCTTGAATTCCGGGCGCTAAAAGTGATCCAATCTCCATTTCTCTGAGGGAATGTCTAAATGTTATCAGTGAATGTCTAAATGGTGCATGTACAGTGCATCGGGAACGTACTCACACCCCTTCACTTTCTCCACATTTTTATTATGTTAAAGCCTTATTCCAAAATGGGGATACATTTTTGCAAATGTATAAAAAAAAAAAACAACGTAAATATCACTTGTACATAAATATTCAGACCCTGTACTCAGCACTTTGTTGAGGCACCTTTGGCAGTGATTAGATTAGTGATTAGTTGATTGGAGTCCACTTGTGGCAAATGTAATTTATTGTAAAGGGTACAAAAAAATGAGAACACAGTGGCCTCCATCATTCTTAAATGAAAGAAGTTTGGAACCACCAGGTTCGGCCGCCAAACTGAGTAATCGGGGGAGATGGGCCTTGGTCAGGGAGGTGAGCCGAAACCTGATGGTCACTCTGAAAGAGCTCCAGCGTTCCTCTGTGAGGATGGGAGAACCTTCCAGAAGAACAACCATCTCTGCAGCACTCCACCATCAGGCCTTTATGGTAGAGTGGCCAGACTGAAGCCTTTCCTCAGTAAAAGGCACATGGCAGCCTGCTTGGAGTTTGCCAAAAGCCATCTAAAGGACTTTTAGACCATGAGAAACACTTTGGTGACCAATTCTCTGGTCTGCTGTAACCAAGATTGAACTCGTTGGCCTGAATGCCAAGCATCTGGAGGAAACCAGGCAACGCTCATCACTGGGCTGATACCATCCCTACGGTGAAGCATGGTGGTGGCAGCATCATGCTGTGAGGATGTTTTTCAGCGGCAGGAACTGGGAGACTAGTCAGGATCGAGGGAAAGATGAACAGAGCAAAGTACAGAGAGATCCTTGATGAAAACCTGCTCCAGAGAGCTCTGGACCTCACACTGGGGTGAAGGTTCACATCCCAACATGACAATGACCCGAAGCACACAGCCAAGAGAACAAAGGAGTGGCTTTGGAACTGTGAATGTCCTTGAGTGGTCCAGCCAGAGCCCAGACTTGAACCTGATCGAACATCTCTGGAAAGACCTGAAAATAGCTGTGCAGCGACGCTCTGCATCTAACCTGACAGAGCTTGAGAGGATCTGCAGAGAAGAATGGGAAAAATACGACGAATACAGGTGTGCCAAGCTTGTAGCGTCATACCCAAGAAGGCTTGAGGCTGTAATCACTGCCAAAGGTGCCTCAACAAAGTACTGAGTAAAGTACTGTGAATACCTATGTACTGTACATTTGATATTTCCGTTTTTTATTTTTAATACATTTGCTAAAATTTAAACAACAACAAAAACTTTGCACTTTGTCATTATGGGGGTATTGTGTGTAGATTGATGCGAAAAAATGAATTTTGGAATAAGGCTCTACCACAAAATGTGCTACAAGTGAAGGGGTATGAGTACTTTCCGGATGCCCTGAATCTATCACATTTATTTAGACAGGGAAAACATACTGAGACCAGGTCTCTTTTACAGATGTGCGCTGCTTACAAACAACATATACAGTCATTCAGTAGCAGAGTGCAGAAAAAAGTGAGATTTAAACTCAACTACTAATACAGCTTGCATTCTATTTGATAGGTAATCCTGAAACCAGTTGCATGCATTTGCATCCAAGCCTATTTCAGCCAGTCTGTTTAGTAAGACACAGTGATCAACTTTATCAAAGGCTTTGGGTCAATGACCAGTGCAGCACATTTATGTTTATTATCAATAGCTTATTATTTATTGTTCTATAAATGTTCTTAGCCGTTGGACAAACATACTCCAGGAGCTTGTTCCATCGTCTTGTTGAGAGAGGTCAGGGAATAATTTTTTACAGCTCACTTATCTGGCCCCTGGGTGAAACTGATTTTTTTCTTCCCTTTGGAATATGTAGGGGTGGGACCTATGCCCACCCTCCCTTCTTCTCTACAAAGCATAGTGTTACCTCTGTATGAAATGCACTATACAAATAAAGCTTTGATTGTTTGATTGATTGATTGATTGATTGATTGAGCTGAGATAATATTGTTTACCACTGGCGGCTGATGAGCTGCTACAGTACGACCTGTTCTGAATCCAGACTGATGAGGATTCATGACAGAATTTCTGGTTAGAAAGGTGCGGAGTTGGTTATTGTCTAGCTGTTCCAGGATCTGGGCTAAGCAGGATCATTTAGAGATGGGGCGATAGTTATTGACATCTGAGGAGTCTCCTCCTTTTAGAAGCAGGATGTCGTGTGCAGAACCGAGCATTAGGATAACATACTGCGCCTAACACAAAGGG
This sequence comes from Borostomias antarcticus, assembly GCF_949987555.1. Lineage (NCBI taxonomy): Eukaryota > Metazoa > Chordata > Actinopteri > Stomiiformes > Stomiidae > Borostomias > Borostomias antarcticus. Next base: position 15,053,532 of record NC_140249.1, on the reverse strand, counting down.
AATGACGGTGTCTCACAAGGGACAAAACCAGGCTGTCAATATACTAACACTAGTCTCCATCTCACTGAGGCTCAAAAGAGATGCGGTGGCCAATGCTTATCTCCTGAGAATATGTGTGTGTGTGTGTGTGTGTTTGAAGGGGCAGGAGGGGAAGATGAATTGGAAAGTGCATTTACTCTGAGACAGGCAATACATTCTTTTCACCTTAGAGGGAACATGCAATCTGGGAAGAGCTGGAGGTGGGGTCTCTTCAAATAAACAGACCTGCCATATTCTACAGGCACTGGTGCTGTACACAGAGACGCAGAAAAACACCACCACGAAAACAGCTTTTGATCCAGCAGCAGTCGTGTGGTCCTCCATCTTGTACCCCAGCTTCGTCAGGCCCGTGCCGGTAACAGACTCATTAAGGATGGTTACGGTGGCGGGTGTCTGAGCCGCTCATTCGAAACAGCCGACAGATGTCTCTCAAATGACCGCGGAGGGGAAGACGATCTGTTAGGAAGCAATCAAAGCATCCACTAGCATCCCTCTCACGTAACTAATTTAATCGCACGGCTCTCCAAGCAATTAATATCTGTCAATACAAACACACGCATTGTCTCTTTTGCCCATAGGGGTACGTGGCGTCTGCCAGCCGGGTGTGTGTGAGTGTGTGTCTAAGGTGAACCCAGCTGGGAGAGCAGGTGTAATTGGGTGTGCAGAAAAGCGTGACCCCTGCGGTGTCTGTGTCTAAATGAGATCAGACAATCTTCTCCCCTCCATTTCCTCCAGACGCAGCACGCTGCCTCCGCTCCCGGCGTTC
>NC_140249.1:15027727-15047727 GCF_949987555.1 Borostomias antarcticus | reverse complement strand
ATTACATGGATATACTGGCTCGCGCTGGATTTTACATTTCTTCTACATGCCTCCGAACTACACCAAAGTGATCTCGGTGAGTCAAACGTCTTATAATATGTCGGAAATAAGGTCCAGGTTGTCAAAAACGAGCATTGTCCTTTAATGGAAGTGCCAGCCCTCAAGCCCTGGGGGCCACAGGCTAGGTAGGCCAGACACTTTCTTTCCTGGTATGATGTGAAGGGTAGAAGCCCTAACATCACCCAGCCCACCGGTTGCACTCTTTTACAATACAGCCCTACGATGTCAGACAGGCCTAGTAGGCAGTGTGTAACCTAGTAACCTATAACCTATCGTGGTTTTACATTTTGTGTTGTGTGTTAAGGACTAGATGGAATGTAGCTTTTAGCTAAATCTGGTGCGCCCATCTTTTTGTTTCATGCAAACATTTAATGTATGTGCACATTGTCCTATTAAATAAAGGTAAACTAAACTAGTACGGCAAAGGTGAATTTAAATGTCATCATTTACATCAGTTAGAAGTGAAACCTAATAGCCGCCCTGAAACACAAACATTGCTGCAAAGTGAAACAAAGCAAACACACACATGTGCACCTCGGTTTGCCACGCAACCGTACATGTTGGTGCGCAGTGTTAAGTCAGTCCACACATCTATTATTAATCACCAGATCCCTGAACCCTCCTCTCCTACGCTCTGAAAAAGGATGCACACACACACATGCGCATACACACGCACACAATCACACACACGCCCATACACACACACACACAGTCACGCACGCGCATGCACGCACACACACCGGGAAGCTGCCTTGCACATGACCTGAATGTATGTATAAGACGCACCGCACTCACACACCACGCTGCACACACACACACACACACACACACACACACACACACACATACACACTACACTCTGCATACTCACTGTATATACACTGACTGCACTACTTTTTCTACATTGTTCTTTTCTTTAGCTTATCCTTTTGTTGCACTAACTTTTTGTTCTTGCTCTTTGCCCTGTCCTGTCTTTGCCCTGTCCTGTCTTTGTCCTGTCCTGTCTTTGTCCTGTCCTGTCTTTGCCCTGTCCTGACTCCTCCCTGCACCCTGTCCAATGCCGGAAAGCACATTCCTGGCACGTTGTAAGACTGCATGGTAATAAAGGGTTTCTCATTCTGATTCATATGCTTTAAGTAATGCGATGTGAGTTGAGTTGCTGGGGTACGAGAGGTGGTGCACATTTAAAAGTCAGAGTCCCTTCATGCTGCGTTGAGCAGAATAGTGATGATGGTCCCTGTTCAACATTCACTGAGATACACATTCAGCTGAGCACACATCCGCACACACTCAACCGAACACACATTCGCACACACTCAGCTGAACACACGTTCGCACAGGGCGAGCGCGGGAGAGAGATCTGTTGGGGTAAAATGTAAGCCGTTACATTTGTCTAAGGCAATTTCACCTTTCATCTCCAGGGCACCAGTTTCGGGCAGGTCTCCCAGCCGCTGGTGAAGAATTATTTTTAATTACACATATTCATATATTTTAAAGTGCAGCCTCCCCCTATGGAGACAAATTAACTATTTATATTCCGACGGCCCTGCTACACCCTGGGATACATGGGTGTGATAACTTATTTATTCCTGCCAGTGAAGGAAGGCCATTAGTGGAGGACAGAGAGCTCAAACACGGAAACCCATTTGGGTGGAGGGGATGGATTCAGGCTACGACCAGAAAGGCTCCTCCTCTCTCCGGGCCCCGTGTCTCGTCTGCGGTGGGCGGGGTGGACCGGGCCGGACCGGGTGGGCCAGGGGGGGGGGGCAGCGCGCTGGCGCAGTAACAAAGACTTCCTGAGCTCTTACGGGTCATGACTTATTCATGGGCGTTAATGTAGTCCATGTATTATTGATCAGGACCGGTCGTTCCTGGCCTGTGACCGTGGCCAGTCGGACGAGAGGCAGAGAGGGCCCGCGGCCGGGAGAGAAGTCTGGGGCCACGGCAGGAGGGGCCCGGGGCCCCCTGGGGGATGGACGGCTGGAGGGATGGGTTAACGACGCGTGCGTGTGTGTGTGTGTGTGCCTGCCGAGTACAGCCGAGGGTGTAGAACGCAGTCTTAATCTTCCTAAAACCCACTCTCTGGGAAAATTGGAAAAAGTCACACTGCTACCCCCCGCAATTAACCTGACCCCCTCGGTGGAGGAACTTCAGTCGCCCAGTGAGGAGCCAGAGGATGGTGGGGAACCCCGGGTTTAGGGTCACCTACTTCCTGATTAAGCGGACGGTTGTCTTCTCTGTGTACAGAGCTGATCCCCAGGCTAAGCACACAAACCTGATTTGCGTTCCGCAAACGGCGGTGTGATGCATTGTGGGTCGGCTCCGGAGCATTAGCCGGCCGGGCCCATTTCTCAGTGGCGGGGGCACGCAGACCCAGGAGCTCTGGCGTCGGGCGAGAGGAGCCTTAATGGTTATCGATGGCGCCCAGAGGACAGGCTCTTACCCCCGCGCCACAGTAAGCACCGCACTCACACCACACTTAATGAAGTACAACTTGTAGCTTCGGCGGGATGGTTTAACACTGCACACAGCGTTGAGGCCCGGACTGAACACGGGAGGAACAGAGAGAGAGACAGAGAGAGAGACAGAGAGAGACAGAGACTGAGAGAGACAGAGAAAGAGAGAGACAGAGAGACAGAGAGAGACAGAGCGAGAGACAGAGAGACAGAGAGAGAGAGAGAGACAGAGCGAGAGACAGAGACAGAGAGAGACAGAGAGAAAGGAGAGACAGAGAGACAGAGAGAGAGAGAGAGAGAGACAGAGAGACAGAGAGACAGAGAGAGACAGAGAGAGAGACAGAGAGAGAGACAGAGAGAGACAGAGCGAGAGACAGAGAGACAGAGAGAGAGAGAGAGACAGAGCGAGAGACAGAGACAGAGAGAGACAGAGAGAAAGGAGAGACAGAGAGACAGAGAGAGAGAGAGACAGAGCGAGAGACAGAGAGAGACAGAGAGAGACAGAGAGAGACAGAGAGACAGAGAGAGACAGAGAGAGAGACAGAGAGACAGAGAGAGAGAGAGAGACAGAGAGACAGAGAGAGAGACAGAGAGGTGGCTCCACCACCAGAGAACACACCCACACATACACATATCTCAGCTGTACAGGGAGCTTCAATGCGGCCGTGAATGACCTGAGGGAAAAGGCAATGCCTTTTTATACCATCCGAAAATCAATCCAAATTAATATTCCAATTCAAATTTGGCTGAAAATGTTCAAATCAATAATTCAACCAATTGCCCTATATATGGTAGTGAGGTGTGGGGAACCAGGAATTTTCTAACTGGGACAAACATCAAACCCTTCACACTGAATTCTGTAAATACATTCTAAAAGTCCAAAGAAAAACTCCCAACAATGCATGCAGAGCGGAACCTGGCCAATTCCCTCGAATCCATCAAATGTTATATTCATCTCAAAATTAGTGACCTCCTCTCCTACCATCAACAAGCCTTACAAAGCCAAGAGGAGAATATAGAGAGGAGTCCCCTCAGCCAGCTGGTCCTGAGACTGACCTCTGACCCTTCCCTGATAGAGAAGAGTCCTGAGACTGACCTCTGACCCTCCCCTGATAGAGAAGAGTCCTGAGACTGACCTCTAACCCTCCCCTGATAGAGAAGAGTCCTGAGACTGACCTCTGACCCTCCCCTGATAGAGAAGAGTCCTGAGACTGACCTCTAACCTCCCCTGATAGAGAAGAGTCCTGAGACTGACCTCTGACCCTCCCCTGATAGAGAAGAGTCCTGAGACTGACCTCTGACCCTCCCCTGATAGAGAAGAGTCCTGAGACTGACCTCTAACCCTCCCCTGATAGAGAAGAGTCCTGAGACTGACCTCTGACCCTCCCCTGATAGAGAAGAGTCCTGAGACTGACCTCTGACCCTCCCCTGATAGAGAAGAGTCCTGAGACTGACCTCTGACCCTCCCCTGATATAGAAGAGTCCTGAGACTGACCTCTGACCCTCCCCTGATATAGAAGAGTCCTGAGACTGACCTCTAACCCTCCCCTGATAGAGAAGAGTCCTGAGACTGACCTCAGCACAGCCCTCAGACAGTCTGGCCCAACCAAGTTATCACAAAACAAAAAGAAAACTATATTACCTACTGTAAAAATGCCACAAAAACTCAAAGTAAATTAGAATGCAATTTGAACCTAAACTGAGAGTACACAGTGGCAGATTATCTGACCACTGTTACTGATCCAAAACTGAGAAAGACATTGACTATGTCCAGACTCAGTGATCACAGACTGGCCATAGAGACTGGCCCACACAGGCAGGCCTGACTGCCTAGAGAAGACAGACTGTCAGCTCTGTCCACAGAGACAGCTGGAGACAGAGCAACATGTCCTGCTACAATGTAGAACTTATGAGGAAATTAGAACAAAGGTCTTTACAAAATTAAATGTAAACTCAAAAACGTTGATACACTCTCTGACTAGACAAAAACGCAACACATACTTGGAGAACATAGTGTTAGAAGCACCAATATGTGAGTGCATGTTACAGCCTAAGAGAAAATCAGCACAACACATTAAAGCTGTAGTTAATCTCCCCTCAACTTACACTCTGCCTTCTCATTTACTGCTCTACTGCATGTGGGTCTTTGTTTGTTTATTCATTAGTCAATTTATATACTTATTTATTTTACATGTGACATTTAATATTTTGATTTTGTATGAATATATATTTTTTTATTAATTGTTTCTCTATTTACCTATTTTATGACCTATTTCTAGTTAGTTTACTTAATTAATTAATCTATCTATCTGTTAGTATACTTAATTAGTTTTCTCATGTTATTATTGAATTGTATTCTTGATGCTTTGTCAATATTGTTCATTTGACATTCATGCCAATAAAGCATATTGAATTGAAAATGAGAGAGAGAGAGAGAGGGAGAGAGAAAGAGAGAGAGGGGGAGAGAGAGAGGGAGGGAGAGAGAGAGAGAGAGAGAGGGAGAGAGAGGGAGAGAGAGAGAGAGAGGGAGAGAGAGGGAGAGAGATAAATGGACTGTGGGAGAAGGTGAAGGAGAGAATGAGGAGTCAGAAAGGGGGAGTATGTGTGTGTGAGAGAGAAAGCGAGAGATAATGAGACGGAGAGAGAGAAAGAGAGATAAAGAAAAAGAATGAAGAGTGAAGAGAAGTTCGGGCCGATTGTGAGCCCTTGTGAAAAACTTAACTCAGTGTATGATGGGTAATTTGACTTCTCTAAGTGAACGCTCTGCAGGCTTTAATTGGACAGTCTTGCAGGGCTCTCTCTCCATTTCTCACTCTCTCTCTCTCTCTCTCCATTTCTCACACTCTCTCTCTCTCTCCATTTCTCACTCTCTCTTTCTCTTACCGTTTCTTTCTCTCCTATCTCCATGCATCTCTGTCTATCCCTCTCTCTCTGTCTCCAGATTCCAGGTCAGTTTTATTGGCCGTGTTTATGGTTCACATTCTAGGAATGTGACCAGGGTTAGGGCACACGCTGCTGCAGACAACATAGGTCAGGGTTCAGGACAGGACAGTGCAAATGCAATACAAAACAAAAAACTGCAAACACAAAATACAGTGCAAACAAAATACAGTACAATACAAAACTGTCTCTATCTCTCTCTGTCACAGTCTCCATATCTCTGTCCTTCTCTTTCATTTTCCCTCTTTCTCTGTCTCCAATCAATCAATCAATCAATCAATCAATCAATCAATCAATCAATCAATCAATCAATCAACTCTATATATCTATCTATCCATCTATCCATCTATCCATCTATCTATCTATCTATCTATCTATCTATCTATCTATCTATCTATCTATCTATCTATCTAACCAACCAACCAACCAACCAACCAATCAATCCTCTCTCCCCTCCCTGCTCCCCCCCCCCTCTCCATGACCCACCTTATCCCACTTTTCTCCCCTCTCCCCCAACGAGGCCCTCAACCTTGTAACATCTAACCGCCCCACCACGTGCTCCCTAGACCCTGTTCCCTCGACTCTCCTTCAGTCTGTTGCACCCAAACTCCTTCCCTTCCTAACCCACCTCATCAATGCATCTCTTGTATCAGGATGTTTTCCCTCTGCTTTCAAGACTGCCAGAGTCACCCCCCTCCTAAAGAAACCATCTCTCGACCCCTGATGTCAAAAACTACAGACCGGTTTCCCCTCTATCCTTTCTATCCAAAACACTTGAACGTGCTATCTTTAACCAACTCTCTTTGTACCTCCACCAGAACGACCTCCTAGATCCCCACCAGTCCGGGTTCAAGGCTGGCCACTCGACAGAGACCGCCCTCCTTGCAGTGACAGAGTCACTCCATGCTGCGAGAGCGAACTCTCTCTCCTCTGTCCTGATACTCCTAGACCTGTCAGCAGCATTTGATACGGTCGACCACCAGATCCTCCTCTCCACCCTCGAGGAGAAAGGCATCGCTGGCTCTGCACGCTCCCTGTTTGCATCCTACCTGACGGGCCGCTCCTACCAGGTGACATGGAGAGGGTCGATGTCGGAACCGCGTAGTCTGACTACGGGGGTTCCACAAGGGTCTGTCCTGGGTCCTCTCCTGTTTTCCCTCTACACTACATCTCTGGGCTCTGTCATTCACTCACATGGCTTCTCATATCACTGCTATGCCGATGACACTCAACTGGTCCTGTCATTTCCCCCTTCTGATACACAAGTGGAGACACGCATAGCTGGGTGCTTAGCTGACATCTCGGAGTGGATGACGACACATCACCTCAAGCTCAATCTGGACAAGACTGAGCTGCTGTTCCTCCCGGGGAAGGGCTGCCTGCACCGGGACCTGGCCATCACCATTGAAGACACAGTGGTAACCGTGACTCGGACTGCGAGGAATCTGGGTGTGACCCTGGATGACCAACTGTCGTTTTCCACACGTCACATCCGTCACACGTTCCTGCAGATTCATGCTCTACAACATCAGGAGGATTCGCCCTTTCCTCACTGATGAAACAGCGCAGGTACTCATCCAGGCCCTGGTCATCTCCCGCCTGGACTACTGCAACTCCCTCCTCGCTGGGGCGCCGGCGTCAGCCATTAAACCTCTGGAACTTGTCCAGAAAGCTGCTGCTCGCCTGGTGTTCAACCACCCTAAATTCTCCCACACAACTTCCCTCCTCCGTTCCCTACACTGGCTCCCTGTAGCGGCTCGCAGTTTAAAACTCTGGCGCTAACCTACAGGGCAATGAAAGGAACAGCCCCCTCCTACCTCCAGGCCATGGTCAAACCCTACACCCCCTCCGGACCGCTACGCTCTGCTACCTCAGGGCGACTGGTTGCCCCGTCACTCCGAGGCTCCTGCGGTCGATCGACACGGTCACGGCTCTTCTCTGTCCTGGACTGTACTACAACAATCCTCCCGCCTAAGCACTTATTGTATTTTATTGTATTATATTATATTGCACTGTACTTTAGATTGCTATTCTTGCACTTTGCCTTCAGCACTAGATTATGCTCTTAGTCACTTGTTTTAGAGAGAAGATGCACTTGTGAGTTCTGGCAAGTAGTAGTACATTGGCTCTTCCTACGTTAAATGCAATTATTGTTAGTCGCTTTGGATAAAAGCGTCTGCTAAATGACTGTAATGTAATGTAATCAATCAATCAACTCATTTTTATTCATGCTATAGAGAGACAGTACACCAGATGGCCAGAGGACACAGAGAGAAGCATGGAAGGGAAACCCTGAATAACCAGGCAAGCTGCTTTAAGGAGGAAAGGACCCAATTTGGCCAGTTAGAGATTTCCCTCTGGTCTCCCGAGACCCTGAGTAACGCTGTAATGGGCCCTGAACACACCTGCAGTCCTGCCTGGCTCTGTACCGCCGAGACCGATGGGCCCTGAACACACCTGCAGTCCTGCCTGGCTCTGTACCGCCGAGACCGATGGGCCCTGAACACACCTGCAGTCCTGCCTGGCTCTGTACCGCCGAGACCGATGGGCCCTGAACACACCTGCAGTCCTACCTGGTTCTGTACCGCCGAGACCGATGGGCCCTGAACACACCTGCAGTCCTACCTGGTTCTGTACCGCCGAGACCGATGGGCCCTGAACACACCTGCAGTCCTGCCTGGCTCGGTACCGCCGAGACCAAACGGACCCGCCGGGGCCCATCTGAGCAGAGGGACGGCCGTAATGAGGAGAACGAGAGGGAAGAAGAGAGTGTGTGTGTGAGAGTGTGAGAGTGAGTGTGTGTGTGTGTGTGTGGGGGGGGGGGGTTTGTGGGAGTGAGGGAGGGAGTCGAGGAAACTAGAGCAGGGTGAATCGACCACGGCGACGCCCAGGAAGCTGCAGGGGACTGGCGCATGCAAATGAGCCGTCGTCGGCCGAGTCTCGTTAGCGTCGGGGAGGACGGAGACGGTAAGGACGATGAGAGGACAACAGGAGAAGGGAGGAGTGTGCAAATAAAGAGCGTGCTGGTGGATGACTTTAAGCACCGGCTTCCTCCAAACAACCACCATAAATGTCCGTCCTATTGAGCGCGCTGGTGGAGAGGGGGAGGGACTTGTTCCTTCACAGCTCTTACCGATGTGAGAGGTGCTATTATTTAACCTTTAATTTAGCAGGTTAATAACTCCAGCTGCTTACAAAGTCTGGGAGGCAGCCCACACATAACAACAGCGACAACAAGCGAGAAGAGGCCTGTTAATACCAGCCTGACACTAAGCCTAAGGGAACGTGGACTACAGCAAGACTATTTTTTTTAACAATAAAGAAGACATTGGAAATAATTTGATTTGATTTATTTGCTGAGGGACAGCGCAAGTTAATGAACAATCACTATATGATTTTAGCAATACACACAGATTGTAAACTAGCCAGGTTGTAGCCAGAGGCTTATTTCCACCTGTAGTCCCATGGGACGATGTTCCCTAAAAGAAGAGAAGTACAATACTGAAAACCTATAACATTAAATCAAGCATAACATACAACAAAAACATACATCAGGATTATAACAAGATAGCCACATATCTACTAGACTACACGCTTGTGATTCTAGGTGTTACTGTCTATGAGTTCCAGCCTGTGAGTCTATTTACTCACAGGGTGGAATTAACTAGATCTTGACCAGCTCACTGGCCTTGTGGTTAGAGTGTCCCCCCTGAGACGTACCCGTCAAGACGTACCTTTTCGACCTAGCCTACAATCACTAGCTAGGACCTTGAGACACAGAAAGGCAGCCTCAAACCTACCTGTGAATCCTCTGTATACATTGGTATCTATTGATATCTATGTATGCATTGGCGATTTTATAGGGGGGGCAGGGGGGGCAAGTGCCCCCCCTGATTGGACAGCCCAACTCTGCTCAGATTCTTAAAAAAAACAAAACAAAACCTTTTTTTTCTTTTTTACTAATTAACACAATTATTAAATACATAATTGTGGTTTGTACCAGTTTGTGTTAGATCATCATTAATTTTAAAAGTGTATTTATTACTTAAACTAGGCTACCTTTAAAAATATATATATATTCATAATCCACTAATGGCACAACTCGTCCGTCGAAAAAAATGAGATCTACTGATGAGATCTATCGAAGCTAGCACTAGCACTAGCACTAGCACTAGCACTAGCACTAGCACTAGCACTAGCACTAGCACTAGCACTAGCACTAGCACTAGCACTAACACTAGCACTAACACTAACACTAGCACTATCACTAACACTAGCACTAACACTAGCACTAACACTAACACTATCACTAACACTAGCACTAGCACTATCACTAGCACTAGCACTTACACTAGCACTAACACTAGCACTAACACTAGCACTAACACTAGCACTAACACTAGCACTAACACTAGCACTAGCACTAACACTAGCACTAACACTAGCACTAACACTAACACTAGCACTAACACTAGCACTAGCACTAACACTAGCACTAACACTAGCACTAGCACTAGCACTAGCACCAGCACTAGCACCAGCACCAACACCAGCACTAGCACTAGCACTAACACTAGCACTAACACTAGCACTAGCACTAGCACTAACACTAGCACTAACACTAGCACTAACACTAGCACTAGCACCAGCACTAGCACCAGCACCAGCACTAGCACTAACACTAGCACTAACACTAGCAACATCACCATCGGCGAGGAAGCTAGCACCATCAGACAGTTGCAGTTTGATGTTGTGATGTTGGGTATGGCCTAGTGCTCGGCCATAAAGTCATATTGACATGCTCGTGGTGTCTAGATGAAGTTTGATGCGTTGTACATATTGAATTGTCATACAGATTTCTTATTAGCATACTGTTCACAACTGGCATTCTTTGTATATAGACGGGACGGGACGGCAGAACAGGTTGTTTTTTTTCTCACGTCAAAATGTTGCCCCCCCTACTCTCAGAGGGTAAAATCGCCTATGTCTGAGAGTCTAGTTTAGCACAGGATAGTCTAAATGCTGCTTAATAAACCTATATAAACATGATGACTCTACTGGACTATAGAATCACTGCCAAACTCCCGACATGCTGCTGAGGAAATAGTTACTTGTTATATATTCAAATGTTTGGTGACATTTATGTTACTCACTATTGAGATGGAAGTGTTTATGACTGCTGTTGTTTAAGTGATCGGTTAGTGGTTTTCTCTCACCTACTTTTACATCTTAAGTGGTTGTTATTTACCTAAACAGTAAAATAAACACAAGAAAATTAAATGCATGGATCATTATTTATACTGCATGGACATTTGGGATATTTGTTAATTAATTAGCTCTTTTCCCCCTTCACCCCCCCCCCCTCCTCTTCTCCATCCTTCTCCTCCCTCTATACTTCTCTCCCTCCCTCACTCCCTCCCTCCTCATCTCATCAGGGTTCTTTGCAGCAGCCAATTTGTGTATTTTCCGGGATATCATGCATTTCACATACTTTCTCAAAACATTCTGTAGGCATATAGAAGCTGCGTGTTCTAATGGATGTTGCGGGATAGCCAAGCACATATTAGAACATCTGTGCCAAGTCCCGGCATATCAGCTATATCAGTGCCTGTATCGAGGTCTTGTATGGGGTCCATGGACGGGTTTCATGTGATTCGATAATTATAGCTACAAACATGATGATTCGGCAAATCAACTTGCTGCCGTATTACTCGGTTCACCACGGATCTTTCAAACGTAAAGATCCTTTCCAGTAATCCAAACTCCATATCCAATTCCTGTTTTGATTTTTGTTTGATCATTGACTCACACGAACAGACTAATTCCGATTCCGATTTGACGATTAAACTGTAACATAGCATAGCAAACATAGCAAAAACATCTACACACCCGAATATCACAAACAAGAACTTCTGCGTAAGGATTGTTGACATAAACCCATTCTTAAGTGTCATATTCAAGTCTCGTCATAAGAGCTATAGGCTAACGTGCGGGAATGGATGAAGGACTTAAAACAAATTGATAATAAGGACTGTATTGGAACATTTTGACACAATTAGATTATTGAATAGAGAATATTATTTAAAAAAGAAAAGGGCAGGTGTTCTGGGGAGCCTATACCCACGCCCTAGCGGCATATCTCAATAAAGACTTTTTAACTTTTGGCAGTTGCTTTATTTTGAACGAGAGAATATTATTATACTATTAACGCCAAATCCAGGATACTCGTGAAGGCGCCTGCGTTGTTATGAACCAGACCTGGAGTAGTGAAAAAGGTGACGACATACAAAACTAAAACCCTCTAGATTCACTGAAACTACCATGGTTAACATAAAAAAGGTGACTGTAGCCAAAAGGTGACAAGTTTGCAGGTCCGTTGAACGGAACGCTGCTCGGCTGCTAGAATAAGACAGCTAAACCTTTATTGAGATATGCCGCTGTGCGCGTGGGTGGGCTCCCCAGCTCAGTCTTGTTGTTCCGATCATGGTTTAATTTGCAATAGCTCCTTCATCACACCTGTCTGAAAGTGCCAATCAAGTGATTTACAGTGATTTTAGAAAGTAGTTTTGTCAAAAGAGCCTCGCAAACCGTGACGTCACAGAGCGCCCTTGTGACGTGGGCCAGGAGGGGTATAAAAGCCAGAGAGCGACAGAGGAAGAGCAGCCAGAGAGAGAGAGAGGGGGACGTCTTCCTCTCTTTCCCTGACTCTCTCTCGTGGGCTAGAGAGTGAGAGAGAGGAGAAGGAGGTATCATCTCGACATCTCCTCCCCCCCCTTCTCTGTCTCACTGAGAGAGATTCAGTGAGAGAGTCCTCCTCTCTTTCGCTGAGTCTCTCTCAGTGAGCCAGAGAGGGGGGGAGGGGAGATGTCAAGGTGGTATCTCCTTCTCCTCTCTCTCTCTCTCTGGACCACTGAGAGAGAGTCAGGAAGAGAGAGGGAGATATCCTCTTCTCTCTCTCTCCTCTTCCCTGGCTCGGAGGAGGAGGCGGTGGTGGTGGCAAATTTAAAAATAAATAAAAACCGATTTTAATCATAAAAACTGATTCTGATTCTCATTGTAAGCTATAGTGTTGTTATTAAGATATCCATGTTAGCATATAGGAGTACTGTTACTATAGTTACTGTTAGCACTTCAGACTTAGGGGCTGGGCAGCCTCAGCCCTCCACCTCTGACCAGACCTCCACCTCTGACCAGACATCCACCTGACCAGACCTCCACCTCTGACCAGTGCTCCACCTCTGACCAGACCTCCACCTCAGCCCTCCACCTCTGACCGCTGACCAGACCTCCACCTCTGACCAGACCTCCACCTCTGACCAGCGCTCCACCTCTGACCAGACCTCCACCTGACCAGACCTCCACCTCTGACCAGACCTCCACCTCAGCCCTCCACCTCTGACCAGACCTCCACCTCTGACCTCCACCTCTGACCAGACCTCCACCTCTGACCTCCACCTCTGACCAGACCTCCACCTCCACCTCTGACCAGACCTCCACCTCCACCTCAAATTTAAAAATAAATAAAAACCGATTTTAATCATAAAAACTGATTCTGATTCTCATTGTAAGCTATAGTGTTATTAAGATATCCATGTAAGCATATAGGAGTATTGTTACTATAGTTACTGTTAGCACTTCAGACTTAGGGGCTGGGCAGCCTCTGACCTCCACCTCCACCAGACCTCCACCTCCACCTCTGACCAGCGCTCCACCTCTGACCAGACCTCCACCTCTGACCAGACCTCCACCTCCACCTCTGACCAGACCTCCACCTCCATCTCTGACCAAATGTTAATGGTACAGTCAAGCTCTTTGAGTGTGATCTTTACTAGCCTGCTTTGTCTTGTCAAAGGAAAGGAAGCTGAGCCGCAATCCACAGACGTCACCTACCGCGAGATCGAGGCATTGCGCGAGATCGGAATCAGTTAAACCTGGCTACACCCAGGTTCTGTGCAGAGAGGGTCTGTCTGGACGCTGTTACTGGGAGGTGGAATGGAGTGGTCACACTGTTGACATTGCAGTCTCGTATAAAATCATCAATAGAAAAGACAAAACCTATTTTGGTGGAAATAACAAGTCTTGGATGTTGCGGTGCTCTGGTGACGGTTACAGTTTCTACCATGATAAAGTTGAGACTAAAGTATCAGGCACTCGATCCTCTAAAATAGGAGTGTATCTGGATCACAAGGCAGGTTCTCTGTCCTTCTACAATGTCTCTGACACACTGACCCTCCTCCACAGAGTCCAGACCACATTCACCCAGCCACTCTATCCTGGGTTTCTGCCTTGGAATTGGGGTAGTAGTGCAGAGATTAGTAAACTGTGGTAGAGGAGTGATACCTTCTTTCAGTCTATAGAATGAGGCTAGCCTTTCTTTGAGCATCTGAGAGCATTGGCGATTTTATAGGGGGGGCAGGGGGGGCAAGTGCCCCCCCTGATTGGACAGCCCAACTCTGCTCAGATTCTAAAAAAAAAAAAAAAAAACGTTTTTTTTTTTTTTTTACTAATTAACACAATTATTAAATACATAATTGTGGTTTGTACCAGTTTGTGTTAGATCATCATTAATTTTAAAAGTGTATTTATTACTTAAACTAGAGACGGGACGGCAGAACAGGGTTTTTTTTTTTCTCACTTCAAAATGTTGCCCCCCCTACTCTCAGAGGGTAAAATCGCCTATGTATGTATGTATATCAAGTAGTGTACAGAAGCTGGTTATCCTGAAACAGGCTTGTTCTGTTCTGACAGCTGTGTTGCTTCAATGACTCAGTGTGCTACTAACCGTTTTCTGCCTCCCCTAGTGCCTCTCTCTCTCCCTCCTATCCTCTAACCAGGTCCAGTGTCAGCTGTGGATCTGTGGATATCGTAGTATTTAGTACACACACACATGTACACACAGACACACATCAGTCCACATCCGGCTTAGGCCTGGACCTGATGCTCTTAGCCTTTCTTGCTCTGAAATTTTAATTTAATGTTATTTATTTTTCATTAATTTATTGTTATTTAAATGTTCTTAGCCATTAGACAAATATATTCCAGGAGCTTGCCCCAGGTTGCCTGTTTCAATATCTGTGTGGTCTGTATGGCTCTATGTGCTACTCACCCTGTTCTGCCTTCCCTCTCCCTAGTGCCTATCTCTCTCCCTCCTATCTTCTAACCAGGTCCAGTGGATGCCCCACCGTCACCAGCAGACCTCCCGGAGTCCGATAGATACCCCCATGTCTGCTGTGGATGTCGTAGCATGTCCGTAGAATGTTCTCTCTCCTATGATGCTTTTAGCCTCTCTCACTCTGAAATGTAATTAATTAATTAATTAATGTATTGCTTTATAAATGTTCTTAGCCGGTAGACAAACATACTCCTGGAGCTTGCTCGATCGGCTTGTTGAGAGGGGTCAGGGAAGAATTTTTACAGCTCACTTATCTGGCCCCCGGGTGATTACTGTTTTTTTGCTTCCCTCTGGAATATGTAGAGAGTGGGTCGTATGCCCACCTCCCTTGTTCTCTGTAAAGCGCATTGTGTTGCCTCTGGGTATGAAATGCGCTATACAAATAAAGCTTTGATTGATTGATTGATTGAGACTTGGAGGTTGTGAGTTCGATCCCCGGCCGAGTCATACCAAAAACTATAAAAATGGTACCCGATGCCTCCCTTCTTGGCACTCACCATCAAGGGTAGGATTGGGGGAAGCCCCTGAGACATGCTAGCGTCATGTCCAGGTGGTGTACTTGTACATCAAGCTGCCTCACGCTACAGAAACAAGAGATAGGCTACTGCCCTATGGGCCACTAGGCCCGAGGAACATTGGTTCTCAAAAAGACTTACTTACTTAAATAATGCACCGTCAGTATAAACATTTCAAACTTAAACATTTCTTGGATTGAAAGCTGGGACTACCCTTGAGAACGCCCCCAGCCCTGGAAACAGTACATGCATTTAAAGAGAACTCATTTGTGATTTTATGTTCACAGCCAAAGAAATCAGAATGTCCTTTCCAATATCTTGAAAGATTGCCGTTCCAGAGCTGTTTGCCGGTGACGGTGTGATCCCAACCGCAAGGTGCCTGGATGGGTCAGACTCCAGGAGTGGGTTCCACCAACTGGTCTTAACTTAAGACTGTCGTAACTGCTAAACAGGTCGTAGCCAAGACCATTTTTTAGAATGGACGTAAGCCTGTTGCACCAACCAAAGTTACGCCTAGGCGCAACTACGACCGGTCTTAGAACTGCGCGTCCATGTGAAAGAATGAAACAGCGTCAGTTGCTAAGCAATGTTACTGCATGTGAGGAGGCTATTATAGCGGTCACTGATTACAGTGTTGCGCGTCCTATAACGGATGTAGCCATACTGTAGATAGGTCTCTCCTACAAAATTGGAACCTCTCTATTAATTCAGTGTCATCATAGACATCCAACGGGTTGCTCCGATCCCTAACGACGCGTTCACGTCTAAATGCCCTGTCATTAATAATCCGGTGGATCAGATGAGCCATTGCACTAAACCTACCTACCGTTACCATATTAAAATACTATTTAAATAATAGGCTAAGTGTCACTATTTACATCTGCAAATAGTAGCCTTACCGTCAGCGTTACTATGGAAATGTGATCATAAACGTTCCAAGCTTAGACTTAAGCCTGCTCTTGGGTAGGTGTAGAATTTACGCCCGGTCATAGTGAAAATGTATCTTACGACCAGCTGGTGCAACGGTCTTAAATTACGCCCAGGAAAGTTAAGACCGACTAAACTTACGACCAGTTTAAGACCAGTTGGTGCAACCCACTCCAGGTCTGTGCATGTTTTACATAAGTTAATAAGTCACCTTGAGAACCAATGTTCCTCGGGTCTAGTGGCCCATAGGGCAGCAGCCTATCTCCTGGTTCCTTATCATGAGGCAGCTTGATGAACAAGTTCACCCCCTGGACATGAAGCTGGTCACAGGCACTCACCCCCAATCCAGCCCTTGATGCTGAGTGCCAAGCAGGGAGGCATCGGGTACCATTTTTTATAGTCTTTGGTATGTTTTACCTAACGTTGCCATAATGCTATCAGTTGAACGTATAACATGTATTGACGTATGATGATGTGATATTGTTGATGAGAGCACCATCGCAGATCAGACCTTGGTCTCAACGGGTTCGCCCCTGGATAAAATCATGTTCCATAAATAAACATGAATAGAAGACACATCAGGAGGTGGGCGAACGCGTCTCAGTGCACAGGCGAGGGTGGGCGGCCGTTTAATCACCTCAGCTCCCGAGTCTGATTCCTCTGAGCCGGACGAGACGCCGGCGGAGCCTGATCCATCTCACCCCGCCGGCAGACGGACCCTCGCTCACGCTCATGCATAGCATTATGCAAAAACCCGGCGCTACATAATGAAACGCGTTTTCTGAAGGGAGCCCGGGCAAGCCGCGGGAACGCCTCCGCGCTCGTATCTCCCGCTACCAACCGCGGCTCTGAACTTCACAAGGTCAGTCAAGTGTAGGGGACGACGCTAAGCCGGTCGGGATAATCATCCGGGCTGTTGTGTGCGTGTGTGTGTGTTGCAGGCAGGCATGTGTGAGGCGAACACTGTTATCCGCCATGAGCTCATTTCTGGTTAGTGTCTGTAGCCTGACTGGTTAGTCAGCAATTAACTGTTAATGAACGTCTTGTAGAGAGACCTTCGGAAGGGGGGGGGGGGGGTCCCCTGGGTATGCAAAGAAGATGAGTGTGTGTGTGTGTGTGTGTGTGTGCGTGCGTGTGGAGAAAATGTGATGAGAGCGGAAGAGGACACTGGTTTCATTCCTTTGACATGATCATTTTGCCATATGGAGAAACGGAGCGTATCTCTTGCCTCTGGTCAGTAGTGTTTCGTGATGGAAAAAATTTAATCAAATTAAATTACAGGACCCGAGGGGGTGGGGGGGGGAGAGGGGGTCTTTATTTCTCCACACAGTGACACACACGTGACAGAGTGAGTAGAGACACGGCTCACAGCACCCATGCAGCTTTTCGGGGGTCGCCGGTGGAAAGTTTCCCCTGCATTTAGCCCATCCAAGCCATCCTTCTCCAGGGGCAGTCAGGAGCAGTGGGCAGCCTGGTCAGTGGCGCCCGGGGACCAAGTCCAAGTGCTCAGTCCAGGTCCTGGTCAGGGACCGGCCTGAAGAGCATCTGTTCTTCTGTATGTTTTTCATATCGATGATGCGGGGAAACCCTTGCGAACACGGGGAGAAAATGCAAACTCCACACAGGAAGACCCGGAGACCTTCTCGCTGTGAGTGCGTCACCGTGCAGCACGTGAGCGATTTCGGGGTTCGGCGTCTTGCTCCAGGACACTCCGGCACATGCTGGGAGCGGGGATCGAACCGTGGACCTTGCGATCCCCAGTCGGCCGCTCTAGCTCGCGAGCTACGTGGCCCCCCTAAGGGATAATGCGCTGGGTTCCCCCGAACAAGCAGTGACCCATCGGCCCAAACAGAACCGGATCCGGGCCGTATGAGAGCCCAGGTCTTGGTGCTGTGGCCCAGTCTGTGGATCGGCCTCTCGAAGGCCCGATTGTTGGCTCCGGTGTTTCATGGTGACTTCTCATGAGACCCCCGCCCCCCTCCCCCGGGGGCTGCAGCTAGCCAGCTAACACAGCCTCAGAGAAGGCCACAGTCCCACCCAGCTGCCCAGAGCTACGGTCTGTGATGGGCATGGGGCAGCTATGTAACCAGAGAGAGGTCAGGGAACGGTCAACATTGGTTTTGAGAGGGGCGAACGGTCGACATTGGTTTTGAGAGGGGCGAACGGTCAACATCGTAAGGATTCTAAGCTCCAGCGTTATCTAGCGTGTGAGGTTCTGGGATCACATGGCCACTGCTGATTGGTCAACACTGTAATACTTCTTAAGGCTGGGAGGCACCGATCGGACCGTCTCCCAAAGACAGAGATGGACGGGTCAGTCACGGGAAACGACTGCCCACGTTTGGCTTTGTCTAGTTTCCGACAGACTGACCATGTTCAATCTCCCAAAGACAGTCCTCCAGTCCTCTCTCATTGTGTCAAGAGAAGAACTTCTAGTCGGTATTTAATGGAGGAAGAGAGGAGTTTGTATTTAGCAGTATTTACTAAGGTAACAAAGAAACAAAAAAACATAAGGTAGCCAAATAAATAATGAAAACATTAAGTACTGTAGGTATCAGGTAATAACGTGTAATGTAGTCTACTTTGTGGTTTCATTCTGAGCCTGAATCAAGTCAATTCCCTTGATGACGTTTGTGAAAAACAAATTAAATTGCTAAATAGTTTTTGTGAATTTGCATCACGCTCTTGACCTGTGCGGGGTTGGGGTGACCTGCACTGATGAACTGACCACAACCGTCTCCCAGGCTACCAGCTCTGACACTGGATCTGATGGATCTCTATGACACCAGCTAAATACTGTACATCTGCTATCACTCCAGCTCAGCCCATCCAATTAACTTATCTGCTAATTCTGACACCCGTTAGAGCAATCAGTAATTGCCCATTAAGTCCATTATATCCCCCCCCCCCCCCCCACCACAGAACATAGCGGACATGTTGTGCTTGGCAAGTCCCATGAATGATAGCTGGGTTTGGCTATAGTTTGCAGGCTACTACTATTGGGTGGACAATAGAACGCACTAATGTTGGGCAAAGCTGAGCAACGGAGAAATAATTCTAGAGTAGGCTGGCATGAGGTAGTAGTTCAGTGTTTGTATCAGAGCAAACACACTAATTTGGACAAAGCCGCAGCTCCTTTTGAGCAGGCTAAATAATTCTAGAATTCTAGCTGAAGCGCTGTGGGCGAATTCTATTCTGAGTATTTCTATTGGCTGGCAGTATATTACGTTAAAATTAGCCAAGATGTAAATTATTATTATTTTTAAATCTGGCCCTGTCACGGTCTGTCTGGGACCCCCTGCAGATAACCGTGCCAAATATGAACCCTGTCAGGCCGCGGGGGTCAGAGGAAAGAGAGAGAGGGGGGGGCAGAACGACAGGGAGGGGGAGCGAGGGGGCAGAACGACAGGGAGGGGGAGGGGGGGGCAGAACGACAGGCCGGGGGATGTGGGGGGGGCGAGGGCAGCTCAGTTATGTGTTTGATCAGAGTGTCGGTTACAGTCTTTATGGCGTGTCCAGGGGTTTAACTATCGAGCTCGTCAATCTAACTGCAGAGCCTGGCCGGGGGGTTAGAGTATTGCATTGTGGGCCATGGGGCCTTAAGGCAGCTACGAGGAGTTTTTTCCAGTTTTTGTTGATTTTAGTGGCACCGGAATGACGACTGCATTCCCCACGGGCGCCATTGCTTCCTAGCATAAAGATCTCTTGCCTAGCGCGAGCTGCCAGCAATGGTTTGGCAAAGCCGGCAAAAGCACGACTAGCGACGAGGTAATAAACCGCTTCGTTCTTTCTGGTTGACCAGCCGAGCAGATAAAAACAGCCAGTCCTCTGTGTGTGTTACAGTCCTCTGAGTGTGTTACAGTCCTCTGAGTGTGTTACAGTCCTCTGAGTGTGTTACAGTCCTCTGTGTGTGTTACAGTCCTCTGTGTG
>NC_140249.1:15020227-15022727 GCF_949987555.1 Borostomias antarcticus | reverse complement strand
CAGACCCTTCTCACCCAGTGTTTTCACTCCGTTCTTGGGATCGGGGGTGACCTGGTCAAGCTACTCTCCCATGCAGAGAACGAGGTACCTCTCTACGGTCCCCATAGCCGGCATGATGACCTTGACCATCGCTGGAGAGTAGGGCTGCACGATTATGACAAAAGATAATAATTGTGATTATTTGCTTCAAAATGGTAATTACGATTAATAATTGCGATTAATATTAAATATTAATATATAATAACCAAAATGCTCCCAAATCACGGACGTTGATCCCTTTCTTGCTACTAACTCACTGACCTCGTTTTCACTCATTGTTTCACTACTCACAGCTGCTGGTACTCTTGTGACACTTGTCTTGACCTACTGCTATCTGTCTTCTCAGTGAAATTGCTGCGCACAGCGCACTCAGCGGGAACGCATGTGATTGGTCAGACAGCATAAGCGCCTGTGATTCGTCCGTGTAGTCCTACAGTAACACACTCAATTCAAAGCAAAATTATTAATCACATTAATTGCGGCCTTTTGCGATTAGTTAATTGCGGAGGTCATAATTGCGATTTCGATTAATTCATGATTAATTGTGCAGCCCTACTGGAGAGGAAGACGAACTAATGAAGACACCGAATGAGCATTGAAAGTTGTGTTTCTCTGAATGTTATATTGGATGCTTTTACTGTTTAGTGCCGTATCATTTTGATGCTTGGGTGGTATGGGTTAGGGTTAGGGTTAACCCTAATAGGATAGTGTTGTTTTGTCTGGCTTGTGTTGTGTGCGTTCTACAGAGTTGTGCAGGAAAACAGACCAGGTGTTAATGTGTTTTCCTTTGATCCTAAAGCAGGTTGATAGTCTAATCTGATTAGACTACGTCTAATAAGATATAATTAGGTGGCTGTGTTAGTTGTAACTGTTTATTAGCGTGTTCAGAGACTGTGTTCATTACTGTCTTTTTAGCGTTAGGTTGGGTAGTGTATGCACAGTAATGAGAAGTGTCAATGAACATTACTTTGAGATCTTTGTTAGTACGAGCTTAGGTTAGCTGCGTAGTACGTATAGAACTTATTAAAAGTCCTCAGGTTTTCTCTCTCAGGAACTACTCTCTCAGGAACTTCTCTCTCAGGAACTACTCTCTCTCAGGAACTACTCTCTCAGGAACTACTCTCTCTCAGGAACTACTCTCTCAGGAACTACTCTCTCTCAGGAACTACTCTCTCAGGAACTACTCTCTCAGGAACTACTCTCTCACAGGAACTACTCTCTCATGAACTACTCTCTCTCAGGAACTACTCTATCAGGAACTACTCTCTCTCAGGAACTACTCTCTCTCAGGAACTACTCTCTCTCAGGAACTACTCTCTCAGGAACTACTCTCTCAGGAACTACTCTCTCTCAGGAACTACTCTCTCTCAGGAACTACACTCTCAGGAACTACTCTCTCAGGAACTACTATCTCAGGAACTAATCTCTCGGGAACTACTCTCTCAGGAACTACTCTCTCTCAGGAACTACTCTCTCTCAGGAACTACTCTCTCAGGAACTACTCTCTCTCAGGAACTACTCTCTCTCAGGAACTACTCTCTCAGGAACTACTCTCTCTCAGGAACTACTCTCTCAGGAACTACTCTCTCTCAGGAACAACTCTCTCTCAGGAACTACTCTCTCTCAGGAACTACTCTCTCAGGAACTACTCTCTCTCAGGAACTACTCTCTCATGAACTACTCTCTCTTAGGAACTACTCTCTCTCAGGAACTACTCTCTCAGGAACTACTCTCTCAGGGACTTCTCTCTCAGGAACTACTCTCTCTCAGCAACTACTCTCTCAGGAACTACTCTCTCAGGAACTACTCTCTCAGGAACTACTCTCTCAGGAACTACTCTCTCAGGAACTACTCTCTCTCAGGAACTACTCTCTCAGGAACTACTCTTTCAGGAACTACTCTCTCAGGAACTTCTCTCTCTCAGGAACTACTCCCTCTCAGGAACTACTCTCTCAGGAACTACTCTCTCAGGAACTACTCTCTCTCAGGAACTACTCTCTCTCAGGAACTACTCTCTCAGGAACTACTCTCTCAGGAACTTCTCTCTCAGGAACTACTCTCTCTCAGGAACTACTCTCTCAGGAACTACTCTCTCAGGAACTACTCTCTCATGAACTACTCTCTCAGGAACTACTCTCTCTCAGGAACTACTCTCTCAGGAACTACTCTCTCAGGAACTTCTCTCTCAGGAACTACTCTCTCTCAGCAACTACTCTCTCAGGAACTACTCTATCTCAGGAACTACTCTCTCAGGAACTACTCTCTCAGGAACTACTCTCTCAGGAACTACTCTCTCTCAGGAACTACTCTCTCAGGAACTACTCTCTCTCAGGAACTACTCTCTCTCAGGAACTACTCTCTCAGGAACTACTCTCTCTCAGGAACTACTCTCTCAGGAACTACTCTCTCAGGAACTACTCTCTCAGGAACTACTCTGTCTCAGGAACTACTCTCTCTCAGG
>NC_140249.1:14992727-15017727 GCF_949987555.1 Borostomias antarcticus | reverse complement strand
GACCTCACCGGAGGGTGACAGAAGAAAGGGAGGGTTTCGCAGGCCGGTGGAGAGAGAGAGATGAGGAACGGACAAAAATAACCGAGAGAAGACGCATGTGACAAAAACAACGCCAAAATAAGGAGAGGGATACAACGGCGGAAATGGCTCGTTCCAAATCATACCAGGTGCAGTAAATTGCCACAGGTAACCGTTCTAACGTCTCAGTCCATAAGGTTTAGTAGGACGTGTTCTACTAGGTAGAACCTTAGGGAAGAGTTCTACTAGGTAGAACCTTAGGGAAGAGTTCTACTAGGTAGGACCTTAGGGAAGAGTTCTACTAGGTAGAACCTTAAAGAAGAGTTCTACTAGGTAGAACCTTAGGGAAGAGTTCTACTAGGTAGGACCTTAGGGAAGAGTTCTACTAGGTAGAACCTTAAAGAAGAGTTCTACTAGGTAGAACCTTAAAGAAGAGTACTACTAGGTAGAACCTTAGGGAAGAGTTCTACTAGGTGGAACATTAGGGAAAAGTTCTACTAGGTAGAACCTTAGGGAAGCGTTCTACTAGGTAGGACCTTAGGGAAGAGTTCTACTAGGTAGAACCTTAGGAAAGAGTTCTACTAGGTAGAACATTAGGGAAGAGTTCTACTAGGTGGAACATTAGGGAAGAGTTCTACTAGGTAGAACCTTAGGGAAGAGTTCTACTAGGTAGGACCTTAGGGTAGAGTTCTACTAGGTTGGACCTTAGGGAAGAGTTCTACTAGGTGGAACGTTAGGTGACAGGGTTCTGGTGGAAGGAGACGGGATGCAGGGCCTCTCAGGCTGAATGTAATGTGGTGTAATTGTAATGTAGCCTATTACACTCCGGTGCACAAAGTGCTCCAAAGTATTAATGTATTGTAATGTATTAAACTCAGGTGCTCCAGAGTATTATTCAGCTTGGCTCCTGCCATTTCTCAAGGCTGTTCCCCTGGTGTAGACCCTGGGCCCAGAACGCCGGTTCCCCTGGTGTAAACCCTGGGCCCAGAACGCCGGTTCCCCCGGTGTAAACCCTGGGCCCAGAACGCCGGTTCCCCCGGTTTAAACCCTGGGCCCAGAACGCCTGTTCCCCCTCGGTTTATTCCGCTTTAAAGTCGCACTGAAATGAAAAAAGCATTCTGTCCCAGTTTGGTTCACATAATTGGTCATGGTGTTCACCTATTCAACGATGTATGCCAAAAAAAATACAAAATTCTACTTTTGTTGTAATCTTATATCAAAGTATATAATTTCTTACTTCCTGGAAAACGGTAGGTCACGTGCAATGACGACAACAGGTACCTTAGATTTTAGGCCAATAATCTCACGACATCCTCCCGTCAATCAACGCTATCCTTCTATTGAATCTGTCTAAAGTTCTTAAAACCCGTCCACTTGTCAATGTTCCAATCAAATTCCTCTAAACATATGTCTCACCCTCATAGCTTGTTTGCGTCGGAAATACGTCAAACTACGGAAGTTAGATGATCTCAAATGTCCGTTTCAGTGCGACTTTAAACATGGTCTAAATAAATAAACAAAAAATATGAATATTTAAAGGCTAACCCAGTAGGTTCCCTTGTTATATGCTGTTAAATCTCATCTCCTGGCTGCTTTTTCAATGCCAGTAGGAAAAAAAAAAAATCATCACTGCTTTCAGAATGGACCAACACAACACATAGCAGACTACATTACCCACAAGCCCTCAGTACATCAATAACAGTGGAAGCGAACCTCAGTCAAAGCTCTTAACATACACACTATGAACACGCACACTCTGAACACACACACACTCTGAACACACACTCTGAACACACACACACTCTGAACACACACTCTGAACACACACTCTGAACACACACTCTGAACACACACACTCTGAACACACACACTCTGAACACACACTCTGAACACACACTCTGAACACACACACTCTGAACACACACACTCTGAACACACACACTCTGAACACACACACTCTGAACACACACACTCTGAACATGTGCGCTCTGTGTGCTGCAGATGGCTCAGCAGCCTCCCCTCAGGGGCCCGGAGGCTCCAGGCGCTGGTTTGGGCCCTGAACCCTCTAATCCATCACACTTATCAGGCCACGTCGCCACACTCATATCTGTTATGGGAGGAGGGCCTCTCTGATGGCCGCTCCGTCTTCTCTCTGACATTCAGGACGTAATCTCCGGATTCAGCTTCACCAGGTGGACCAGGAATCCTCCATCATGCTACCCTACTTCCTATGCTACTCTGGCCTTTTCACTATCCACCCTACATCTCCTCAAAATGGCTCCAGAATCCAACGGCGAAATGCATGGGCTGCTATAGTAACCACGACATTGCTATAGTAACCCCGACGCTAAACTGCGATGGGTATCCGAGGCGTTGTAGTAAAATTACCTCATTTGTATTCCCATGGAAACCAAGATAAACAAAAAATGTGAACCAAAATAACACCGTTTATCATCAGGAGAGGAGAGCACAGGAGATCAAACGTGCACACACACAGAAACGTGCACGCACGCACGCACGCACACACACACACACACACTCGACTCGGCACTGGGTATTTGAGTGGGGGAAAAAGTAAGTTGGGAGTATATGTGCATGCTGTTGATTTCTACATGCGAGTCCTTGCATGAATAATGCATGTACATCTGTGACTTCATTAAGTGTGTGTGTGTGTGTGTGTGTTTGTGGTGTGTGTGTGTGTGTGGAGAGATGCAGAGGGTGCGGTGGAGTGGAATATGAGATCTGCTGGAGTGTGAGTGAGAGAGGTGGGTGTTTGAGAGGTTGTGTGTGTGGTGGTGGTGGTTGGGAGTGTGTGTGTGTGTGATGGTGGTTGGGAGTGTGTGTGTGTAGTGGTGGTTGAGTGGTGCGTGTGTGTGTGTGTGTGTGTGTGCATGTGTGTGTGATGGTAGTTGAGAGTGTGTGTGTGTGTAGTGGTGGTTGAGTAGTGTGTGTGTGTGTGTGTGTGCGTGTGTGTGTGATGGTAGTTGAGAGTGTATGTGTGTGTAGTGGTAGTTGAGTGGTGCGTGTAATGTGTGTGTAATCATTTATTGACAATCTCAGCAGGCAGCTGGCTTATTATGTACAAAAGAGTCACTCGCTCACTCACACAAACACACACACACACACTAGATGTCCTTATTTAATAATTCAGACGACAAGTTCATTAGTTACACAGATAACCACACACACACACACACACACACACGCCCACACACACACACGCACACACGCGCGTGTGCGCGGGAGGGGGTATGGAGCGCTTAAGCACCTCTCTTGTCACTGGGGAATGTAAATATTTCATTAGTGGAAACCCAGCCCCCTCACTCAATCTCAGGAGATAGCCCCCTCTCTCCTAACTACGCCCCTGTCTGTGACCCCCTGAAGGGCGAGGGCTCAGAGGCAGCTAAGGTATCACGCAGCTGGCCCGAGTCCTCCACAACACCGGCTGGATATCCTCCTCCTCATGGCTGACAGCCGCGTGCCGACCAGCGGCCACCAGAGGGGGCGCCGGAGAGCACATTCTCCTCCAAGTTAAAAACAAACCCCGCTCAATACAACCAGGCCAGGTCCAGCCTGGCTTATGGGCGTGGCTGGCTTGTTTCTGTTCAGGACTGGTAGGACGGCAGCTAGTCATGCTGAAATAGCGGTGAATTTAAATGACATGAAATGATGTCTGATAAATGAAGATAGATCTTGTTGCCTGGACACATCAGTTCCAAAATGTAAACAACAGCGTTTGTTTAGCTACATATAGACTAGAGGAGTTTCGCTCAGCATAGACGGTAATCTCTGAGAATGTCCCACGTGGGAGTCCAATGATCTGACCACTACTCTACTTGTGGAATTTAGGTATGAAAGGGATGAAAAGGTTGGAGTGTAAGGATGAACGTGTGGAGGTTTGGGGTTTAGTCCCATAAAGTCATCCCCACCGGGTCTTCAACCCCAGTCTCCAGGGTGGGAGTCCAATGCTCTCCCCACTACTCTACTTGTGCAGTGGAGATCGGTGGGTTGATTTTGGTGTACTTCTTGATTTTGGTGTAGCCCCAGTCAGCCCACTGATCTTGCGACCAGCCGGCAAGTTATTGAGCGGGGGGGGGGGGGGGCATTTACGGCCACTTACAGCAGGTCTGGCCAGTTAGCGCCAGGAATATCACCTCTGAATATCTCACTCACAGCAACCAGGCCGGCCCACACCGGCCCACTTGAGGACCGGCCCATCGGGATTCGTCCCGAGCGTTCCGATGGCCAGTCCGCCATTGGCTGGGACTACTGCCTCTTGTGGTGCCAACAGAGAGATGCAGGCCAACATTGTCGGGAGAAAGGGAGGGAGGGAGGGAGGCAGTGATGACCCAACAAACGCTAGCTTCCAGTCACGCACAAAAACATGTGTGTGTGTGTGTCTGGGTGTACATATGGGCCCTTGCTAACAGTATGCAGCCATGGCTCTTATCACAAGTCTCTAATGTAATACCATTCTGCTGAGGTCCCATTCAAGATAAAACAGAGTGTGTGTGTGTGTGTGTGTGTGTGTGCCCGTGTGTGTGTGTGGTCTGGTCCCACGCCTGATAAAGTGGATGAGTCCAGGGACGGCGTTCCAGCGGAAGAGCGTGACGGTGCGTTCGGTGTCTGGAGCAGTGCATGGTGGGAGCTGCTCTGATAATTACCAGTGTCAGCCTCCCAGCTGAGTCTGATCGTATTACCCTGATTACATGCGCTGTGGTGATTTACGCTTGGCCGGTCTCCAGTCCTGGAGAGGCCTCTAGCACCGCCACCTCTCTCACACGCCTGGCAGCACAGAGGGGCCGTTTGTTTCGGGGACGGGTGCATTTGTTTCGGGGACGGGTGCGTCCGAGCTGCCCAAAGGGGAAGGGTGGCGGGGCTACCGTGGGACCCTTCTCCTCTCTGAGGTTGCCGATCTCGTGGAGAACTCGGGACTCAGGGGATAGAAGCGTGTTTTGTACGCCCATCTAATGGTGGACTTGACCCAGGTCCCAGCTCTGCTCAACTGATCCTGTGTAGTATGTCCTCTGACAGTAATATCTAATACAGTATGCTGTTTCAACGTCTTGTCTCGGGACAGTCTGTTCTCTTTTAATTCTAATAATAATTTAGGATGGGGGGTTTGAAGTGGCATACAGGACTGCTTCTGCTCCTCCTCCTCCCTGCTAGAAGCAACATTGCCTGACACCCTGCACTTGTGGTTGTCCCAACGGGACTTGCAAACGGTTTTCTCTAACGCAAATTAGAAACTAAACAAACAAACACACACACACACACACACACACACACACACAACATAGCGATCTAACGGTCAGAGGGGAATATCACACAGCTACACGTTCGCGCGTAACGACTCGCCCCTCTCGTTCTCCATGGCGTCTCCCTCCCTTCCTGTGAGGGCTGGATCGACGGGACACGGACGACCTTTACACCCCTCCACCAATCAGGTGCTTGGAGACGGCCGGCGCCTCTCGCACTCATCGATCAACGGCCTTCCTGCTCCCCGCCTCCCAAACTCGCTCGACCTTCTGATCGCACACCGCGCATCTCTAAGGAGCTCAGGGACCGGAAACCAAATCGATGAATGCAAAGGTGTGTGTGTGTGTGTGTGTGTGTGTGTGTGTGTGTGTGTGTGTGTGTGAGGTGTTAGGGGGTTGAGGGCTGAGCGTGTATCACAATCGATTGGATGAAAGACCGGGACTGAATCTCAGGTTACTCCATTAGCATGCTGATAGACATCCTGTTGTGAAAACGAAAAAGAGACCAGTCTGTTCTTCCGGCGTCGTATCTACGGCCTCACGATCGCGGTGGTCGTAAGAATGGACATACCCCCTGTTCTTACGGCGCTGCGTCTTATTTTGCGAAGTTCTGCTCTCAAAAGCGAACCAACGCTAACCCTAAACACAACCCAGGTGGCTAAAAATGCTTTCAATCGGTACTTTTGGCTGCCGTAAGAATAGTCACTGCTTAGTCTGACGGATGTGGATTTTGGAGATAAGCCTCGTCATTCAACAACAACAGCCTACGTAGCAACCGCTCCTCCCAAGACGATTGTGATTGGTTTAGAGAAATACTGCATTTTTCCCCCCACTATCCCCAAACGGTCATGAGTCCAGCCAGATCTTTCTGGCACAGAGTAGGAGATGGGTCTGGCTAAGTTAGACTAGCCACTGCCTAAAGCGCACACACGCACACACGCACACACGCACACACGCACAAACACACACACACACACAGATAAGTATGATTATTATCGTTTTTTGAGGGGGTGTCTGAAGCTGCTAGCTGGGGGCTGGGTGCACATTAGGACAGGTCATGATGCTGGGGATGACAGGGGATGACGGGGGATGACGGGGGATGAGGCTGTGCCCCGTGGCAGAGATAACCAGCTCAGACGGAGGGGATGAGTGTTTCTGCTTCCATAATCACTTCTGTCCGGATCCCATTACCCAAACACTGCCCTGCTTCTCTCTCTCTCCCTCTTCTCTGTGTCCTTGGTTCATCCACTCTCCCTCCCTCCCTCCCTCCCTCTCTCCCTCTCTCCCTCCCTCCTCCTGCCCCCCCCCTCCCACACACACACTGTTTTTATGACCTCATTGTGTTTTATACCAGTCGTTATGTGATGCCTCTATACTGTGAGCAGGGTGCTGGGGCTCATTCTGCACCCGCTGGGTTTTATGGCTAGAGATGTGGATGGCTGGCTGAGCTATGTGTGTATGTGTGTGTGCGTGTGCGTGTGTGTGTGTGTGTGTGGGGGGGGGGGGGGGGGGGGGGGTATGGGGGTTGGATGTTAACCTTCACCAAGGGTGTAGGAGTGTCTCTATCTGTCCCGGGGCCCTGCCCTCAGCCATCTGCTCCGGGCGCAGGGGCCTCAGCGTGAACGCCGGTGGGCCCCTGGCTAGGCGTCCCCCCCGGGGGCCCCCGGTACTAACGCCGGCCGGGGCCAGGCCACAGGCAGCTCTGCCTCAACCCCTGGACGTGTCCTCCTCTCTCAAAATATTCAACATACTGATTTATCCTCCATGAATGTAAAAACGTTGTCGGTTGATTGTAGCTCATTCACACGAATGGTTTTGCTTTGTTGTTTTTGTGCGGCGCGCTCAAACTCATCACCACAGTCTACACCTTCTGTCAACACTCTAATCAACTGCCTTCAGCCTCCTAATGCTGCCAATTTCACATTAAAGTGACTATAACCTTGGTTCGAAACGGTTCAGCATCTGATTAAGCATCTGCCAGAACCTGAGTGAGAATATAAACTTTCAGAACTATTGCAAAAGCTAGTTGATAAACTGCTCGTTTTGCTGTTTAGACCATTTCTCAAGACGGTCCTGATGGAGTTTTGAAAGCATCGCTATACGCATCACAATGCGCGCTCGCTGTGATCAGTAGGGCCTTATGACATCATCGGGCCCGCTTCTAAAGCCCCAGACGCACTGGAAGAGTCTGACGCTAGCGTTTTGAAGTACACCAATTGTTTTAAATGGCCGATCACGCACCAAAAGCGTTTTGAGGCGAGTCAAACTGCCTTAACGCTTCTACTCCGAACTTGTTTACATTTTAGAGCGTCAAATGGGGACAAATCAATCTAAATTAAATCAGCTCCCTATCAAAGCTGACGCCTGCAGTGCGCCATAGGAGCGTCAAATGAGGCGAGTCAAATGAAGCGCGTCAATCGACTCTTTCAGTGCGTTTGGGGCTGAAAAATCAGGAAAATAAAAATGTGTGGTGAAATGTTAGGTGAAAAATAGATCACCGGTCTAATTGTATTCAGCACTGCATAGTTCACAGACTTTCCATATATTTTCGGAAATTACTTTCTGGGGCAGCATCAGAGAGTTGAGTCAAAAGTCTTTGTACTTTGGTGTGTGTGTGCGCGAATGTGTGTATGCGTGTGTGTGGCGGGGGGGGGGGTGATTGAGATAAGACATCCACCAGGGGGGTTGAGCTCTGGGGGGGTGGTGGGAGGGTTTGAGCCCTGTAGAAGAGAGTGTATCCCTGGATCAATATGTGTGTGGCTGGGTGAACAGGATCCATTTCACTGACTGACTGACACCAACCAATAAAGAGCCAACCAGCCAGCTAACCTGCCAGTAAACCAGCCAGCTAACCAGCCAGTCAACCAACCAGCTAACCAGCCAGTCAACCAGCCAGCTAACCAGCCAGCTAACCAACCAACCAGCTAACCAGCCAGTCAACCAACCAGCTAACCAGCCAGTCAACCAGCCAGCTAACCAGCCAGCTAACCAGCCAGTCAACCAGCCAGTCAACCAACCAGCTAACCAGCCAGTCAACCAGCCAACCTGCCAGCTAACCAGCCAGTCAACCAGTCAACCAGCCAGCTAACCAGCCAGTCAACCAGCCAGTCAACCAGCCAGTAAACCAGTCAGCTAACCAGCCAGTCAACCAGTGAACCAGCCAGTCAATCAACAAGTCAATCAACCAGTCAACCAGCCAGTCAACAAGCCAGTCAACCAGTCAATAAACCAGTCAACCAGCCAGTCAATCAACCAGTCAACCAGCCAGTCAACCAGCCAGTCAACCAGTCAATCAACCAGTCAACCAGCCAGTCAATCAACCAGTCAACCAGTCAGTCAGCCAGCCAACCAGCCAAACAACATGCTCCACCTGAAGAATTGAGTTGACCCCAGTAATCTTACATCGACCACACACACACACACACGCACACGCACACACACACACGCACGTCAGGTGGTCACCTCAGTGGGATTCCTGAGGGAAGGGATATGAGAGGTGCTAACTGTCCGGCGGAGCCATTGACACACAACAGGACATGATTACACTGTGTGAGGTGTGTGTGCTGTGTGTGTGTGTGTATGTGCTTGTGTGTTTGTGCTGTGTGTGTGTGTGTGCTTGTGTGTGTTTTGTGTGTGTATTGTGTATTGTGTATGTGCTTGTGTGTTTTGTGTGTGTATTGTGTATGTGCGTGTGTGTGTGTGTGTGTCCCTCGCTGTGTGCCAGGTGGTCCTCTCTCCCTGTTCATAGTGAGTGTTCAGGCTCCTGCCTGCAGGGGTCAAACGGCCAGTCTGACGAGGCTTTCACACCCGCTGATATAAAAGGACCATGACTGGGATGAATCATGTCTTACCTTGGCCTGGCCTCAACGTCACGCTGAAAACACAAGAGAGAGAGAGAGAGAGAGAGAGAGAGAGAGAGAGAGAGGGAGAGAGAGGGAGAGAGAGGTTAAAATACACCGGGCCCACACACTTCACACACAAACACACACACACACAAACAAACACATAAACAATCCTCCTCGAAGCTGAGCATGTGAGATGACCCGAATCAAAAGCACATACCTGTGAGGCCCTTCGACCCCCCACCCCCCGAGAAGCTACCCAGACTCCTTCATTCCCATGTCACATGTCCCTTGCTATCCACAGCGACGTTCTAACTCCCTACTTAACCTTCCCGAACCCGAGTCCTACGCCTGCTTCTTACCGCACAGGCTCTTCCTCAGACAAGAGACTGGCCTCGCTTCAGCCACCCTCCCTGGCACCAGCCGTAGCTTAGCGCTGAAGGAGAACCCTGATACAACCCTACTAGAACCTCTAGGAACCTCAATAGAACCGACGGAACGACCACGCAGCCTTGTCGGATCGACGCCCTGTCGATAGAAAGGGATTATGGAGAGTGTAAGGGCGTTCGTACGTGAGCGGTGTGAGGAGAGGCAAGGGCGCTCTGAGCGAGCAGAGCTAGCCGGGACTAAGCGAGCAGGTGCTCTGCTTTGCATGCGGTCTAGACGGGGGTTGGCAATAAGAAACTCGGGCGGAGGGGTTTTCTATCTCCAGACTCGGGGCTCGTGAACCCGGGGGCAAGCGGTCTGCCGTCGGCTTCCTGCTGCTCGCTGTGACCGCCCCCCCGGAGGCGGCGGCGGTCGGGTCAGGGCCCCGGTCAGGTCGCGGCCAGGCTTATGATCGACCGGCCTTTTGTCTCCGTGCCGGGGAGCTCCGGTAACTTAACACATCGATGACCCCACTATCTCTGCTCACTGCCAAACGTACACACACACGCACACTAAGCACACAAACGCGCGCACACACACACGCACACAGTACACTGACGCACACACACACGCATCAATGGAATGTGTTTGGCTGTGTATTGGAGCATTGGCGCAGATGAGTTGGTCAGTGTGCATGACTCTCTATACAGACGTTGGTCAGACTGAGCCGTTGATGGATGCATTCTGGAAGGTGGTATTGTGTCTGAATCTGTATGACAAGAAGGACGAGTTCCTTTCTCTTTTTGACTGTATGTACAGTACTATATCTATTACATGTGTTTTGACATAAACAGGTGGCAAGGGTATGGGGATGTGTGTGTGCGCGTGTGTGTCGTCCCTCTGAATCACACGGAGAGCCATGATTGGTCAGTAAACGTGGCGTCTGTTGGTGCAGCTGTCTAGCTACCGGTGCTCTCTGTTGATTGGTTGACAGATGTGCAGATTACGGCGCGCCACGGGCCTCTAAATCACGGCGACGCTGCGTTCGCCATCTCTATCTCTCTCTCTCCTCCTATAACACTCAACCTCTCTCTCTCTCTCCTCCTAGAACACTCACCCTCTCTCGCTCTCTCCTCCTAGAACACTCACCCTCTCTCTCTCTCTCCTCCTAGAACACTCACCCTCTCTCCTCCTAGAACACTCACCCTCTCTCTCTCTCCCCCCTAGAACACTCACCCTCTCTCTCCTCCTAGAACACTCACCCTCTCTCTCTCCTCCTAGAACACTCACCCTCTCTCTCTCTCCTCCTAGAACACTCACCCTCTCTTTCTCTCCTACTAGAACACTCACCCTCTCTCTCTCCTCCTAGAACACTCACCCTCTCTCTCTCTCCTCCTAGAACACTCACCCTCTCTCTCTCTCTCCCCCTAGAACACTCACCCTCTCTCTCTCCTCCTAGAACACTCACCCTCTCTCTCTCTCTCTCCTCCTAGAACACTCACCCTCTCTTTCTCTCCTCCTAGAACACTCACCCTCTCTCTCTCCTCCTAGAACACTCACCCTCTCTCTCTCTCCTCCTAGAACACTCACCCTCTCTCTCTCTCCTCCTAGAACACTCACCCTCTCTCTCTCTCCTCCTAGAACACTCACCCTCTCTCTCCTCCTAGAACACTCACCATCTCTCTCCTCCTAGAACACTCACCCTCTCTTTCTCTCCTCCTAGAACACTCACCCTCTCTTTCTCTCCTCCTAGAACACTCACCCTCTCTCTCTCCTCCTAGAACACTCACCCTCTCTCTCTCCTCCTAGAACACTCACCCTCTCTCTCTCTCCTCCTAGAACACTCACCATCTCTCTCTCCTCCTAGAACACTCACCCTCTCTCTCTCTCTCCTCCTAGAACACTCACCATCTCTCTCTTCTCCTAGAACACTCACCCTCTCTCTCCTTTGTTACGTTCCACGTTATATTATTTGTTATATACTTATTACTAGGCCTGGTTCTGTGTTTGTCTGTTGGTTGTTTCTCCCCCTGTGTGTGTGTGTGTGTCTTTGCACAGGATTGGCCCCGCCCCCTGTCACTCATCGACTGCATCTCCCGGCTGTCTACTTCGCTGATTTCCCCGCGCAGTCCCTCCGCCAATGGCGTCGTCCCGTCTGCCCTTCTGTCACCCTATCGGGGGACTGTGCGTTCATATTTAAGGCCGCCTACTTCCATGTCTCGGGAGGTAGCGGCACCCCATTTGTTAGTTAGAGCACGTTGTCCTTTGTATGTTTTCTGTTCCCCAGTCTGCCTATTATTTTCTGTCGTATACATTTTGTCCACATCTTTAACTCCCTAGTAGGTCTCCCCCAGGGAAGGGCGAGGTATGTTAGGTAAGATGCCCATGGGCATACATTTGTACACGCAGATAATCAGATGTATAAATACACTAGGTTAGTTTCCCAGGCGGGTACCACCCTTCGTGTATTTTTGGGTTTAGATAGGCGGGACAGCAGCTAGTAAGTTTAGTTAGTGAGGACGGTGTTCTGATTGTAGACAAGGTAGAGATAGGGAAGTGACAGGGACATATTGGATCTAGGGCGGGATTCTGTTCCTTTGTTCGTTTGGTCCCGTCTGTTTTGGCGTCCTCCCTTTAGTTTCTCCGAGGCACGCCTTGCCTCTACATGTGAGTGTTTTTTTGTCGTTCTATTACTGTTTGTTCATTCACTTAATTATTATCCTTATTACTATTGTTATCACATTATTATTATTGGTTACATTAAAAAACCATCACGGTTTTTATACCGTTTATTCCGTTGTCTGTGGTTCCTTAGTTATAGTTAGCCTATATTGTTTTGGGTGTGCCGTTGCTTCATGCCGGCCTGGTATAGCCTGCACACAGGCACTGCTTGTTGCGTGGTCCCCTCCTCTCACCCTAGACATTAACATCTGGTAGGGGTCCGTAACATGAGTGGGGGCTTGTCCGGGATTGTAATTCATAAATTACCCCGGTGTATTAGTGTCTGTGTGTGGTAGGATATCTGTTTGGTTTGTTTGTTGTCTGATCTCGTTGGCTGGCTATGGCTACCTCTGTGGTGCAGTTGTTTATTGAGGCGCCGTCAGTGGAGCTTTTGGATGCCTGTCATAAGAAGGACTTGTTTGCAATTGCGGAGCATTATTGTATCGCTGTGTCTAGGTCCGTACTAAAGGCTGAGCTTAAACAGGCTGTGCTGGCTGGGTTGGTCAGCAAGGCCGTGTTGGTCTCCGATGAGCGGGTAGCCCCTCTCGTTGAGGCTGTAGATGAGGCTGTAGATGAGGCAGCCGTTAAGACGGACACGATGGTTCATGATGTTGAGCTTTTATTACCTATATTACGCCAACCACCCCTCACCCTGCCACGGTATGATCCGCAATCAACCCCGAGTGGGTCGAGCATGGGTGTAGCCCATGAGGCGCGCCTTAAGGTGCGGCTTGCACGCCTCCAGATGGAGCGGGAGGAGCGGGCGCAGGAAAGGGAGATCGCGCACAGGCTCGAGGTAAAGAAACTCGAAATTGAAGCAGACAAGGCTGTTAAAATACGTCAGCTGGAGCTGCAGGCTGAAGGAGTTTTGCCTCCTATAGGAAGTTCGACTCCTCGACTGTCTAGACCCTCCGCACAGTCAGCTGATACATTTAATGTCAGTAGGAATATCGTGTTAGTGCCTCAGTTTAGGGAGACTGAGGTTACGTCCTATTTCTGTGCGTTTGAGCGTATTGCCACTACTCTGAATTGGCCTCGTGATGTGTGGCCTATACTTTTACAGTGTAAACTTATTGGTAAAGCTCAGGAGATTATAGCTGCGCTGTCTCTAGAGGATAGCCTCGACTATGACAAAGTGAAAGCCGCGGTGTTGCGCGCATACGAGCTGGTGCCTGAGGCATATCGCCAAAAATTCCGATCTCACAGGAAGGCAATCACAAAAACCTTTGTGGAGTTCGCTCGAGAAAAGGAGGTTTTGTTCGATAGATGGTGCGCAGCCAGTAAGGCCACGGAACCTGTATCCCTGCGTGAATTAATTCTGCTGGAGGAATTTAGGAATTGCCTCCCCGATCGTTTAGCTGTCTACCTAAATGAGCAGAAAGTAACCTCGCTAACGAAAGCAGCGGTGCTCGCCGACGAATTTGTGTTGACACATAAAACTGTGTTTTCTGCACCGCGAGCTGAGACTACTCGCTATGAGACCGGTGGTAAGAGAGACGCCAGCCCTCCTGTGCCTCCGCCTAACCGGAGCTCAGCTGGAGCTCGCGCTAAGGAGGAACGGTCCTGTTTCTACTGCCATAGACCAGGACATGTTATAGCTGATTGTCTCACCCTAAAACGCAAACAGCCGCCACCGGCCCCTAAAGGAGTAGGCTTAGTTAAGACAGCGAGGGAGGGTTCAGATGACTGTGTTGTTTCTAACTGTGTACCTGTCCTTCCTGATCCCACGTATCGTCCATTCATTTTTAAGGGGTTAGTTTCATTCACCGGTGATCCCGCTGATCAGAAGCCAATTCAGATCTTGCGAGACACCGGTGCTGCTCAGTCCCTAGTCCTGGGTGACGCATTACCCTGGTCGGAGCAGTCATATTGTGGCTCGAACGTTTTACTGCAAGGTATCGAGATGGGCTGTGTGCCCGTACCATTGCATAACGTTCATTTGGATTGCGAACTAGTCAGTGGACATTTTCGTGTAGGTGTGCAGCCACAACTCCCCGTAAATGGTGTGTCGATGATCTTGGGTAATGACATAGCGGGTGGGAAAGTGTTGCCAATGTTAGAAGTATTAGATAGGCCTACTCCTGACGCTGTCTTTTCCATTGACAAACTTGCCCTAGATTTTCCGGATGTGTTTCCCGCCTGTGCGGTGACGCGCTCGCAGTCACGACATGGCCCTGACGCTATTGGCCTATCTGACACGGTGCTCGCTCCCGTTTTCTCCAGCGAGACCGCACCACTGCATAGGTCTACTCCTCCGGTGAGTTCTGATAAACCCAGTGATACGTATGACGCCCCAGAGAAGAGTGATATTAAGCTACCTGTTACCCGTATCCAGCTGATAGCTGCCCAGATAGCGGATGATAGTCTGTCCAGATATTTTTCTATTGCTATCAGTTTAGAAAAAGCCCAGAAAGAGAAAGTGGCTTACTTTGTAGAGGATGGCTTACTGATGCGCCGATGGAATCCTCGGGCTGAAGTTGACACAGTCTGGAGCGCTGTCGTTCAAATTGTAGTCCCAAATGTGTGGCGTAGTAAAGTGTTGTCATTAGCGCATGATATTCCCTGGGCTGGTCACTTAGGAGTGACTAAAACATACGATCGTGTCCTAAGACATTTCTTTTGGCCCGGTCTGAAAACAGATGTCACGCGTTATTGTCGCACTTGCCACACATGCCAAGTAACTGGTAAACCAAATCAGGTTATCGCTCCAGCTCCTCTTAAACCTATCCCTGTTATGGGGGAGCCGTTTCACCGACTTATATTGGATATTGTTGGTCCGCTTCCAAAAACCAAGTCAGGAAACCAGTACTTGTTAACCCTTATGTGCGCTGCTACTCGTTACCCCGAGGCTATTCCAATGCGTACCATTACGTCCAAGGCGGTGATAAAAGTGTTGATGAAATACTTTTCCACGTTTGGTCTTCCATCTATCATTCAGACAGACCAGGGAAGTAATTTTCTTTCTCGGTTATTCGAACAAGTTTTAGAGTCTCTCGCCATATCTCACCGAGTTAGCAGTGCCTACCATCCAGAGAGTCAAGGTGCTTTAGAAAGATGGCACCAAACGCTGAAGTCCATGTTGAGGAAGTACTGCATGGACACTGAAAAGGAGTGGGACGAGGGGGTTCCCATGGTGTTGTTTGGTGTTCGTGAAACGGTGCAAGAGTCTCTAGGGTTTAGCCCTGCCGAACTGGTTTTCGGTCACACCGTCCGTGGGCCGTTAAAAGTCCTCAAAGACCAGTTGATGTCCCCTCAGTCTAGTTCAAGGAATGTGCTAGATTATGTCAGCAGTTTTAGAGAGAGGCTGCATGACGCGTGCGCTCTCGCTAAGGAAGCGTTGTCGGTCACTCAGGGGAAAATGAAGCGGCGCTTTGATGTAAAAGCTGTGACCCGTTCTTTTCAGCCAGGTGACCAGGTGTTAGTTCTGCTACCCATCCTCGGTTCTTCCCTTTCTGCTCGTTTTTCCGGTCCTTATGTAGTCGGGAAAAAGTTGAGTGACACAGACTACATAGTTAAGACCCCGGATCGGAGACGCGCTTCTCGTGTGTGCCATGTAAACATGTTAAAACAGTATCATGCCCGCGAATCAACAACAGATCATTCTGCAGATAAGATGGCAGGGCCCGCCGTCTCTCCTGTAGTCTCTGTCGCGGTGGCACCCGAGTTAGATGTGTTCAGGGATGTCGACGAGGATGGTTTGGTGTTACGGAACGCACCCCAGCAGAGTGCGCGTTTAGGCAACGCGGAGATGATTAAATCTCTCCCGTCTCTTTTGCAACACCTCGATGAACATCAGGCCGGTGACATCACGGCTCTGATAAATGAATTTCTGTGTCTCTTCAGTGACGTTCCCAGTCGCACTACGGTTTTAAAGCACGATGTGGACGTGGGTAACGCCAGCCCTATCAAACAGCACGCGTACCGCGTTAATCAGTCCAAACGGGTAGCGATGAAGAGGGAGGTCTCCTATTTGTTAGAGCATGGCCTAGCCGTGCCCAGTGCTAGTCCATGGAGTTCCCCCTGCATCCTCGTACCTAAGCCGGACGGTACGGCTCGGTTCTGTACCGACTATCGAAAAGTGAACCGCGTCACGGTGCCTGATTCGTTTCCACTGCCCCGCCTAGACGACTGCATCGACACAATAGGATCGGCTAGGTTCGTGAGCAAGCTGGACCTGTTAAAAGGCTACTGGCAGGTTCCGTTGACCACTCGGGCTTCAGACATATCTGCCTTCGTGACACCTGACAGTTTCCTCCAGTATACAGTAATGGCGTTTGGAATGCGCAACGCGCCCGCAACTTTCCAGCGCCTTGTGAATACTGTTTTGGCTGGAGTTCAAAATTGTGTGGCATATTTGGACGACCTGGTAGTGTACTCCGCTTCATGGTCTGAGCATATCTGTTCTCTGCGGGAGGTGTTTCAATGTTTGGCGAAGGCCACTTTGACCCTAAATCTAGCCAAATGCGAGTTTGGAAAGGCTACCGTGACCTACCTCGGAAAACAGGTGGGCCGTGGGGAGGTTCGCACCCTGTCGGATAAAGTCGCGGCGATCGCTGCATTTCCACCACCTACTACCCGGCGTAGTTTACGTAGGTTTTTAGGTATGGCTGGATATTACAGGAATTTCTGTCGCAATTTTTCCACTGTGGTCGCGCCTCTGACCAGCCTGCTTAGCCCGTCTGTTTCGTTTACCTGGTCAGCTCAGTGTCAGACTGCGTTCGCCGCGGTGAAAGCTCTGTTGAGCAGCTCTCCGGTTCTGGTTGCCCCGGATTTTACTAAACCTTTTAAACTGGAGGTAGACGCGAGTATGGTTGGGGCAGGGGCGGTTTTGATCCAGGAAGATGGGGACGGGATTGATCACCCCGTATCCTATTTTTCTAGAAAGTTCAATGACTGTCAGTCCCGTTACTCCACTATCGAACAGGAGACCCTCGCCCTGCTGTTTGCCCTCCAATTTTTCGAGGTTTACGTCGGATCCAGTTCTTATCCTATTGTTGTGTACACAGACCACAACCCCCTGGTTTTTCTCCATCGGATGTACAACAACAATCACCGCCTTATGCGGTGGGCCTTGGTGGTCCAGAACTATAGTATTGAGATCCACCACAAAAAGGGGTCTGAGAATGTGTTAGCGGACGCGCTGTCTCGCTCTTAGGCTCCTTGTTCATTGTATGTTTTTTTTGAGTTGTCACAAATCCTATAGGTTTGCTCCTTGTTGGTGGGGGTGTTACGTTCCACGTTATATTATTTGTTATATACTTATTACTAGGCCTGGTTCTGTGTTTGTCTGTTGGTTGTTTCTCCCCCTGTGTGTGTGTGTGTGTCTTTGCACAGGATTGGCCCCGCCCCCTGTCACTCATCGACTGCATCTCCCGGCTGTCTACTTCGCTGATTTCCCCGCGCAGTCCCTCCGCCAATGGCGTCGTCCCGTCTGCCCTTCTGTCACCCTATCGGGGGACTGTGCGTTCATATTTAAGGCCGCCTACTTCCATGTCTCGGGAGGTAGCGGCACCCCATTTGTTAGTTAGAGCACGTTGTCCTTTGTATGTTTTCTGTTCCCCAGTCTGCCTATTATTTTCTGTCGTATACATTTTGTCCACATCTTTAACTCCCTAGTAGGTCTCCCCCAGGGAAGGGCGAGGTATGTTAGGTAAGATGCCCATGGGCATACATTTGTACACGCAGATAATCAGATGTATAAATACACTAGGTTAGTTTCCCAGGCGGGTACCACCCTTCGTGTATTTTTGGGTTTAGATAGGCGGGACAGCAGCTAGTAAGTTTAGTTAGTGAGGACGGTGTTCTGATTGTAGACAAGGTAGAGATAGGGAAGTGACAGGGACATATTGGATCTAGGGCGGGATTCTGTTCCTTTGTTCGTTTGGTCCCGTCTGTTTTGGCGTCCTCCCTTTAGTTTCTCCGAGGCACGCCTTGCCTCTACATGTGAGTGTTTTTTTGTCGTTCTATTACTGTTTGTTCATTCACTTAATTATTATCCTTATTACTATTGTTATCACATTATTATTATTGGTTACATTAAAAAACCATCACGGTTTTTATACCGTTTATTCCGTTGTCTGTGGTTCCTTAGTTATAGTTAGCCTATATTGTTTTGGGTGTGCCGTTGCTTCATGCCGGCCTGGTATAGCCTGCACACAGGCACTGCTTGTTGCGTGGTCCCCTCCTCTCACCCTAGACATTAACATCTGGTAGGGGTCCGTAACATCCTTCTAGAACACTCACCCTGTTAGATTGACCTGCTTAGCGGCCTAACTCCCAGCACAAGAGGCTCTGAGGCGAGGTAAAGGTGCGATCAAGGGTGTATTTATTTACCAAAACAGGACATGACAAAAGTAGAAAAATCATAAAGACGTTAAAAATGAGCAACATGACTGTAGCTACGCTCACCTAGGTCCAACCTACAGCAGCGTCTGAATGGAACTGGCAGCCTTTTATACCACTGCTAGGCAATTAACCTGGACCATACCATGTCAAAGGGAAATGCAAAAATACACTCCAATTCAATATTACCACTACACATTCCACATCTCTATTAATTACAAAACATCAAATACATTATCATACATTACATTTACTTCCATACATATCAGCTCCTATGAATAATCTAAACATTCCCATCAAACAAACACTCTACCCCCCCTCTATAATTCTAGCACATGGTTCCCTCCTGGAACTATAAATACAGGTGCTCGGAGCTCTGGGGACTCTTTTGCCCGAACACCTGCAGACCAAAGAGAGCATGGTAAGAACTTGACCAACAATTCTAAAATGTGTTCAATTCCACCATCCTATTGCACAAATCCCATTTTATGATACTTATGACATCTTTTGTTTGCTCTTCAGGTGAAGTTCACAATACTGCTGAGCAAGACAAACGTGCACCAACAAACAATTCAACAATCAATAAATACTATAAGTATTGGCTATGTCTCATCATTATATTGTGCAAATGTATGCTTGTGCAAATATTGCAGTGATAAATATGCACCTTGTATAGGTAACAAAGTACCACAAGTACCCCTTTGTTACACACCCTCTCTCTCTCTCGCCTAGAACACTCACCCTCTCTCTCTCTCCTCCTAGAACACTCACCCTCTCTCTCTCTCTCCCCCTAGAACACTCACCCTCTCTCTCTCTCCTCCTAGAACACTCACCCTCTCTCTCCTCCTAGAACACTCACCCTCTCTCTCTCTCTCCTCCTAGAACACTCACCCTCTCTCTCTCTCTCTCTCTCTCTCTCTCTCCTAGAACACTCACCATCTCTCTCTCTCCTCCTAGAACACTCACCCTCTCTCTCTCCTCCTAGAACACTCACCCTCTCTCTCTCTCCTCCTAGAACACTCACCCTCTTTCTCTCCTCCTAGAACACTCACCCTCTCTCTCTCTCCTCCTAGAACACTCACCCTCTCTCTCTCTCTCCTCCTAGAACACTCACCATCTCTCTCTCTCTCCTCCTAGAACACTCACCATATCTCTCTCTCCTAGAACACTCACCATCTCTCTCTCTCCTCCTAGAACACTCACCATCTCTCTCTCTCCTCCTAGAACACTCACCATCTCTCTCTCTCCTCCTAGAACACTCACCATCTCTCTCTCTCCTCCTAGAACACTCACCATCTCTCTCTCTCCTCCTAGAACACTCACCATCTCTCTCTCCTCCTAGAACACTCACCATCTCTCCTAGAACACTCACCATCTCTCCCACGCAACAAACTGCCCTCAGAGAAAGAGAGAGGGAGATGGTGTGTGTTTGTGTGTGTGTCTGTGTGTGGTGTGAGACCATGTGTGTGACCACTATATGTGTGTATTGTGTGTGGGTGTGTGTGTGTGACCACTAAATGTGTGTATTGTGTGTGTGTGACCACTAAATGTGTGTATTATGTGTGTGTGTGTGACCACTAAATGTGTGTATTGTGTGTGTGTGTGTGTGTGACCACTAAATGTGTGTATTATGTGTGTGTGTGTGACCACTAAATGTGTGTATTGTGTGTGTGTGTGTGACCACTAAATGTGTGTATCGTGTGTGTGTGTGTGTGAGAACATGTCTAGAGACATACTGCCCTGTGAACACGCCTACAGTCGTGTGCATGACCCAATTTAACGGGCTGGTCCCCATCATGTCCTGTCCTGTGCTCTTCTGAGGGGGGTTTATGGGGGGATAATGAACAGGAAGATGACACACTCCCCTGTCACCACCCCCTGGCAGGCTCGCCTCGCCGATCTGCTCGTTAGCAATTTGCGAGATTGAGATGAGCCGCGGGGTCTCGGAGACCGGAGGATCTGACTAGAGAAGAGAGAGGCGCTCTGACCTTTTCTCCATCTACCGTTCGTCTGCCTTTCACCTCACGCGCACAAACGCACGTACACACTCTCATATACGGACACTAGGGATGTCTGGACAATGTCTCGACCGTCTCGTTGAGAGGGGTCAGGGAAGAATTTTTCCAGCTCACTTTTCTGGCCCCTGGATGATACTGTTTTTTTGCTTCCCTCTGGAATATGTAGGGGTGGGTCGTATGCCCACCTCCCTTGTTCTCTGTAAAGCGCATTGTGTTGCCTCTGTGTATGAAATGAGTATACAAATAAAGTTTGATTTGATGTGGGTTTTTTTCCACCAACACTGATCGCCGATTGTCTATGAGCCATATCTGCACTGAGCCATATGTGCACTGAGCCATATGAGCACTGAGCCATATCTGCACTGAGCCATATGTGCACTGAGCCATATGTGCACTGAGCCATATCTGCACTGAGCCATATGTGCACTGAGCCATATCTGCACT
Organism: Borostomias antarcticus; assembly: GCF_949987555.1. Taxonomy (NCBI): domain Eukaryota; kingdom Metazoa; phylum Chordata; class Actinopteri; order Stomiiformes; family Stomiidae; genus Borostomias; species Borostomias antarcticus. Next base: position 14,996,718 of record NC_140249.1, on the reverse strand, counting down.
GAGCCATATGTGCACTGAGCCATATCTGCACTGAGCCATATCTGCCCTGAGCCATATCTGCCCTGAGCCATATCTGCCCTGAGCCATATGTGCACTGAGCCATATCTGCCCTGAGCCATATCTGCCCTGAGCCATATCTGCACTGAGCCATATGTGCACTGATCCATATCTGCACTGATCCATATCTGCCCTGAGCCATATCTGCACTGCAGATACCGGTAGTAGTTTTGTTTTGTTATAGCAGCTTATATAGCAGCATTATAGGTCTGTTTCCATTGACAGACATTTCATCCATCAAATTGAGTCCTGGTTAAATCGTTTATTTTTTTCTCAATATTTACCTGATCATAATGTAAATGAAACCATGAGCGTGCGTTCTAGGTAGCGCAACACGATTTAGCGAGATGACCGGAGTGGTGACCACAATCTAGAGGCTGATAAAATTATAGACTTAGATAATTATAGACTTATACAGTTATAGATAGAATTGGATGTAATAATGTAACAGTTCCACACCTCCAGTGTGTTTTAGGTTAGTTAGCGTGGGACAATGACACCAGCTCTGCTGAGAACTGTCTCACGTCTTTTGAGTCATCATTCGTTTTTTGCGACGGACGTAGCGTTAACGCAATTCAGCCGTCTCATATTTACACTGAATATCGGACCATTCTGATTGTTGGCTGATCGATTGCAGCGTCTCTCTCTCTCTCTGATACACACACACACACACACACACACACACACACACACACACACACACACACACACACACACACACACACACACACACTCCCTGTCCTCTCCCCCACCTGATCTTTTAATCTGGGTGGGCGTTACTCGCTCCCCAGTGACTAACCGCGGAGAACAAGCAGGGCCACCATCAGTGTTCAATTAGGGCCTTAATGAGGTCAAACACGTGCCCGTTCCTCCCCCAGAACAGCCATCAGCAGCGGGGCCCTGGCCACGAGCACATCCCCCCGCTCTGGGTCCCTGTCTGGGGGCCCCGGCCACGAGCACATCCCCCCGCTCCGGGTCCCTGTCTGGGGGCCCCGGCCTCGAGCACATCCCCCCGCTCCGGGTCCCTGTCTGGGGGCCCCGGCCTCGAGCACATCCCCCCGCTCCGGGTCCCTGTCTGGGGGCCCGCCAGGGAGGGGAGGGGCCTGCCCACCTCCACACTCACTACAGTACAGCTGGGGAGGGCGCGGTCTTTTCATTTGGGTCTGGAAATAATAATAGCCTAGACTGTAAGTGATTCCGCCCGGGTCGTACCGGTGTGTGTACATGCACTGCGTGCACACGTGCGCCTGCGTGTGAGCAACAGAGTGTGTGTGAATGCGAGAACTTAACCTTCGGCAGGGGGCTGCTATGTAAGTGAGAAGGTATAGTGCAGCCAGCTGGTGTGTGTGTGTGTGTGTGTGTGTGTGTGTGTGTGTGTGTGTGTGTGTGTGTGTGTGTGTGTGTGTGTGTGTGTGTGTGTGTGTGTGTGTGTGTGTGTGTGTGTGTGTGTGTGTGTGTGTGTGTGTGTGTGTGTGTGTGTGTGTGTGTGTGTGTGTGCGTATACTGTAACGGGCAAGGAGCCAGAGGACCAACATAGCTACACTTAAGCCCCCTGGACCTGCAGAGGATGGTATGGTATGTTTACAGTCCATCTTCTTAACTGCCAAAACAGCGCTGGACCCCTGACATACTGCAGGCTACCCGCTCGTTCATGTTCAAGCTACAGTGACCACTCTATGAATCTCTCCAACTGAGGCAGTGTTTTGTTTTCCATCTCAGGCTGTGTGTCCAAAGACGAGCTGTATGTAGCTGAACAGCGCTAAGCTACAGCTGCGTAGAGCGCACTACAGCTGGGGTTTAGAGCTGGCTAGGCTACCCACGTTTTACAGCTACGTTAGCGACGATTTGTCGTGTTTTTGCACACTGCAGATGAACTAGCCACTGTCTTTTACAGCCTGCGCTCTAGCGCAAAAAGTTCAACTTTTTTTCCTACTGCAAAAAAAAGCCTAGAGCTCACGGCGCTGTAGCGCTAAAAAGCGCTTGGAACACAGCTCTCGTCTCTATAGCGCCCTAGAGCTCATTACCCATTGTAAACAACGAGAAAACAGCGCCAGCTCTGAAATACAGCTCCCCGGTGGACACCATTAGGGAGGGTGGTGGAGGTGGAGGTGGGGGTGGGGTGCTCACCACGGGTCTGTGCCCCGGGCCAGGGCCCCTCCCCGGGGCCGGCGGTGCCTCTAGCGCGGCCCGGGGGTTCTGCTGGGCCTGGTCCAGCTGGCCCAGCTGCTCCGTGATGCTGGCCATCTCCTCCTGCAGCCGCTCGGTGTGCACGGAGATCTCGGCGATCTTCTCGGCGGCGGCGGCGGTCAGGAAGGCCTCCTTCAGGTCCACCAGGTGCAGCGTGCGCCGCTCCTCCAGGCGCACCAGCCGGTGGAGCTCGTCAAACTGGCCGTTCACGTAGGCCTCCAGCTCCTCCATGGACATCTGGGGGAGGGGGGGGGGGGAGGGGGGAGAGGAGGGAGGGGGGAGGGAGAGAGAGGAGGGGGGGGGGGGAGGAGAGAGTGGGTGGGGAGAGAGAGAGGAGGGGGGAGGGGGGAGAGAGAGAGGGAGAGAGAGAGGAGGGGGGAGGGGGGAGAGGAGGGGAGAGAGAGGAGGGGTAGAGAGAGGGGGGGAGAGGGAGAGAGAGAGGAGGGGGGAGGGGGGAGAGAGAGAGGGAGAGAGAGAGGAGGGGGGAGAGAGGAGGGGGGAGAGAGAGGGGGGGGAGTGAGAGAGACAGACTTTAGCTGTGTTCAAAATTGTTCACTCGTTCATTCACTCCATATTCCCTATGCACTGTTCCCCATATAGTGAACTACATAGGGAATGATTCAACATGGAACGTTGTTGTGTTAGATATTCATGGACGCAAGCCAGCAGACGCGCCCAGTATCACGTAAACAAACCGAGCACTGATGGCAGCAGGTTCAAATGTGCTCAGGTAGTATTCAGTTTCGTCGGTGTAGGTGTCGGTGTGTACAGTAGGTGTGTATATTGTAGTCAGTGGAACAATGCAATATGTTAGTAACATTTAGTATGAGATCAGATGGGAGGGAGGGGGGTCACCACGGGGAGGGAAGCTAGGGGGAGGATGTAAATTGCTAAGAGATCATTTGATTTGAGACATCATACAGGTATGCTACAGTTTGAACTGCTCTCCATAAAGAAAAAAAAAAACAATTTGATCACAAAAAAAAAGGTAGTATTCAGTTTCAATGTTCAGTTTTGAATGTTAAATCCCATATAAATTGTTGAAATTCTAATGATGTGCAAGTGTGATTTTGTCAACTATTATGCTGTCTGCTAATAGCAGGCTGTGAAGTTGCACAATAAGACTGTGATAGCAAGTTAGCTCACGACGGCAGCTTCCATAACATTAACGGTAGCTGTCGGTGGCTAAACCAGGTAGCTAAGATTACAACGATTATTCCTGTAGCTATTTTGATGCTGTTGGTTCAACAGCATCAAAATAGCTACAGGAGAGAGAGACAGAGAGAGAGACAGACAGACAAAGAGAGAGACAGAGAGAGACAGGGAGAGAGAGACAGAGAGAGAGACAGACAGACAGACAGACAGACAGACAGAGAGAGAGACAGAGAGAGAGAAAGAAAGAGACAGAGGGAGAACAAAGGGTTGCAAGGGATAAAGAGAGAGATGGAGAGGAGAGGTGTGCAGTGAGACAGTGAGACACAGGAGAGACACATTCTCCTGTCATTAAACGTCCTGAATGAGGGGCTTCTGTGGGGTAGATTAATCACAGAGATGCAGACATTAAAAGAACGCTCCGGAGATGGAAGGCATAAACCTGGAAGTTAAAAGAGAGGGAGAGAGAGAGAGAGAGAGAGAGAGAGAGAGAGAGAGAACGAGAGAGAGAGAGAGGGAGAGAGGCTCTGGATATGGAGTGCATAAACCTGGAAGTTAAAAGAGAAGGAGAGAGAGGGAGAGAGGAAGAGAGAGA
>NC_140249.1:14970239-14987739 GCF_949987555.1 Borostomias antarcticus | reverse complement strand
CTCAGGGTCCTGGGTAAAAACAACGCTCTCTGCAAGTGGATCCTGGACTTCCTTGAATCTTGGAGAGAAAAGGATGAGTGGAGAGGATGAGGGGAGAGGATGAGTGGGGGAGGAGAGGATGAGTGGAGAGGATGAGGGGAGAGGATGAGGGGAGAGGATGAGTGGAGAGGATGAGGGGAGAGGATGAGTGGAGAAGATGAGTGGGGGAGGAGAGGATGAGGGGAGAGGATGAGTGGGGGAGGAGAGGATGAGTGGAGAGGATGAGGGGAGAGGATGAGTGGAGAGCATGAGGGGAGAGGATGAGGGGAGAGGATGAGTGGGGGAGGATGAGTGGGAGAGGAGAGGATGAGGGGAAAGGATGAGTGAGGGAGAGAGGATGAAGGGAGGATAGAGGACGAGGAGAGGATGAGAGGATGAGTGGGAGAGAGGATAGGATGAGTTAGGGAGAGAGGATGAGGGGAGGATAGAGGACGAGGGGAGAAGAGGAGAGGATGAGTGGGGGAGAGGAGAGGATGAGGAGAGGATGAGGGGATAGGATGAGTGAGGGAGAGAGGAGAGGATGAGGAGAGGATGAGGAGAAGACGAGGGAAGGAGAATGCAGAGAGGATGAGTGGGAGAGATGAGAGGAAGAGGATGAGGGGAGGAGAGGAGCAGTGTATGGGCAGCAGGGTTGGCGGGCGGAGCAGGTGTTGTAGATGATAGATGGAAGAGACTGGCCCGCTTGGCTCGGACCCGTCTAGAACTGCTGCACCAGCATCAAGATGGGCCGAAGGGTTCTGTCCGCTGGCCCGGCGCCAGACCAGAGTCAGATTGGGGATTGAATTAAAGCCTCCCTCTCCAAGGCTGCTGAGAAATAAGGAAGCCTGAATGGATTTGTCAACTGGTTATTTTCTATATTCTATTCCATTCATATTTGATGAAAAGCCTTATGGAATGCAGTACAGTAGGGAGGCGATCACTTCATCCAGCAGCCCAGAACACTCACTGTTCTGGAACGAGATGAAGGAGAATTCAACCATGTCATACAGTAGATCTGAGGGGTATTTAGAAAGACCCCCCACCCCAGGAGACTGGTCCAACTACCGTACCAGTGAAGGAATTAATTAATTCATTAATTAATGAATCAATCAATCAATCAATCAATCAATGAAAAGATGAATGAATGCATTGATTGGGATCGTTGGTGGCTGTGTGTGTACAGCCTGTCATGTCTATCGTTATGTTAATCTCTTACTAATCCCTCTCTATTTCGTTCTGGGATGATGCAGGGATGATGTTGGGATGATGTTGGGATGATGCAGGGATGATGCAGGGATGATGCAGGGATGATGTTGGGATGATGCTGGGATGATGCGTGTTGACTGCTGCCACTGTTGCAGAGCGCTGTGCTCTGCTCCTTTCTACCCAGGAAATCAGACCAGTACTGTGGTTCTACTGGGACTGGGTCAGGGCCAGGGAATCAGACCCAGTACTGTGGTTCTACTGGGCCAGGGAATCAGACCCAGTACTGTGGTTCTACTGGGACAGGACCAGGGAATCAGACCCAGTACTGTGGTTCTACTGGGACAGGACCAGGGAATCAGACCCAGTACTGTGGTTCTACTGGGTCAGGGCCAGGGAATCAGACCAGTACTGTGGTTCTACTGGGTCAGGGCCAGGGAATCAGACCAGTACTGTGGTTCTACTGGGACAGGGAATCAGACCCAGTACTGTGGTTCTACTGGGACAGGGAATCAGACCAGTACTGTGGTTCTATTGGGACAGGGACAGGGAATCAGACCCAGTACTGTGGTTCTACTGGGCCAGGGAATCAGACCCAGTACTGTGGTTCTACTGGGACAGGGAATCAGACCCAGTACTGTGGTTCTACTGGGCCAGGGAATCAGACGCAGTACTGTGGTTCTACTGGGACTGGGACAGTGTGAATATGTTCTCTTCTAAATTTTTTTTTTCTTTCTTTCTTTCTTTCTTTCTTTCTTTCTTTCTTTCTTTCTTTCTTTCTTTCTTTCTTTCTTTCTTTCTTTCTTTCTTTCTTTCTTTCTTTCTTTCCTTCCTTCCTTCCTTCCTTCCTTCCTTCCTTCCTCCCTCCCTCCCTCCCTTCCTTCCTTCCTTCCTTCCTTCCTTCCTTCCATCAGCTGTGTCAGTGTGAGTGTTAGCTGGTTCTACTAGGACTGGGTCAGTGTGTTAGCTGGTTCTGCTGGGGCTGGCTGGGTCAGTGAGAACCTCATCATGCTGGGTCAGTAAGAACCTAGTCTGGCTCAACGGATGTAGGTTTTGGCAATAAAGCTCGTCATTTGTTGTCACACTGCCCAATCAGTGGCGAGTCTGGCGACACAAATTAATCTGATTCGGGCCAAGAGATTCTCTCGGCACCAATCAGATTCGATCCAGACTATTTTGCGAACTGTGGTTGGTTTAAAGAAATACTGCGTTTTTTCCCCCCTATTGCAAAATGGTAATGTGTCCAGCCAGACCTGTCTCCCGCGCTGGCACAGCGTAAACGAAGTGTGGAGATACGTCTGGATATGAGAGACTAGTGAGAAGGTCTGGCTATGCGAGACTAGTGAGAACCTCTTCATGCTGGGTCAGGGAGAACCTCATCATGCTGGGTCAGTGAGAACCTCATCATGCTGGGTGGGGGGAGAACCTCATCATGCTGGGTGGGGGGAGAACCTCATCATGCTGGGTCAGTAAGAACCTCATCATGCTGGGTCAGGGAGAACCTCATCATGCTGGGTCAGTGAGAACCTCATCATGCTGGGTCAGTGAGAACCTCATCATGCTGGGTCAGTGAGAACCTCATCATGCTGGGTGGGTGGAGAACCTCATCATGCTGGGTGGGTGGAGAACCTCATCATGCTGGGTGGGTGGAGAACCTCATCATGCTGGGAGGGTGGAGAACCTCATCATGCTGGGAGGATGGAGAACCTCATCATGCTGGGTGGGGGGAGGAGCTCATCGTGCTGGGTGGGGGGAGAACCTCATCATGCTGGGTGGGGGGAGGAGCTCATCGTGCTGGGTGGGGGGAGGAGCTCACCTCTGGGCTGGTCCATTTGGTCTTGATCTTCTCAGCCATCTGCTGAGTGCAGCCCAGCAGGTCATATCCCTCCCTGCCCTGTAGGAGAGAGACCAGTCAGTCAGCCCCGCAGGTCATATCCCTCCCTGCCCTGTAGGAGAGAGACCAGTCAGTCAGCCCCGCAGGTCATATCCCTCCCTGCCCTGTAGGAGAGAGACCAGTCAGTCAGCCCCGCAGGTCATACCCCTCCCTGCCCTGTAGGAGAGACCAGTCAGTCAGCCCAGCAGGTCATACCCCTCCCTGCCCTGTAGGAGAGAGACCAGTCAGTCAGCCCCGCAGGTCATACCCCTCCCTGCCCTGTAGAAGAGAGACCAGCCAGTCAGCCCCGCAGGTCATACCCCTCCCTGCCCTGTAGGAGAGAGACCAGCAGCTCAAATCCCTCCCTGCCCTGTAGGAGAGACCAGTCAGTCAGCCCAGCAGGTCATACCCCTCCCTGCCCTGTAGAAGAGAGACCAGTCAGTCAGCCCAGCAGGTCATACCCCTCCCTGCCCTGTAGGAGAGAGACCAGTCAGTCAGCCCAGCAGGTCATACCCCTCCCTGCCCTGTAGAAGAGAGACCAGCCAGTCAGTCCAGCAGCTCATATCCCTCCCTGCCCTGTAAGAGAAACCAGTCAGTCAGCCCCGCAGGTCATACCCCTCCCTGCCCTGTAAGAAAGACCAGTCAGTCAGCCCAGCAGCTCATACCCCTCCCTTCCCTGTAGGAGAGAACAGTTAGGATTTCTAGCACGTTCTAAATCAAAGGACAGTTTGAAGAGGTTTTGTCAACAAATGATTACTTGATTTCGTACGGTCTGACTTCTTTGTACGGTCTCTTTTCTTTATTTTTAGAAGCAAGTCCCATTGAGACATATCTCTTTCGCAAGGGAGCCGTATACAAAGCACACAACACAATAAATAACAATACAAATATATAAATATGAAATACATAGAATACAAATGAATGCAAAACCCATGCTATGAATAGGTGAAGCATTTCAACTGTGCCACATTGAAAACACAACTGTCACTGTAGCTGGTTAAATGGCACCGCGTGCCTGTACTGCAGATTATGTAGCCTGCGGCATTCTGGTCCATCCGCCCAATCCGCCCAATCATGTGAGAGTGTGCCAGGGAGGAGGGTACTGTGCACCAGCTAGCTAGCAATGCTACAGTGATCAATTATAAGACTTTGCCAGGGAGGATAGTGTTCCCCAGGTAGGTAGTATAGTGATGGATAGTATAGTGGGCCAGGGAGGATAGTGTTCACCGGCTACCTAGTGTAGTGATGGATAGTATACTGTAGTGGGCCAGGGAGGATAGTGCTCTCCAGGTAACTAGTATAGTGATGGATAGTATAGTGATGGATAGTATAGTGGGCCAGGGAGTATAGTGTTCCCCAGGTAGCTAGTATAGTGATGGATAGTATAGTGATGGATAGTACAGTGGGCCAGGGAGGATAGTGTTCTCCAGGTAACTAGTATAGTGATGGATAGTATAGTGGGCCAGAGAGTATAGTGTTCCCCAGGTAGCTAGTATAGTGATGGATAGTATAGTGATGGATATTATAGTGATGGATAGTATAGTGATGGATAGTAAAGTGATGGATAGTACAGTGGGCCAGGGAGGATAGTGTTCTCCAGGTAACTAGTATAGTGATGGATAGTATAGTGATGGATAGTATAGTGGGCCAGGGAGGATAGTGTTCCCCAGGTAGCTAGTATAGTGATGGATAGTATAGTGATGGATAGTGTAGTGATGGATAGTATAGTGATGGATAGTATAGTGGGCCAGGGAGGATAGTGTTCCCCAGGTAGCTAGTGTAGTGATGGATAGTATAGTGATGGATAGTATAGTGATGGATAGTATACTGTAGTGGGCCAGGGAGGATAGTGTTCTCCAGGTAGCTAGTATAGTGATGGATAGTATAGTGATGGATAGTATAGTGGGCCAGAGAGTATAGTGTTCCCCAGGTAGCTAGTATAGTGATGGATAGTATAGTGATGGATAGTATAGTGGGCCAGGGAGGATAGTGTTCCCCAGGTAGCTAGTGTAGTGATGGATAGTATAGTGATGGATAGTATAGTGATGGATAGTATAGTGGGCCAGGGAGGATAGTGTTCCCCAGGTAACTAGTGTAGTGATGGATAGTATAGTGATGGATATTATAGTGATGGATAGTATAGTGGGCCAGGGAGGATAGTGTTCACCAGGTAGCTAGTATAGTGATGGATAGTATAGTGATGGATAGTATAGTGATGGATAGTATAGTGGGCCAGGGAGGATAGTGTTCCCCAGGTAGCTAGTATAGTGATGGATAGTATAGTGATGGATAGTATATTGATGGATAGTATAGTGGGCCAGGGAGGATAGTGTTCTCCAGGTAGCTAGTATAGTGATGGATAGTATAGTGATGGATAGTATAGTGGGCCAGGGAGGATAGTGTTCCCCAGGTAGCTAGTATAGTGATGGATAGTATAGTGGGCCAGGGAGTATAGTGTTCCCCAGGTAGCTAGTATATTGATGGATAGTATAGTGATGGATAGTATAGTGGGCCAGGGAGTATAGTGTTCCCCAGGTAGCTAGTATATTGATGGATAGTATAGTGATGGATAGTATAGTGGGCCAGGGAGTATAGTGTTCCCCAGGTAGCTAGTATAGTGATGGATAGTATAGTGATGGATAGTACAGTGGGCCAGGGAGGATAGTGTTCTCCAGGTAACTAGTATAGTGATGGATAGTATAGTGGGCCAGAGAGTATAGTGTTCCCCAGGTAGCTAGTATAGTGATGGATAGTATAGTGATGGATATTATAGTGATGGATAGTATAGTGATGGATAGTATAGTGATGGATAGTACAGTGGGCCAGGGAGGATAGTGTTCTCCAGGTAACTAGTATAGTGATGGATAGTATAGTGATGGATATTATAGTGATGGATAGTATAGTGATGGATAGTAAAGTGATGGATAGTACAGTGGGCCAGGGAGGATAGTGTTCTCCAGGTAACTAGTATAGTGATGGATAGTATAGTGATGGATAGTGTAGTGATGGATAGTATAGTGATGGATAGTATAGTGGGCCAGGGAGGATAGTGTTCCCCAGGTAGCTAGTGTAGTGATGGATAGTATAGTGATGGATAGTATAGTGATGGATAGTATACTGTAGTGGGCCAGGGAGGATAGTGTTCTCCAGGTAGCTAGTGTAGTGATGGATAGTATAGTGATGGATAGTATAGTGGGCCAGAGAGTATAGTGTTCCCCAGGTAGCTAGTATAGTGATGGATAGTATAGTGATGGATAGTATAGTGGGCCAGGGAGGATAGTGTTCCCCAGGTAGCTAGTGTAGTGATGGATAGTATAGTGATGGATAGTATAGTGATGGATAGTATAGTGGGCCAGGGAGGATAGTGTTCCCCAGGTAACTAGTGTAGTGATGGATAGTATAGTGATGGATATTATAGTGATGGATAGTATAGTGGGCCAGGGAGGATAGTGTTCCCCAGGTAGCTAGTATAGTGATGGATAGTATAGTGATGGATAGTATATTGATGGATAGTATAGTGGGCCAGGGAGGATAGTGTTCTCCAGGTAGCTAGTATAGTGATGGATAGTATAGTGATGGATAGTATAGTGGGCCAGGGAGGATAGTGTTCCCCAGGTAGCTAGTATAGTGATGGATAGTATAGTGATGGATAGTATAGTGGGCCAGGGAGTATAGTGTTCCCCAGGTAGCTAGTATATTGATGGATAGTATAGTGATGGATAGTATAGTGGGCCAGGGAGTATAGTGTTCCCCAGGTAGCTAGTATATTGATGGATAGTATAGTGATGGATAGTATAGTGGGCCAGGGAGTATAGTGTTCCCCAGGTAGCTAGTATAGTGATGGATAGTATAGTGATGGATAGTACAGTGGGCCAGGGAGGATAGTGTTCTCCAGGTAACTAGTATAGTGATGGATAGTATAGTGGGCCAGAGAGTATAGTGTTCCCCAGGTAGCTAGTATAGTGATGGATAGTATAGTGATGGATATTATAGTGATGGATAGTATAGTGATGGATAGTACAGTGGGCCAGGGAGGATAGTGTTCTCCAGGTAACTAGTATAGTGATGGATAGTATAGTGATGGATAGTATAGTGGACCAGGGAGGATAGTGTTCCCCAGGTAACTAGTGTAGTGATGGATAGTATAGTGATGGATAGTATAGTGATGGATAGTATAGTGGGCCAGGGAGGATAGTGTTCACCAGGTAGCTAGTATAGTGATGGATAGTATAGTGATGGATAGTATAGTGGGCCAGGGAGGATAGTGTTCCCCAGGTAGCTAGTGTAGTGATGGATAGTATAGTGATGGATAGTATAGTGGGCCAGGGAGGATAGTGTTCCCCAGGTAGCTAGTATAGTGATGGATAGTATAGTGATGGATAGTATAGTGATGGATAGTATAGTGATGGATAGTATAGTGGGCCAGGGAGGATAGTGTTCCCCAGGTAACTAGTGTAGTGATGGATAGTATAGTGATGGATATTATAGTGATGGATAGTATAGTGGGCCAGGGAGGATAGTGTTCACCAGGTAGCTAGTATAGTGATGGATAGTATAGTGATGGATAGTATAGTGGGCCAGGGAGGATAGTGTTCACCGGCTACCTAGTATAGTGATGGATAGTATAGTGGGCCAGGGAGGATAGTGTTCCCCAGGTAGCTAGTATAGTGATGGATAGTATAGTGATGGATAGTATAGTGATGGATAGTATAGTGGGCCAGGGAGGATAGTGTTCCCCAGGTAGCTAGTGTAGTGATGGATAGTATAGTGATGGATAGTATAGTGATGGATAGTATAGTGGGCCAGGGAGGATAGTGTTCTCCAGGTAACTAGTATAGTGATGGATAGTATAGTGATGGATAGTATAGTGATGGATAGTATAGTGGGCCAGGGAGGATAGTGTTCCCCAGGTAGCTAGTATAGTGATGGATAGTATAGTGATGGATAGTATAGTGGGCCAGGGAGGATAGTGTTCCCCAGGTAGCTAGTGTAGTGATGGATAGTATAGTGATGGATAGTATAGTGATGGATAGTATAGTGATGGATAGTATAGTGGGCCAGGGAGGATAGTGTTCCCCAGGTAGCTAGTATAGTGATGGATAGTATAGTGGGCCAGGGAGGATAGTGTTCTCCAGGTAGCTAGTATAGTGATGGATAGTATAGTGATGGATAGTGTAGTGATGGATAGTATAGTGATGGATAGTATAGTGGGCCAGGGAGGATAGTGTTCCCCAGGTAGCTAGTGTAGTGATGGATAGTATAGTGATGGATAGTATAGTGATGGATAGTATACTGTAGTGGGCCAGGGAGGATAGTGTTCTCCAGGTAGCTAGTATAGTGATGGATAGTATAGTGATGGATAGTATAGTGGGCCAGGGAGGATAGTGTTCCCCAGGTAGCTAGTGTAGTGATGGATAGTATAGTGATGGATAGTATAGTGATGGATAGTATAGTGATGGATAGTATAGTGGGCCAGGGAGGATAGTGTTCTCCAGGTAACTAGTATAGTGATGGATAGTATAGTGATGGATAGTATAGTGGGCCAGGGAGGATAGTGTTCCCCAGGTAGCTAGTATAGTGATGGATAGTATAGTGGGCCAGGGAGGATAGTGTTCTCCAGGTAGCTAGTATAGTGATGGATAGTATAGTGATGGATAGTATAGTGGGCCAGGGAGTATAGTGTTCCCCAGGTAGCTAGTATAGTGATGGATAGTATAGTGGGCCGGGGAGGATAGTGTTCCCCAGGTAACTAGTGTAGTGATGGATAGTATAGTGATGGATAGTATAGTGATGGATAGTATAGTGGGCCAGGGAGGATAGTGTTCACCAGGTAGCTAGTATAGTGATGGATAGTATAGTGATGGATAATATAGTGGACCAGGGAGGATAGTGTTCCCCAGGTAGCTAGTGTAGTGATGGATAGTATAGTGATGGATAGTATAGTGGGCCAGGGAGGATAGTGTTCCCCAGGTAGCTAGTATAGTGATGGATAGTATAGTGGGCCAGGGAGGATAGTGTTCCCCAGGTAGCTAGTGTAGTGATGGGTAGTATAGTGATGGATAGTATAGTGATGGATAGTATAGTGGGCCAGGGAGGATAGTGTTCCCCAGGTAACTAGTGTAGTGATGGATAGTATAGTGATGGATAGTATAGTGGGCCAGGGAGGATAGTGTTCACCAGGTAGCTAGTATAGTGATGGATAGTATAGTGATGGACAGTATAGTGGGGCCAGGGAGGATAGTGTTCCCCAGGTAGCTATCAGTACTACAGTGATCACAGCTTAGCTACAATCCAGCACTTGTCAAACAATGTACTCTCCTACATCAAGGTGGGCGGATGCTGTTACCGAGGCTGTACACGAATCCTGATCGCTTGTTTACCAGCTAATTCAGGACGTTCGGGCCTCGTACCCGATGCACCACTTAGATCAGACAAGGCTCACTAATGGGAGCTGTAGCGCATTGTTGCAGATGGCGTGCGAGCGTGGGATGGGACAGCCTCATGTCCTTCCCTCTCTGTTCAGAGATGAGTCATGTCTGCCCTGCATATCAACGCTGGGACACTGTAATTGATGCAAAGCTAAAGGGACACGCTGGAACGTGCTCATCCCGGAGTTGGGAGACCAGGGCGGTAGAGGGATGATTAAGCAGGCGTTGAAGCGGTGGTGAACTCATCCACAGTCCTGGTGGTGAGTTGACTGTATGACAGGAAGGAGTCCTTGTCTCGCGCCGGCTTCTATGGGCAGACCGGCGCGTCTCAGGAGGACTGTGGCAGTGTAAAGAGAAGGAGTCGCTGGACCACACGGACTAACGTTTCCATGTTAGGTACATCTTACATCCCAGTCATGACTCCGATGAAGATGTAACTAACATCAGAACAGCAGTCTCTTCTACCTGCACCTAATAAAAAGGCTGGGACTTCAGTTTGTACGCCCCCAGCCTCTGGAATACACTGCCAGAAAACCTAAGAATGGTTGAAACTGTGGGAACTTTAAAACTAATTTTAAGACATACATTTTTAATCTCACTTTCATCATGTAACTTTACCTGTTTATTTAAATTAAATCTCCTCAATTTTACATTTTTTATTCTCATTTTGAATTTTTGTTTTTTATTTTCTATTCTCTTTTATCATACATCATCCGTCCTGTTTTATTTTCTTATTTGTATTTACTAATAAACAATGTTTTTATTGATCTTTTCTTATTCTGCAAAGCAATTGCCTACATTTGCTTGTATGAACATGTGTTATGTAAATAAAATTGACCTAACTGACCTAATAAAATGGCTTGAATTGTGTGTGTGTTCCAGCGACTCCTCCTTTATATTGACTATGTAGGCTGTGTTTGAATGATGCAGCCCAACAGAAAGGCTAGACTAGACTAGCCTGTATATGCTACTCTGATTAGTTACAGCAGGGGGCACAGAATGAATCCCACATGCACACTCTTGGTTATTCCATCAGAAATAATTGCATTGCACTTCACTGCATAGAGGATTTCATTTAATACACTGCATCAGAGTAAGAGGCTTTGAGGATCCCTCTCTACCTTGAGAACTAAGTACAAAGGATCTAAATTTCCTCAGCAAAGTACACTATCCATGTAATAGAAATTTACAGCAGTAGAAATTAAATCCAATAGACCTTTTTCCTGGCAGCCATTTTGACTTGCAGCCATTTTGACTTGTCATAGCAGGGTTGTAATTGGTCAAATTAATTAAGGCCCATATTTAGTGAGTCACAGCCATTCCACCAAGCCAGCATGCAAGCAAAAAATCCTAAATGGAATTGGGCTGCAATTCATCCTATGTTTGCCCTGCAATAACATGTCAAAATGGCTGCTGGGACAGGATCTATGGGCAACACTCTCTATGAATTGAGCCAAATGAGCTGCCAAGAAATGTGACAATATGGTTTTAACGGCCAGCCAACTAGCTAGAAAGATAGATCAATAGACAGACAGACAGTCAGACAGACAGACAGACAGACAGACAGACAGACAGACAGACAGACAGACAGACAGACAGACAGACAGACAGACAGACAGACAGACAGACAGAAAGACGCCTACGTCTACATAGATGTCTACATTCAGCAGCCTAAAACCTCCAACATGGCTGACTGATGATGGGCTGTGAAAATCCCTCTATAGACATGCAAGAGGCGCGTGTGAGATCATCACTGCGCGACTGACCTTCTGCCAGACGTAGGCCTCGTGCAGGGTGATGATCTCATGGTCCCGGTGCTCGCCCTGCACGGCACACACCACGCAGATGACCTTCTCGTCGGGCTTGCAGTAGAGGGAGCCCTCCTGTCCGTGCACCTTGCAGCGAAGCCTCTCCACCGTCACCGTATCCCTCCGCCCGGGCTCCGCGGCCGCGCCGCCTGCCTCCTCCGCCTCCTTCCCCGCCCCCCCGTCCGCCTCGGCACGGCCCGCCTCCTCGCCTTCGCCCGCCGCCACCGCCGCCTTTCCCATCTCCTCGATCTCCTCCTCCACCCTGGCCCCGAAGAGGGCAATGTTCTCCTGTAATCGCTCCCCCATCCTCAACACCGCCCCTGCCTCAACCTCTGCCCCGGCCCCGCCCCCTCCCACCGCCCCGGAGTCCCCGCCCATGCCGGGCCTCTGAGCGGACGCGGCGCCCTCGCCCTGGTCGTACGGCGTCAGCAGGTGCCCCGTGCTGGCGGCGTGCGCGGCGGCGTGCGCCGGGCAGAAGGCGAAGCCGCAGGCGCGGCACACCTGGGCGGCGGGCTGGGCCTCGTCGGGCTCGCAGGCGTCACACCAGCCGTCCATCAGGGGGAGCTCCTCCTCCTCGCCCCCCCGGGCGGCCACGGCGACTCTCCACGGCTGCTCCTGATTGGTCATCCCGGCTGGTGTGGTGGGGATGTGGCGGCCGGATCGGACCCCCGCGGGGGAGAGAGGATAGGAGGAGAGAGCAGGAGAGGAGGAGGGGGTAGAGAACAGGAGAGAAGGAGAGGGAGTAGCGAGGGCAGACAGGGCAGAGGAGCAGAGGACAGGGTATAAATAGACTTGACCCTGGGAATATACTCACACTGAGCTCAGCAGAAAGGCAGTAGCCTACTAAATGTTACAGTCAGCACCCCTGGACTTATCATGTTTTAGGAGCATTATCGCTCTTCAAGTCTCGTCCTGGGCTCAAATGACATTGCCTATAGGCTTCTCAGTTACATGTTCAACGCACGGATGACCCCCCACGGCCCTGTGTGTCCCGTTAAGATCCCTCCTGCCTGATGGCGTCGACTGACATGAGCCTTTCCAGTTTCCTGTCACGCTCAACTGCCTTTGTGTACACACACACACACACCCTCTCTTTTTACACACTCACACAAAGACTTGCCTAAAAGTGCTGAGTGTGTTCTCAACAGGACCAAAACACACACACACACACACACACACACACACACACACTTTCTCTCTTAGCTCCACCCCCTCTGTCCAGTGTCAGGACTTGACCAATAACCCCCTTTCAGGTCACTCGTCGGGAATGCTGCCTGTGAAAGGACACACCTCTCTCTCTGTATGCCTGACACACACACACACACACACACACACACACACACACACACACACACACACACACACACACACACACACACACACACACACACACACACACACACACACACACACACACACACACAGCAGGGTCCTGGCTAACGTTACACACAAAGCTTCTCTCTCTTTCTCTCTCTCTCCCTCCTCAGTTCCTTGTTCCTCTGGGCCACCCTCTCCCGTGCTCTGCGCGTTTCTCTTTCCTTCCACTGACACGAACAGCCAGCAGAGCACAGGCCCACAGCTTCACTGCACATAAAACTCTCCCCTATTCCCTTCTCTGCTGTGACTCAAACGCTAACATACAAACCCTCCCCTCCCCCCCAACTACCCCAGGGATCTTACCGTGCTCAGTTCGGTTCCTGTGTGTGTTTGCCGGTTTGTTTACGTGCCAGGCTCCCCTCTTTCTCTCTCTTCCTGTGTTCCTGTTATCTTTCTGTTTCTCTCTCTGCAGGGCTGGCTGAGCGGATCCGCACGTTAGTGGACACGTTAGTTAGCACTTCCTTAGCATAGCCGCCCGAATCCCGCTCCACTTTCGCTTAGCAGCTAAGCTAACAGCTTCAGCTGCACTTCCTTGTTGTCATTAGCTGCTGCCGGCGCCCCCCCTCCCCTATATCCTGCTTCTTCAGTGAGAGCGACAGAGACAGAAACAGGCTTGACAACCAGAACAAAGGCACAGACAGGAGGAATGGAGCAGGATTAGTAGGCTAGGCTTGAGACAGAGAAACCCACGCTTGTGTTCTCTGTAGAGAGAGCTAACGTTAACAGTAAGAGGCTATTAAGCTGCCTGCCAGTGTTTGGCAGGCTGTTGCTAGGCTACACTATGGCAGAACAGGCTAGTAAATATTCTGAACACAAGTTTAAGTCATCAAACCCAGAGTGGTTCTCAGTTTATGTAAGGCTGTTTTTGACAGCTGAGCTATATGAAACAGTGGAACAATGGAAGCAAACCAACCCCTGTTCTCAGAAAGACAAGAAAGAAAAAAAAATCACACCCAGACGGTGAAGTAAGCGGTTTATGCATAATCTCTACTGCCCTCTGCTCGTGTGCAGCCTGTATAACTCTCATTTTGACTTTGGCTGCTTTTTGTTCCTTTTCCACACAGCGGAAGTAATTCCACACAGCTTCAATTATGTTGAGGCGGTGTCTCAGAGGTGCCCAATCTAGTACTGTAAGTGTTCCATCCGCTCCTTCTGCTCTAATAGGTCTTATTTGTGTTTGCAGTGTGTTTGGGGTCGTTATGCTGCAATATGAAGTTTTGCCAATCAGTCGTTTTCCCGAAAGTGCAGCATGATGAATCAAAATCTGTTCCTATTTCTCAGTATTCATCATTCCATCAATTTTGACGAGTTCCCCGACACCCTCAGACCATGGCAGTGCTTCACAGAAGGCCACAGACAGGCTTCCATACTGGCATATTTGTGAATCAAAAGTTTGGACGTTTATGTGTTTCTGTTCTTTAGAGTCCGTGCCCAGGGCACCTTAAACCAGTTTAATTTGGTGCGTGTTTAAATAAAAGTGACTATGACTATGACTCACCGCTCTATAGGACTTTCAGCCAATGGCTGTTATATTTTATAGTCTTTCGTGTACTGCAGTCTGCTTGTTCCCTTTCCACAAGAATGGCGTCTTAGCTGCAGCCCCACAAGACCGTTTCTTTTAAGACTTCTTCTGACGGTTGAAGCGTGTGGTGCCAGATGTCTCTGCCAGATACTGAGCCATTTCCCTCTCTCCCTTAAGGAAGCGAGCGACATTTAAGTGCTGCTCATCAGATGCAGGCAGGTTTTTGAATCTTCCACTGCTGTTTCTGTTTTCAACTTGCCCAGTTTCTACAAATGTATTCATGACAGCTTGAACACAAGATATCGACAAGTAATTATTGTACCTATACAATTGAATTGAGCTATAGAGTACTGTACACAAATACCTTTTTGTAGTTCCTCAAAAAAACTGGTGCATACCTGTAGCCTTCCATAATAGATGAAATGTTCAGGGCACAAACCATAATTTTATCTAGGCTATACATAGCATCACCATATTTAATGCAATAGAACATCTCCTTTTGAGAAAAAGCGGCAAGCTACTGTTCACAGAGCTACCCATGGCAACCCTGGCTGACAGGAAGCATTGACCTAATGCCTTTGCTTGCTTTGCGGTGCTGGCATGAGAGGTCAAGCATGTGGGCAGAGAGAATACCAAACAGGAACAGCTCCCTCCGAGGAACGCGCAGTACAAGAACATGGCCACGTGTCTCCTGTCTACTCCCCCTGTAACCAGACCGCGCTAATCCTGGATGCTCTTTTCCACAGAGCCCTGCTTCTGTCAGTCAGTCAGTCAGACAGACAGTCAGCCAGTCAGCCAGTCAGCCAGTCAGTCAGTCAGTCAGTCAGTCAGTCAGTCAGTCAGTCAGTCAGACAGACAGACAGACAGACAGACAGACAGTCAGCCAGTCAGTCAGTCAGTCAGTCAGTCTGTTCACATCTGCAGAATCGATATGTTTCCTTGCGTGTCAGTCTGAGGACTAACGATGCTCAGCTGAATCTGTGAACCGTTTGGGGGGGTTGGGGGGTAGAGAGAGAGAGAGGGAGGGAGAGAGAGAGAGAGCGAGGGAGAGAGAGAGCGAGGGAGAGAGAGAGACAGCTGTCAGCAGAGATCAGAGACGCAGAGAGAAGCGAGCGCTGAGAGAGCGAAGGAGGCAGTGGAAGAGAGAGGGAGAAAGAGAGGGAGAGGGAGAAAGAGAGAGAGGGAGGTAGAAAGAGAGGGAGAGAGGGTGCGGAGGTACCGTAGGTACGAGGAGGGAAGAAGAGGAGAATATCATGAGTGCCATCACCCAGGGCGATACAGCCCACCATTACAGAGGAATCCCAATAGATCCCATTAAAACAGGGAAAACACATGACTCTGAAATGAGAGATGGGCTGTGTGTTCCACATGTAGTTAAGTTTAGCTATGTCATTAATAAATCCATATGGTCACATTCGATTATTACAAGGTAATCAATGCTATCCATAGATCTCATCGTCTCCCTCTCTCCTCTCTTCTCCTCCCTCTCTACTTCTCCCTCCACACCTCTCTCTCTCTCTCTCCATCTCTCTCTTCCCCTCCCTCCTGACCTCTTTCCACTCACATCACTCACACACCCAGAGACAGGCTAGAGAAACACATTAATAAAAGTACTCCCTCATGAATATACATACCTCCCACACACCACATCTATTCATCCCACACAGGTCCTCAAACCAGCCCCGGGCTGCAGCAGAGGGGGGGGGGAGCAAACCATCCACTTCATACACAATCTACAAAGCATGCATTTAGTGTATGTGTATGCATGTGTCGGTTAAATTCACTTCTCAGTTGAAATATCGACCACACATGCCATTGAATTGCTAGCCTTCCAGTGGCGTAGCTAGCTTAAAAGTTCAGTATGTAGGATTTTAGACATTGAAATGTCTATATTTCTGTGATAAATTGAGAGAGATGCTCTGCTACAGCAATATCTAAACTCTTTTGTCCGTTCGATAGGAGACTTTGGGCAGCTTGGAGCTGAGGGTGGCTCCTCCCATAGAGGTGTGGCCACACCTAGTTCAAATTGTGCACACATGCTGATATTCAATCAGCAACACAAAACGTCCGTTGGCCTTATTTAGGAGCGTGGACATAACTGCTCAAGCAGCAAGCAGGTGGTTGTGTTTCTGAGCATAAATTACACATGGTGCCTTTGAACCTTCAATGTGTATTTTAAGCCATTTCATATTTCTATATTAAATGGATAAATTGAGAGTCATCAGTTGATGACGACCTCCATGAAAACCATGCCTGTGTAGATTGCTGTTTGGTCTGCTACAGTCAATGTCAATGTCATTTTTATTTATATAGCACCATTCATACACATCATTGTAGCACATGCTTTCCATAGAAAGAGATGGATAAAACCATAAATCCTATAAGCCATTTCTCTAGTTCAGTGTCGACCCCCGAGGTTTGGAAACAATGCAGCTTGGAGCTCTGACGTTGCCTCTTCGCATATGGTGGTGTTTCTGAGCAAAAGCTACATATTGTCACTTTAAACAGCAGTTTGTTAGGTTGTGTTTAAATGTAGCCAGATTGACACAGAGTCCAGAAGTGTCAGATTTGGCACTGTCCTGTCTTGTCCCTGACCATTAATGTGGTCTAACCATCAGTGTTATACACCAACTGACCAGAACAAAGTCCTAGTATGTGTAAAAACTACCTAGCAATAAACTGAGTCTGATTCTGATTCTGAAGTGAAGGAGGAAGCAATATTGACATTGACACCTGCTACAAACATGTATGCTGGCCTGTATGTGTGTGTGTGTGTGTGTGTGTGTGTGTGTGTGTGTGTGTGTGTGTGTGTGTGTGTGTGTGTGTGTGTGAGAGAGATAGAGAGCATATTCCATGACCACATCACCACCTATCTTCACTCACATTAAGGCCAAAAATAATGTAACCCAAATAGGTTTTATCCACCCAATCATCTCTTGCTCATCTGCTCAATTTCCTCTGAGACTACTGTACATGGTGAATGGAGCATGATATAAATTCACATTACTCGACATTACCCTTTACAAAAACCTTCAAGAGATTTCTGGCTCAAAATGAAAGTGATGAAATTGACTGACCTTTTCAATGAATGCTAATGGTTTATTTGGCTATACTGTACCCACAGATGAGTGGCCAGCCAGTCGGACTACACTTGGAGAGTTTACGGCTGCTTTGTTAAGAAAATATTCTTGCTAATTTAAGTTAAACCAAGCTAGAAACTATGTTATTATTGGTCTAGCATGTCACAAACCTTACCATCTTAGAAAGATGC
>NC_140249.1:14925239-14955239 GCF_949987555.1 Borostomias antarcticus | reverse complement strand
GGGTCTGACACCCTCTCACATCTAAAGACGAGTGCCGAGTTTTTAGTCACAGATTATAAGATTTAGCAAAGACTGGGATCTTGTGGGATCATTATTTGCACGACTAGACTACATTTCGAGGGCTGCAACAATTTCTGTCCTCTTTCTCCCCTTTGTCGTAGTACAGATATCTCTACCCGAGAGAGCACACCTGGTTGTTAAATGGACTGCACTTATACAGCTTTTATCCAAAGCACTTTACAATGGCCTCTCATTCATCCATTCACACACCAATGGCGGCAGCTGCCATGCAAGGTGCTAGCCTGCTCATTGGGAGCAATTTGGGGTTCAGTGTCTCACCCAAGGACACTTCGACATGTGAACAGGAAAAGGCGGGATTCGAACCACCGATCATTGGACAACCTGCTCTACCACTGAACCACAGTTGTAGGTTGTTGACAATGTTCACATCATTGAACTTCACTATTTGCATGAGACAAAACTAAAATCTTACGATAATATAAAGCACGTTTGATTTTACCGGAATGTCGGAATGTCATAAGAAAAACGTTTTATGACAGCTCGGACCACCACCTTACACCAGACGATAAAGATGACGCGAGTGCACTCATGAGTTTATTTCCGACATTGGAAATGTGTTGGTGATGCAGAAATTGGCTGAAAAGTCGGTTGGTGTAATGGTAAATGGACTGCTTTCATCGAAAGTGCTTTACAATGGCCTCTCATTTTCCCATTCACACACACATTCACACAGCAATAGTGGCAGCTGCCATGCAAGGTGCTAGCCTGCTCAATTTGGGGTTCAGTGTCTCGCCCAAGGACACTTTGACATGTGGACAGGAGGAGCCGGGAATCGAACCGCTGACCCTGCGGTCACCGGACGCCCAGCTCTACCTAAGCCACAGCCGCCCACAAAGCCGGAATAATGTGTCCGTTCCATTCCACCCGCCTAACCAACAGCCGGCGCCACCTCTATGCGCCCGCCCGCCCCGCCTCTTGCCATCCATCCTGGCCGTCTGGCCGGCCACGCCAGCCCCACACCGCCGTAATTGTCTCAACCGCCAGCCCCACACCGCCGCCGCCATCACAGCCCCACACGAGGCCCGTCTGTAAGCTACAACAGCCCGCCGCAGCACAAAGCCTAATTTACATAGAAATTACCAAATTACCAGGCACGGGCACGGGGAACGGTGCTATCACTCAAAGTGACTGCCAGAAAGGTAACCACCACATACTGCAAATGCCTCTAATGGGCCACGGGCCCAGGCAGCGCTGACGAGCAGGGAGGCGGCGGTCAGCTCGGGGACGGGGAATAGTGCTGATTCAGGGATGTGGCAGTTTTCATCAGGCCCCATAGATCCTCTTACCCCACCGTATTAATTCCCTGCGGGTCCTACAGGCGCTGATAGGACAGCTGATAATGTCCCTATAGTCCCTAGCGTGAGCCGGCAGCCAATCCCGTTTGTGGGCTTTCAACACCATCCTCCCACCCCGACTGGAGGACATGCTCTCCCAGCCGCACGGGACCCCAAATGGGAGCGAGACATCAGCTCCCTCACCAAGAAGGCACAGCAGAATATTTCCTGAGGCAGCTGAAGAAATTCAACCTGCCAATGATGGTACACCTCCATCATGGAGTCTGAGTCCTCACCTCCTCCATCACCACTTGGTACTCCGCCGCCACGGTCAAAACCAAGGCCAGACTGCAGCGCATCGTCCGCTCCGTTGAGAGGGTGATCGACTGCAAACTGCCCTCCCTCCAGGACCTGCACGCCTCCAGGGCCCTGAAGTGGGCTAGAGAGATTGTGGTTGACCCCTCCCACCCCGGTCTCGGTCTCTTTGAATCACTCCCCTCTGTCAGAGGGCGCTGGGGTCCATCACAACCAAGACCTCACACCACAAAAACAGCTTGTTCCCAACTGCCAGCAACCTCATCAATAAGGCCCGTGTCCCCCTCTGATCCCCCCCCCCCGACACCCCCCTCTAACTTTGTCCCTTTTGCACTACTTGCACATGACCTCTGACCTCTGACTGTACTGTGCATAGGCTCACACTGCACACACACATATCACAACGGCACATACATATAAAAACATCGCACACACATTAACACACTGTACAGATACGGTATATATATACACGCATCGCCCACCATTTTGTATTTTGCACCGCCCCATCTTTGCGCTGTCCCGTCTAGTCCTTGCACCCTGTCTAATGTTCTCTACCCATTCGTGTTATACGCACCAACCGACCAGAACAAATTCCCAGCATGTGTAAAAAACTACCTGGCAGTAACATTGATTCTGATTGGGCCTTGGTCAGCAAACACATTACAGTGTGTTTTAGAATTGATTTCAAGATTTTGATGTTTGTTTTTAAAGCTCTTAATGGACTGGCCCCTCAGTATCTTGCTGAACTCCTGCACTTTCATGCCCCAGCTAGAGAGCTGAGATCCTCTAATCAGCTGCTGCTGGCTGTCCCAAAGACTTGGCTGAAGACCAGAGGTGACCGAGCCTTTGGGGCGGCGGCCCCTAGGCTCTGGAACAGTCTGCCCTGGCACATTAGGTCAGCCCAGACCATAGAGATTTTTGAGTCTTCTTTAAAGACTATATTGCTTATTGTGTGGTGTATTGTAGTGTTCTGTTGCGTGCTGTGTGTTTGTTGCTCTGGAGCTGTACAGCACTTTGGTCAACCTCGGTTGTTTTAAATGTGCTTTATAAATAAAATGTGAGTTGAGCATGAGGTTGTTGAACCGGCACCGTCTCGCGCTGGTTTCTCCCGCTGAGACACATCGGGCGTGATGAACGTCGGGCTTGGCTGAAGTGGCACAGTGGTCGCAGAGTGCGCCACTATATTTAGAAAGGTCGTCCCCTCCTCCTTGTTATGCAGGCTAATAACCACATGTCCGTCCCGCGTCTCGTTTGAACCGGCCGTCTCTCCCAGACCCTCTGTACGCAAATCATAAACTAACACAGGGCCGCATTAGCATAGAAATATCTTCATTAACGGCACCCTCCCATCCCGGTCCAGGTGTGTCTGAATGACGCTCGCTCAGAAGCCACATTATATAGATGATCTCTCTCTGAATGCGATCTCTCACCCTCCAAAAGACGGGGGAGTAAAAAACCCTGTAATTTCCATAGGCATACTAATTCACATTTACATAGAGATGAAGCTTTGTGCAAATAACAGAGACGTGGTGTGTTTGAAGCAGGTGTCCCGGGGGATGCATCCAGCCAGCTACATGCTCCACCTGGCAGATTAGAAATATTCATCAGGCACGTCAATCAAGAGGGGCTGGCAAGCTTCTGACTTGATGAGGACAGACAGACAGACAGACAGACAGACAGACAGACAGACAGACAGACAGACAGACAGACAGACAGATAGATAGATAGATAGATAGATAGATAGATAGATAGATAGATAGATAGATAGATAGATAGATAGATAGATAGATAGATGGATGGATGGAGAGAGAGAGAGAGAGGGGGGGGGGGGGGAGAGAGAGAGAGAGAGAGAGAGAGAGAGAGAGAGATGGTGGAGCCCTACAGAGCCCTGACAGACAGGCGAGGCTAATGTCGCGGCTGACTGGCTCTGGGTGGAGATAAACGAGACAGGATGTTCTTACATAACACATTGGTAATTGCACGACTTGCAAATGTAACATTCACAGTGCCCTTTTTTTTTAGCTACCTCACATTCTCTCTCTCTCTCCCTCACTTTCGCTCTCTCTCTCCCTCACTCTCGCTCGCTCTCTCTCAAAAAAGAAGAGGAAAGTGAACTGAATCTTAGGTCTAGCTACAATGAATGGAGATCTAATTTTCTCACCGCTGTCTTCCTGAAAAAAGCTTCATATTTCATACCAACTGTCGATCTGAATAAATGTATCATTGCTATTCAATTAATAATGTAACATTAGATTATGAATCTGTGATTAAAAGGTGGTGGGTTCCCCTAGGCTGTATTCTGATCTGTTTAGACATCTCTCGATAAGCCACTCACTGCCGAGGGACTGTG
The DNA here is from genome assembly GCF_949987555.1 of Borostomias antarcticus. Lineage (NCBI taxonomy): Eukaryota > Metazoa > Chordata > Actinopteri > Stomiiformes > Stomiidae > Borostomias > Borostomias antarcticus. The sequence continues at coordinate 14,951,219 of NC_140249.1, read as the reverse complement.
TATTAACACCCATCAACGTAACGCAGCGCGGCTTGAGGGACATATTGAGTCACAAATATGCTCGAATCAGATTCAGGTTTCACGCGCGCAACATTCCAGGACTAGCGCGAGCACGGTCCGTGGCGTCGCACATCACTGTTTGCGGCCAAATCCTGTCAAACAGAGAAGCGCGTGAGCATGGTTAAACCCACCATTAAAGAGCTTGTGTAAAGAAGTCGCGCATACACATTTCCTTCACGCACCCGGGCTTATCTCGAGAAGAAAACCGTCTTTTTTCTCTTTTATCTCCAAGAGAACCCCCCCCCCCCCGTCGCCCCACTGGCGGTAGAAAGAGGAGCCGTACTGGTACAAGCAGACGCAGGCCTGTGAGGATGGAGGAGGACAGCCAGGATGTAATCTGCTCCGTAATCTGCCAGTGTAGCGGCGGCGAGCGAACGCTCAACAGCTGGGGAGCTGTAGGAGTGCTAACCGATGAATGACTCACTATTCTGACTGAGCCCTGCGAAAAGCATTTCCCCCCACGCCCTTGGATGCGTCCGTCCCGGCTGCACGCACGGCTGTCGAGGCTTAGGGAGACCTCTTTTATTGGTCTTTACATAACAACACCCACAGACGGGCAGGCAGGGACACACACACACACACACACACACACACACACACACACACACACACACACACACACACACACACACACACACACACACACACACACATGCAGTAGCAGTGTATGATAATAAATCCATGGTTTGCGTTGCATTCACCGGTGCTGAATGCTGATCAAACTCATCATTACATATGACATGACATTACAGTAATTTAGCAGACTCTTTTATCCAAAGCGACTAACAATAATTGCATTTAACTAGGAAAAGCCAATGTACTACTACTCACCAGAACTTTGTATTGCATCTCCTTTCTAAAACAAGTGACTAAGAGCATAATCTAGTGTTGAAGGCAAAGTGCAAGAATAGCAATCTAAATTAAAATAGGTGCTTCACAGGGAGGATCATTGTACTTCTTGAAGAGATGAGTCAGCCAGAGGTGTTCAGACATTCAGACTTCTTGAAGAGATGAGTACAGTACAGTGGCCATTTTCATACACAGTTACAGAGCCGAATATAAATGAAGAGCTACCCACCGGTGACTGGGCAGACCTGCACAGAACATCACCTCCCCTGCGACAGGAAGGGGGAAATGGATCAGAATTTCCAACTCACACAATGCCCACCCACATGTACAAATACACACACACACCGACCGCTTTCTATACAGGGCAGAGCTCTCCTTCTGTCAGCTCTGTGAGATGTAGCTCTGCTCTCTGGGTACCGTGGAAACAGGTTTGCAGAGGAATAAACTGTTGTGTTGTGAGTTCTTCCCCACGAGCGAAAAGTGTCCCCTGCGTGTTTGTCTCCCCCGCTGTGTCTATCTGGTCTGTGAGACCCGAGACCCCCTACTCCCTGCTATACACACCGCTCCGCCCCGTGCCCCCGTGAACCAGCCCCCCCGGCACGCTAGCCTGGCACGCCATGTCCAGGGAAGACCCACCCTCCAAGCCCAGTCAACCGTGACTAAGGGACCCTCACTCTATCATGCGCCGGACTCGTTTTATAATGAAACCACTCTGCCATGAACAGGAAGTTCCCCGCGCTGAGCAGTCACAAAGGAATGTCAGTTATGCCTGTCCTCCAGCCCATGCACACATAGCAACCATGCTGAGAGAGAGAGACAGGCACAGTCAGTCAGCCAGTCAGTCAGTCAGTCAGTCAGTCAGTCAGTCAGTCAGTCAGCCAGTCAGACAACCAGTCAGACAACCAGTCAGTCAGTCAGTCAGTCAGCCAGTCAGACAACCAGTCAGTCAGCCAGTCAGTCAGTGAGTTAGTGAGTCAGTCAGCCAGCCAGGTGTTCAGTCTGTTAGCCAGTCAGTCAGTCAGTCAGTCAGTCAGTCAGTGAGTTAGTGAGTCAGCCAGCCAGTCAGTCCATAGGGTTCTGGCAACAGCAGCAGTTGTTGCTATTTTAAGTTTCCTTGTTTATTTGGTGGACTTCATTTACACTGGGTTTGGAAAAGCTTCAAATGTCAACTCAGTCCTTTCTTTTCTGTTTATTTTGGAAGCATTACTCATAATAAAGATCGAGATTGATCATTTTTACTTTGACAGTTTGCTTTTCATTATTATTTCAGAACTCTGTGTGTACTTGCTGTAAAATGAAACAGACTGTTTGATTGTTCAACTATAAAGGGAATGTGGTACCTCATAAAGCGAAGTGAAAACCTTGGCCTGGCACATGGACAGCTATGCCTCCCCCACTCGCGGGAATCTGTAGTCTGAGAGAATGTGTGAGTGTGTGGAGAGAAAGAGAGATCCACCCTTGACTCCGCTGGAATGTTCACCATGTGTCAGTCTTGGAATGCAGAGCAGAGATCTGTGTGTTTACCTGGGGTCTGGGTCTGCAGTAGACCCCTGCCTGCCTGTGTGTGTCTGCCTGATCCTTCTTGACTGGCTGTGTGTCTGCCTGATCATTCCTTCCTTCCTTCCTTTCTGCCTGTCTGTGTGTCCGCCCACTGACAGTGATAACAACCAGAGCCGGTTCAGGTCCAGTGTAGGGCTGCTGGAGGCTTTGTCCTCCTATTGGCTAACTCACACATCCAGATGGATTGGAGAAAAATGAAACCTCTGGCCTATGGCACCGGCCAATGAGAAGTAGTCGTAATGAGGCCATGTCACTCTGGGGGGCTTCGAGGGCCCGCAGTCTCAGGGTGAGGGGTGGGCCGGGGGCGCGGGGGTTAAGTTTAGTGGGGGTTCGCGGCGAGTCGACACAAGCCAGGCAGGGAGTACGCGAGAAACACATGCGAGCGGTTAGGCCCGGTTGTGCTGCTCTGAGACCCGCCCCCCAGCGCGATCAGGACTGACTCTGGGCCTCGGCCGTAAACAAAAGGAGGGCTTAAAAAGACATGAAACGACTAATTAAGAAAACGCAACTTTCATTTTCCTTTGAGGGAAACAACTGCTGACAGATGTGAGTCAGGGCCGGGTGGGCGGGGCAGGAGGGGGGGGGGGGGGGGGGAGAGGGGGAAGGAGGCGGTCTGGTTTAGACACGCAGCCCTTGGCTTAGCGTGGTTTTTAATCCCCCGGTGTCTGAGGCACGTCGTAAATCTCCCTCCGGAGGGTTCGACAGATGTGCCTGAAAGGCTCAGCTGCAAACCCGTCCCGCGTCCTCCCCCCTCTTCCACGACCCTCTCTCTCTCTCTCACACACACACACACACACCCATCCCTCCCCCAGCTACCCCCCCCCCCCCCCCAATCTCTCGTTAAAGTGACCTGCTCTCTGCTCCTCCACCTGCAGCCCCGGTCCACGTATCGATCCCAGAGTCCCTATTACAGCAGCGGGCAGCTGGCCTGCCTAAAGCTCCCAGCGGCTATAACCCCTCCCCTTTAGAACCCCTCCCCCTTGCAGCGTCTTCAGCACTAATCGCTCCCTAATAGGAGAGAAGCGCTGATCGATGCCACGGACGCGCCCGCTGGGCTTCGCCGCTCCTCCGGTCAGAACGAAGTGCCTCCTAGACCCTTAAAACCTCCCCCCGCCGTTGTTAAAAGTGAAGCTCCGCGGCACTAGTCTCTCCCCCCTTCCCTCCGCAGGAGAGAGCGGCGCACCGTAGCTCCCCGGAGCCGGCCGTCAACAAAGCACAAAGCAGGTGTAAGAGGAACCAGATGGGCTGAGGGAGGGAGAGCTGGGAACCATTAAGGAACTTCAAAACGCTCATCGCTGACATCGCCTGTCATGTGGAGCCGGGTCGGCAGCAGAGGAGATCACAGGCCCAGATGAGTCCAGACTGGAACTAATAAGGAAAAGACCCCTTTGGGTGATGAGACGTAATGAAGGGGGGGGGTTGGGCAGTGTATGGGGCAACAGCACACCAGGGCCCAGGGTGATGGGGCGGACTCTGCTCTCGGATTCCTCCTCTGACAAAAACGCAAGCAAATCAAAAAACGCAATGGCGGTAAAGCTGGCCAACTGGATTAAAGATAAATTCATCCTCCCAAAGAATTGATGGTGTTTTTAATTGTTGTATGTGATTTATGGACCCGAATCTGCTAAATAAAGTTGATGATGATGCTAATGAATCACTTACTTTTAAAGAATGTCAAAAAGAGTGATTAATATTTGGTCATCGTGTGCCTGGGGGGAGATTGAAAGGGGAGCACAATCTCTCTGCTGGGGCCTGCCTGTCTGGCTGAGAGGAGTTCCAGGGTAACAGCATAAGAGGACATGGCATTTCACCGGCACAATGGGTGCACTGTAGTGGACAAGGACCGAAGCCTTTATGAAAACCCCAGGGCTCCACAGAGACCGTGCAAATATTTGACCCGCCATTGTGACCGTTGGAGACAAACTGAATGAGAAACATGTGGGTTGACAACGGTTTTAAATTAAATTACAATATATTTATCAAAAACAAAAAAAGACAGGAGGACTGGAATGTTACAAGCACATTAAATTAGTTGAGTGGGTTTGGAAATGTTCAATAACAGATTGACAGCCATTGCGGATACTATGTAGTCCTAATTACAACGTGTAGCCTACCTACAGCATTAAGGCTGATAATACAATCAAAGGAAGACCTAATAAAATGAAAAATGTTCTGATTTGACAATCGATTGTGAAACATTATTTAAAAAGTGTTTAACAGACTGATTCTACATCAGAAACAGGCCTATGTAGGCTATGCCATACAGAAATATCTCACGTGTTAAGGCTTAAGAGTTTATCAAGACAAGAGAACACAATATTAGAATGCGCATACAGATGACGCAGCTGTTTACGGTTTCCTTCTCAACTCACTTGTTCCTATTCAGCAGGTCAACTGAACATCAATCTGGAGACAGGTCGACAAGAACAGAACGCGCAATATTGCCCTATGCGTGGAGGCTCGGTGAAGATAAACTAGGCTATGGTTTATATCTGGCACTGAGCCTTTAAACAAGCTGTCAATAGTAGTTTTTTTCCTCCGGTAAAGTAGGCAAACGTATTCACAAGAGGTAGTTCATCAAGACCGTTCCACTCAAAAATGTTGAACTGACGCGCGTTAATCTGGTAGCCTACAGGTGTGTCTGTCTGACGTAATTCTCTATAGACTCGGAGCAAATTAACACAAGTGAATGCGGGATCAAATTAAACGCTCACAGCTGGCTGTACTTCCCCTTGCAATGTAACATGTGTTTGTATAATCGATCTATTCTGTGTTGTAGCACACCGGCGTGTTCGTCCGACAGGAAGCCTAATTCCGCAGACAAAGGCTCGCTGTCTCGGTAGAGCTCGAGCAGCCTAGTCCTGGTGTCCCTGCGCCGGTGCAGCTCTATCACGCGCTGCGCTGTCCTTCTCCGGAACACGCACACGGAACCGAGCACGGTGCTATGGTATTTCTCCCACATGTCCAGCACCCGGTACCCGTGCACCAGCCCGGCCTCGTTGTCTATGAAAACCAGGTCGCCGCGTGGCGTCCGGAGCAGGTTGTTGGTCTCGCGCTCCATCACGCGCGAGTCCCACTGCAGGCTGAACAGGTTGCTCACGAGCCTGTCGAAGTTGGCGGTGAGATAGTCGAACAGGATCAGGTCCGTCCACTGCATCAGCTCGAGCAGCTCCGCCGTCGTCTTGTTCCGCAGCTCCGCGCGCAGAGGAGGGTGGAGGGCGTCGCTCTCCTGGCGGAGCGGCGCAGGTGTGACCACCCCGGTGAGGTTCGAGACCCACTCCGTGAGAGACACCACGGCCCGCTCGCTCCACTGCAAACCGCCTATCCTCCTCCTCACCGACGCCCATTGTTCCGTGTCAACGTTCAGCTGGGAGAGAGCGAGGGGCGGCAGGTTCGAGATGCCAAGCAGACCGGCCAGGTAGTACGTCAAAGTTTCTCCCTGCACCTGGTCCGCGTTTATTCCATAGCGCACACACGATTTGGTTCCGTCTGAGAAAGTGGCGAGCTGGTTAGAAATCCTGCCACAGCCGGGCTCCAGTTTAACAATCTGGCAGCCACGGGCTCTCTCTCTCCAAGCCCGGGCATGTTCCTCGCTGAAGCCGACGGGGAGCTTATCCTCCAGCCATGCGCTCCAAAAAATCCCATCCTCGATCACGGAGCCCAGTTTGGCCGGGGCCTCCCTCGACGCTGACCCCTTGTTATTCACATTCATATGGTAATCGCTGCTTCCTAAAGAGACAGTTTGATCCCCAGCGCCAGTGAGGTTGTGAACGTCAAGCCCACCCCCAAAGTGGAGCCTTTGTGCAGCTGGGACGGTGAGTAACGCCCGGAAAGTTTTGGTGGATAGGTCCATGGATGGGTCGGGGTGAAAAGATCCGGTAGCCGTGAACTGGAGCCCACGCTTGTGTCGCTCCAGTCGGCCTTCCAGCCTGCTCCAAACGTAAAAAACGCAGGAGCAAGTGCAGAGAAAGAGCAGTGCAAGTAAGTTCGCCGAAACAGCCCTCATCATGGTTTACTGCCAGCCGCCTTTCCCTTCGCGCGCCTGGACGACCCGCACAGCTCGAGCACCTTCTGGTTCAATGATACTATTTAGTGCTAATGTGAGATGAACCGAGCACCGCTGAACCGCACGGGAGTCAGTTAGTGATGCTGGATATCGGCGCTGAGTCCCGTGCCCGATAAACCAACCGCGAGCCAACGCTCACGGTCGGACCGTTTAAATTACCGAGGGGTCTGTTAAATCGCGCGGCTTGCATCTTCCGTCTTTTATGGATCAAATGTAGTTCTTCTCCGCTGGTCGGTCGCGATACATTTTCAATCGTTGAACGTATGATCTCTGTTGGTCAGCATCCCATTGTCCCGGCAGCGTATGGATTTCTCTCTCGCAGCTTTGGGCTCCGCGCTCCAACTCCGCCGGGCGCTGGTTTGGTTTGATTTGTGTGGCTCCGTCTCGCACGGAGACACTAGGCGCTGGACACGTGACTCCAGCACAGATGGGAGGCGTATCGTGGGAAGAGGTGGGCCGTTCTCTACCGGTGCAGAGGAGCAGGGACATAGCCTACGTAAACCGTCCTACACTTGCTTAAAAGGCCAATTAGCCTACTGTACATAGCCTTCTATGAGGGGTGGAAGATAAAAATAGAGGTGATAAAATGCTCGTGAAGTGAAAAAGTGGGAAATGAGTGGGGAAATTAAGAGGCATTAAAATAGTTGCAAATATGAGTGATTTGATTACTTCAAAGACGATTTGATTAAAACAGTCGTGATATGATGAAAACAGAGATGTTTCATAATTTCCCCCGTTTATATTCATCATTCACAACACGAAATTGCCATTTTGGCCTCAAGGTTATAGCCTCACCAAAAATATGTAAAAAATAAAATATATATATACATAAGGTGATGAAAATGCAGGCCTATGTGAACTGGAGAATAATGATAAATTATCAATTAATTTGATAAACTTGATTGACATTTTATTTGAAACAAGTGTTCTGATTAATTTGTCAGTTGAGTATTGTGAATGTTGAATGGTAGACAGCCCAGTGGGTTGTCAGAGCAACACTTTCAAATAAAATGTCTAGTTCATCAAATCAGTTGATTAATCAGTTAATGAATTCAACTCTTTGAGGCCACTTTCCTGAAATGATACTTTTTTTTATAATTCTGCTTGTGAATAATGGATGTAAGAGTGGGGAAACTATGAAACATGCCTCTGTTTTCATCATATGATGACTGTTTTAATCAAATCAGCTTCAAATTATTGAAATCCCTGATAGTTGATCACTCTATTTTAAGTCTTTGCATTTTCAATCTCTATTTTTCAGTTAGTTTTTGTTTCTTCCACCCCTCATACATTGCGATACTGTGACCATAACTTGGGAAGCATAGGGGGTCCATATGCTAGCCTATATCACATCACTGGTTTTAATCCCTCGTCTCAAATAACCTGACTCGCCGAATGGTTTGCTTCGCATAACCATCTGGGAACTCTCCATTGGAGACTGTTTGGAAAAGGGCGGGCACTTATAAAACTACTGGTCAGGTGATTGGATGAGAGAAAAGGAGAGAAGTTCCGCCCACTGGAATAACACTCCTGAAACTTTATTGACTAAAAATGCAATGTTTGGATCTACTGGTCTTCCTCAGGCAAATCAACATTTTGAATTTCAAACTCCTCATTTAATCCATTGGGGGGCGTGGTATTGAGGTAATAAATCCAGAAAGTTCCACGCTGGAGGAGTCTGTTTTCTAAGTCTCCTCCCTGTGAGACCTCCCCACTTTCTCAACTCTGATGTATCTGAGGTGCTGACGCTGACCGGCTGCCTTGACGTGAGCAGCCGCCGGACTGCGCTCATCACCTGTGCGGACGCTGCTCCGGTGCTAGCTCGCTCTAGAAGGTTTCCCTCTATACGCTCGCTCCAGAAGGTTTCCCTCTATACGCTTGGCCACAAGGACAACGGATGAGATCTATAACATGTGTAACGCTGCAAGTGATGGCCCCCCATATAGTCATGTCCCGGCCGGTATGGGGGTGGCTGAACTTCTTGCACTTGTGCGTAAAAGAGCATTGGGCACAACTGCCACACTTATACTGTAGTTTCCATCTGGCAATGTAAAGGTAAATACCATCCTGAGGGGCTCTGTAAAAACCTCATTTGAGTTCGGGATCCGATTGGACAGTGTGCCATGTTTGTTGATGACATCACGGAACTGAGAACCTAATGGAGAGTTTTTGATGCAACACGTGGGAGAGTTATTATTGGTTTGCTTGTTCTTGTTGGGCTGGAGACGTTCTTCTTTTGTCGCTCGGTCAAATGGATCCCAGGCTGCGCCCCCCCACCCTCGTTGAGGACACGCCTGGAGAAGGCTAATGCTTACGCAGCATAAAAACTCACCTGTCCGATCCTGCCCCCGGCCTAACAACAGGCTGGACGTGCGCGCTACCAGGCCTACTCTACAGCTGATTGGATGAACCATCTGAAAAAAATCTGGAAAGGTCCTATCACGCGCTGACTTCAACCGCTCCTCGCTGTCATAAGCCTGCCCAGCGTAGCCATTCGTATTCCACATTCCTCAGAACCAACGCCGATTGGCGAGATCGTTTTCCGATCGGGCTCAAAATGTTCTCTATCGAGAGTATCCAGACTGATTTGCGAGGAACAACGTGAGCTGGTGACGTCAGGATGGTCTCCCAAGGCTGGTCTCCCAAGGCTACGTCTCCATCTCCAAGGAGCTGTTGTTCAAAATCAGATTAGAAATGGGCTCAATGACCTCTAACTATACATTCTTATGTTTGTCTAGTAATGTGAATCACTTTGAATGGGCCTAAACGCTATTACTCACTAACCACAGATTCCAATTAAATCAATTCAGTTATGAACAATGAACATTGTGCTTGTGAGGGCAGCAGGCGTGTTCATCAATGCTGTTACAGTTCATGTATGTTTTTCATCGAGGCCATGCAATTAGTTCTTTACTGTAGCTAATTTCGGCTCATATGAATGAATATGTTCCCTGCTGGATTAACGCAAGACCCTTCCGTATATTCTAAACTTAATTAAAACGTAGAGAGAGACACAGAGCAGAGGACTTCTGCGAACCTTTGTACCGTTCTATTTTTAGAACACCCGGGCTGCCGTGGAATTGAATGGCCTCTTGATGTATCAGGAGGATAACGCACACTGGCCCCTGAGAAAGAGCGGAGTGACCCGTCTCTTCCCATGATGCACCTGCCATCCCCGCGCCCCAGTCACATGTCCTCTGCCTAGTCTCTGACTCTGCACGAGAAGAAGCTACCGTAGCCTGCACAAGAAAGACTCCATCCTCCTCCTCTCTCTCTCTATGTATCTCTCTCTCTATCTCTATGTATCTCTCTCTCTATCTCTATCTCTATCGCTCTCTCTCTCTCCCTCTTTTTCTCTCTCTCTCTCTCTCTCTCTCTCTCTCTCTCTCTCTCTCTCTCTCTATCTATCTACCTATCTATCTCTCTTGCTTTGAGAGATCTGCCTCTCTCCATCCCTCTCTCTCTCTCTCTCCCTCTCTTGCTTTGAGAGATCTGCCTCTCTCTCTCTCTCTATCCCTCTCCCTCTCTCCCCGTCTCTCTCTCTCTCTCTCCCTCTCCCTCTCTCTCTCTCCCACGAGAGAGGGAAGCTTTGAGAGATCTGCCTCTCTCTCTCTCTCCATCCCTCTCTCTCTCTCTCCCCCCGTCTCTCTCTCTCTCTCCCTCTCTCTCTCTCCCACGAGAGAGGGAAGCGTTGAGAGATCTGCCTGACTCCCCTTTGCCTTCTCTCAGTGTCTCTCTAATGCCAGTCTTTCTTCCACAGCCAGACACTCCCTCTCACTGGCCTACTCCAAGTTATCCTTCCTAATCAAATTAATTGGATAATGTTTTTCACAGTAGCACGCCAGCATACCAAATTTGCTGGAGACCAAAAGAGACAGTCCCAGACTAGAATACCCATTAGCTCTCCACGCTCTCACTGCCTTCACTACAGCACACTGTATTATCAAACAGTTATATATATATCGGGAGCCACGAAGAGACATGGGTTCATCCCGGTGTGAATCTAGACGAGTAGCTCGGTTTCCTGACTTGTCTTGTCTTGTATGTTCCCTGTGACTTGGGGTTTCCCCAGGGCTGCAGACAGAGCTGTTACTTTCACCCCCCCCCCCCCACCAGCTCAGGGTCAGACGTAGGAAATGAAGAAGGTTTATAGAGCGCGGTGTTAGGATTCCGTCTGGAGGCCGTTGGGCCTTTTTACGAGGCTTGCATAACCCGGACGGACAGCCAGTCAGCAGTAGCAGAGACAGCGAGCATCGGTGTCCCACAAGTGCAGGCGTGTTGGGATATCAAGCCTATCTGTGTCACGCCATGTGTTATCTCCAGGTCACCGCCCCCCCCCCCCCCCCCCCCCCCCCGCCACATTCCTCCACCGGCCGCCTCGTAAAAATGGGAAACCCCAGGAGGGCCGTAAACGCGGGCCAGGGGCGCTCTCCTCCAATCGCAGCCCGGTGGCGGGGCGGCGGCGGTGACACGCGAGAGGCCGCGCCGTCTGTCCCCCCCCCCCCTCCCCCGGGACGCGGTACACCCGACCCCCCCGACCGTCTGGCCACGCCACAGCTGGGATGCGGGCTCGGGTTTTCTGCCGTGTGCGTCTGCCACTGACAGACGAGCGGACGGAGGGAGGGAGGGAGAGAGAGAGAGAGAGAGGGAGGGAGGGACAGAGAGAGAGAGAGGGAGGGACAGAGACAGACGTACGGAGGAGTCGGGCTCGCCAGGCGGCCTGTCACCTCGCTGGCCGGGGTTAGCCCACGCCGAGCCATAACTCATCCCCAGCACTCTCATCCCAGGGCTGAATAATGAATGTGCGGCGCCTCCATTAGCGCTGAGAGCTGCCATCATCCCACCGGGCCGGACTATTACTCACGCTCAGGGCTCAGGGGCGTCTCCTCCGCCGCGAGTCCTCCCTCGTCCGCCGGGGGACATGTCCCTCCGCTGCCTGTGTGCGCAACTATGAACGCAATTTTAAGTTTGTGTGTGTGTGTGTGTGAAAGAGAGAGAGAGAGATGTGATATCTTATGTGTATACATGGTGAAAACATGAGATGAGTAGTTATAGCTGAACAGAAAAGGTGTCAAACAAACATGGGAAAATGCTGAATGGATGTCAGCTAATGAGATAGGAGAGAGAGAAGGAGAGAGAGAGAGAGAAGGAGAGAGAGAGAAGGAGAGAGAGAGAAGGAGAGAGAGAGAGAAGGAGAGAGAGAGAGAGCAAAGGAACTGATATGAAAAACGGGGACAGCGAATTGGCTCAATGGATTCATATTCTAGTGGTCAGTGATGACTCTGAGGAGTAGGTTCCATCTGCTCAAAGGTTCCCTATACACTCTCCTTTCAGTGGTAGAACCGGTCTGTAGCAGAGAGTAGAACCAAGAATATGTCTTAAAATAGAGCCTATTACTAGCTATTGTACACGGTTGTACGGTGACATGTACAGTACTGGTGTCATTAAGTGGGGCTGGTGTCGCTGTGCATGGCAGGAAATGACAGCTCGCCAAGATTGATGTCAAATCCCACAGGAACATTTTTATAATAAACGTATTTCGGAGTAGCTGCCTCAGTCGGCTGTGTGCTACACTAGTATGCATTTGTTTTGGATGTTCTGTGTGTGTGTGTGTGTGTGTGTGTGTGTGTGTGTGTGTGTGTGTGTGCGCGCGCGCTGCCTTTGGCATTCACAACACGGTTGCTTTGAACTCTGACAAAATAGAAGTTCTCTGGAAAATGTCCTTGATGAGGGTGTTGTTAGTTCAGGGGCAGCATCCTTGTAACAGGCATCACATTTCAAGGCACAATGTTATGACAAGGTAGTTTGTCCCAATTGGATGCATACAGCGTGCAAAGTACGTACTTTCTAGGGGCAGCTGTAGTACGTACTGGTACAGTAGTAAAAGGTATGGATGCACCGATCTGATATTTAGATCAGGTATCGGCCCAGATATTGAATAAATAACTAGATCGGATATCGGTGGCAAAGGGCCCGATCATATAGGAACCAATCTATTCTATCAATTTCTATGCTGTGCGCAGCTTGTGACATCATGCTCAAGCAACGCGTTCACCCCACGCGCTAAACACAACGAGCATTGAGCAAACATGGAGCGAGCCAAAGGATCACCCATTCTGAGATTTTTCACGCTAACTATATCAACTAGTTCCACAGCTGCTTGCAATATTGCAAAGTCAATGTTCCGAGGGGTGGTGATAAAACTTTGAGCTGCAACTTTATCAAGCATCTCAAGCTCCAGTATTTATTCATTCAATCATAGACAACAATTCACATTTCCCTCAGTTCAGCGTCTAGTTCACCAAACCAGCCCTTTCAAACTGTAACTCTAATTATGTTTTGGCTCCTCATCAACAAAATACAGGATATCCTAATAATAAAAACAGTTCAATTCAGTACAGTAGCAATACAGTAAGAATAGGGTGTGTGCAAAGTGTATAAAGTGCATGTTAACGATAATAATTAAGTTAATGATAAATAATTATAAAAAAAAAAAGACTGCTGGTATTGGATCGGTATCGGCAGATATCGAAATTCTGGTATCCAAATGCTGGTATCGGAACTGAAAAAAGTGGATGGGTCCGTAGTAGAAGAACTTCTCTAAAGTAGAAGTTTGTGATTCGGAACGCCGCCAGGGTTTCGACGGCACCGGTGGGCGCTATTTATTCCGAGGAGTGAATTTAACCAATTCACCTGGTTGACACTGACATCAGGCAGCAGCCATGACAGCCCTCTCTCTCTCTCCCACACGGCCAGAACAGGACCAGGCCCAGAGAGACCAGGACCTTCCCAGCTTCCCAGAGGCTGATTGGGGTGTCAGGAACCGTGCTGTGTGGGGAGACCTGGGAGGGCACAGCCCGCGGTCCACACAGCCCCCAAAAGCTCTGCCATTTTCCCATATCCACTTCAATTTTATTAGCTGGCATTTACACATTTCTCAGGTGGTCTTCCACGATAAGCAGAGGCTTCCAGAAGTGATTAATGCTCAGCCCTGGCATGCCCCCCCCCCCCCCACACACACATACACATACACACACACACCCTGTGTGATTGCTCTCTCAACCATGGAGAGTGGAGGAGGCAGACCGGGGCTGTTTGATGTCCTGTATCCCCCGCTGGTCTCCGTCTGGCTGCTTGAGAGGGATTCTTCCTCTTTCCTGCTCCTCATTGACATGCAGCGCTGTTGCCGGGGGGACCGTCTGATAAGGGGGGGGGGGGGGGCGGGTGCTCCGACTAGCTACTTTATTAAAGAATCAGTGTCCAATCTCCTGGATTACACCCACTGACCCGTCGGCGCCAAATCCCCTGTTAAATAAGTAAAGGATTGAATTGTTTTTTGACATCCCCCCCCCCCCCCACCGCTAACTGGCTTATTGACTGTGGTGCGCTCCCAGTGCTTTGTGGGAAGACACGCCGTCAAATTGGCTAAAGCGGGAGCTTAGCGGCGCCTGATTGTCGTCAGGAGACCCAGCGAGGCAGCGCCCGGTTTATTTGCGCTGATGAATTACGCCGCAGGTCGCGACCCGGCCCCTGGCCTCGATACGGGTCAGTCGGCGGGCTTAAGATGAGAGACGGCGCCGCGCTCTCCTAATGTTACGTTCAAAGATGGCTTCCATTAAATCTTCGCTGTCACCCCTGTGAAGACGCTGTCTACAAAGATGTGTTCTTCACAGAGAAGATCAATCACTTTTCCCTCTCGATTTAACACAGCAATACAGCGACGGTTTAATATTTAATAATCTCACGTGAATACATCCTGCACGTTTAAAGACATGTCATAGGAGCTGGGACCCGCAACGCTCGCTCTCATAACAACACATGGGAATGACTTAAAGCAGAGGGGAGGAGATGTGTGGCTCACACACACACACACACACACACACACACACACACACACACACACACACAGACACACACACACACCCGAACCAGTTCAACCCAGAGCTTTCAAACCAAGTCAACCAGCCCTTAATGAAAAGGGTGCTCTCCTGCAAAGCACATGGCCTAAGCCTGGGTGCAGCTATGAGCCGTGCACGTTCTGCTGCTTCCCAGGATCTTGACGGGGTCTTTAAGGGGAAGGACCTCATCTCTCACAAGCATGGACCCCTCTGCTATGAGCTTTCCTGGTTTTAATAATCCTCTTTATTTATTCTTTTTTTCTCTTGACCACTCGTTCTCTCTTTTTTGCCCCCCCCTCCCTCTTGCTCATTCTGATCCCAGACTAACCCCAGTGTTGTTGTGTTGTGTAGTGTGTGGTACTATATGCTCGGTGTTGTGTAGTGTGTGGTACTATAAGCTTGGTGTTTAGTGTGTGGTACTAGAAGTTCGGTGTTGTGTAGTGTGTGGTACTATAAGATTGGTGTCGTGTAGTGTGTGGTACTATAAGCTCGGTGTTGTGTAGTGTGTGGTACTATAAGCTCGGTGTTGTGTAGTGTGTGGTACTATAAGCTCGGTGTTGTGTAGTGTGTGGAACTATAAGCTCGGTG
Source organism: Borostomias antarcticus (assembly GCF_949987555.1). NCBI lineage: Eukaryota > Metazoa > Chordata > Actinopteri > Stomiiformes > Stomiidae > Borostomias > Borostomias antarcticus. The sequence continues at coordinate 14,936,198 of NC_140249.1, read as the reverse complement.
TTGTGTAGTGTGTGGTACTATAAGCTCGGTGTTGTGTAGTGTGTGGTACTATAAGATCGGTGTTGTGTAGTGTGTGGTACTATAAGCTCGGTGTTGTGTAGTGTGTGGTTCTATAAGCTAGGGATGAAACGGTTACCGGTTTCACTGTAAACCACGGTGAAAATTCCCGACGATTAGTATTACCGTTTCAAAATAAATTATCATTAAAACCGCGTTCGATTACCGTGCTTTGAATAACCAGGGTAAATAGGCTACTATAGACATACAGTCCAACGTCATTCCCAGTTTCCACTTCAGAGGAAATGATACGCTTACGCACCCACATCCAAAAATGCCCAATACCTCACTGCAGCCTTTCCATATTACAGTACATAGCAAAGGACATGATGCCCTTTCAACCATTGAGAGGCCTGGCTTTCCCTATGCTATTTGTGTTTTTTTAAATAAAAGTTGTTGAAATTATTCCAGACTGTCTATCAGTACTTATTGGATATTTTCAGCATATTTATTTTTAAATACCATGATAATACCGATAACCACGGTAATTTTGGTCACTATAATCGTGGTATGAAATTTTCATACTGTTACATCCCTACTATAAGCTCGGTGTTGTGTAGTGTGTGGTAATATAGGCTCAGTGTTGTGTTTTGTAGTGTGTGTGGTACAGGCTCAGTGCTGTTGTGTAGTATTGTGTTGTGTAGTGTGTGGTAATATAGGCTCCGTGTTGTGTTGTGTAGTGTGTGGTAACAAAGGCTCAGTGTTGTGTTAATTAGTGTGTGGCACAGGCTCACTGTTGTGTAGTGTGTGGTATAGGCTCAGTGTTGTGTTGTTTAGTGTGTCGTAAAGCCTCAGTGATGTGTAGTGTGTGGTATAGTGTTGTATTGTGTAGTGTGTGGTATAGACTGTGTTGTATTGTGTAGTGTGTGGTATAGACTCAGTGTTGTGTAGTGTGTGGTATAGACTCACTGTTGTGTTGTGTAGTGTGTTGTATAGTGTTGTGTAGTGTGTGGTATAGACTCAGTGTTGTGTAGTGTGTGGTATAGACTCAGTGTTGTGTTGTGTAGTGTGTGGTACAGTGTTGTGTTGTGTAGTGTGTGGTATAGATTCAGTGTTGTGTAGTGTGTGGTATAGACTCACTGTTGTATTGTGTAGTGTGTGGTATAGTGTGTTGTGTAGTGTGTGGTATAGACTCACTGTTGTATTGTGTAGTGTGTGGTATAGTGTGTTGTGTAGTGTGTGGTATAGATTCAGTGTTGTGTAGTGTGTGGTATAGACTCACTGTTGTATTGTGTAGTGTGTGGTATAGTGTGTTGTGTAGTGTGTGGTATAGACTCAGTGTTGTATTGTGTAGTGTGTGGTATAGTGTTGTGTAGTGTGTGGTATAGACTCAGTGTTGTGTAGTGTGTGGTATAGACTGTGTTGTGTTGTGTAGTGTGTGGTACAGTGCTGTGTTGTGTAGTGTGTGGTATAGACTCAGTGTTGTGTAGTGTGTGGTACAGTGTTGTGTTGTCTAGTGTGTGGTATAGTGTTGTGTTGTGTAGTGTGTGGTATAGTGTTGTGTTGTGTAGTGTGTGGTACAGTGTTGTGTTGTGTAGTGTGTGGTATAGACTCAGTGTTGTGTAGTGTGTGGTACAGTGTTGTGTTGTCTAGTGTGTGGTATAGTGTTGTGTTGTGTAGTGTGTGGTATAGTGTTGTGTTGTGTAGTGTGTGGTATAGTGTTGTGTTGTGTAGTGTGTGGTATAGTGTTGTGTTGTGTAGTGTGTGGTATAGGCTCATCTCTCTGTGGTTAATCTGAGTATCCAGAACTTCCCTCGCTTCGACAATAACTTCTCGGAACAAGCTATGATATTCGTGGACACCAATGAGAATCCTATCAGATCTTTAATAGGATGCTGATTGGCCCGCACAGATAGTGGGCTGTGCGGAGCGGCTGATTTGGCCTCTGATTGGTCACTGACTGCAGATTTCCACTTTTCAAGTATTGCTAATGAGTCCTGCAATCTAGCGATCTGTCGGTAGCACATCTGGCTTTCTTCCACGTTAACTCTCACTTCACTGAGATTTCTATAACACAAACGGATAAGTGTATTACCTAAATTAGTTTTTCATTTCTAGCCATGACTACATACTGTACTGTATACGCTCCCCATGAACTAATGTTCAAATGCAGCTGGATTTGAAAGGCAGGCTAACGCGCTGGCTCCGCCCCTCTAATGCTCTGGCCCCGCCCCCTGCTCATGTGTTGTGGCGCTTGACTCCAGACTTCTCTGTGGTTAACCACTGGACCCGGGGCTCTGGCTGCTTTGTGTGGCCTCTGCTTTGTGTGGCCTCTGCTCTTACACACACGCACACACACTCACACGCACAAACACACACACACACACACACACATGTGTGTCCCACACTCACACCCACCCACACACACACACACGCACGTGTGTCCCTCTCTCTCACTTTCTCTCTCTCACACACACACACACACGCACACACACCACACAAGACATGTAGAACTGGGTTGGCAGAATGGCTGATCACACACTGTGAGGTTGAGGTTGTGACAACACTCTTCACGGAGCTCTGTCCCTCTGCATTCCAACGGCAGCTCCCCCACAGCAGGACCCCTGACCGGGGGAGGGGGAGGCAGGTCCGGACACGCCGCTGACCCCTCCTGGCCCCCTGACCCCTCCTGACCCCCCCGTCCATGGGAACATGGGCGTTGACGGCACCCTGGAGGGGGGAGGAGTAAACAAACTGGTCACAAGGGCAAGCCCCCCCCCCCACACACACACAGAGCAGACAGGCAGTGAGCTGGACAACTATGGGTCCACACAGCCATGAAGCCAGTAACATGTAGGCCTACCTACTCCATCTTTCTGATGGTGGAAATTAGTGCATCCTAATAACACTCGTTTTTGAATGGTGCATTTGATGTGCATGCATGGCACGTTACTTTCAAACTGGGAATAATGTCCCCTTTACTCGTCTCTTAATCTCTTTGCCTAGGCTACTCTTTGCTACTACCTCCACATCTCAACCCGGTGACAATGACATGGTGAGACGCGGGTGCGACGTCTCTTTCACCTTGTAAGAGGCCGCGGGATGCTGTTACTCTAATTGGATGTATTTCACGGGGATGCGGGGCTGTAAACCGGAGGACGGATCATTTACGAGCACGACCTTGCGCGAGCGTGCGTCTCCATGGGCCCTGACGCGGAACGAGTTCACCTCCCCATGCGTCACGCCGCCTGCCAGCTCTCTAGTGCGCCGCACAGCAGCACCGATAGAGTCGTGTCCCCTGGGGACTGGCTGTCAGCGCACAACATTGCGCCGTTTAAGCCAGAATGATAGCGGCCATTAACAACAAAGGCGGCCAATTGAATTATTTAGTGCGGTGGGTTCTTGCTGGCTACTGGCTGAAGCCGATCAGGCTTGATAGCGGGTGGGGGATCAAACAAAGCACCCCAGCTCAGCGCATATCAATTAAACGGGATCAAAGGGGATTGGCCTGCTCCAGTTTATGAACACTAGGCTACTGCCGGGTGAGTCAGTGGGCAGCTTGACTGCTGCTTGATGGAGCAAATCGATAGGTTCTACGACAGGAATGAAGACACGGAGAAGAAGGTCTGGTGAATACACAACACAAAACATATGTCTGTGCTGACTGATATGAAATGAACAGTTGTGAAAGTGAACACGGTTGTAATTATTCCATGACGTCTAGTGTTCTAGGAGGAGGAGACCGCAGGCTCATTTGCCTGTTGAGATGCTTTATGCTGCTCTCGGCACTCTTAAGTCTCTGGCGCCCTCTAGAGGCTGGCCGTGCTACCGCAGCAGGAAAGCGCCATCATCCCTCTCCAAACTGCCCTAAGCACCACATTAATCCTGGCAGACTGCTAACTCTTTCATTAATATTAATAGACAGCGAGCTTACTGATAATGCTCAGCCTTTTAAAAGAGTGTGCAGCTCGGCCAACAAAAGAAGCACAGCGTTCTGTAAGCTATATGTAGCTATCTGTTTGTTCCAGGAGCCTAGTTCAGTTCTAAAATATTAATGTTGTCCTTCTGAATGTTTGGTCAAATATTGTAAGAGGTGATGGGTATAGCATACTAATACAGTGTTTTTATCGTCTGGATCCTCCGCGCGCCTGATTCAGCCAGAAGCAGCCTTGAATCAATAAACCAGTTGGTTTATGAGGCTGGATTAAGACCTAAACTAATAAACTCAAGGTCGTTTGACAGTTAATTGTGGAAATCATCCTTCTGCTTGTTGACGGCAACAGTGATTGCATCCTTCTCCACTGATGATGAGGGCAGCATGCTCGATTAATAGGGATCAGAGCATGATTCATCATCAACATATCTTTACCCAGTGAGGATGAGATAAAAGCTTCAGTGGTTAGTCATTTTCATATTCATATCCTATTGTAGGCTACATACAGTAACGCTATTCGTGTTTTGGAATCCCTTGTATCAAAGACGAGTTGTAGCTACCAGTCAGCCTTTGTGGCACGTCTCAACAAAATATCGTTTCGAAATGTAATCATTTTAGGATTATATATCCACTCTAGTCTAAATCTCTCTGGGCTCCCTCTAGCCTACACACCGCGACTGATCCCTCAGACAGCGACGACAGCAGAAATAAGACAGCAGTCTTAAATAAAAGTCTACCTTTCTTGCTCCCCCCCCCTCCCTCCTCTCTTTCTCTCTCCCTCTTATTTCCACTTCATCACTTCATTCTTGTCGGAATGCTTCGGCTAGGCTACCTCTTGTCCTTTAACGCGGTGCGTCGGATGCCTCGTTGTTGCGGTCAATTTTTCTCGCGCCGTCTCAGTCCCACATCGGGTTCGGTAACGTCAGGACAGCGAGGTCAGAACGCCGGCCTCCTAACTGTTCACCACAGTCAGTTTTCCATGCGCGGCACGGTCATAATATCAGATAACTACGTGCAGGCCAGAGGGAGCTTCAGGGCTCATAATCAGCAGAGTGAATGTGAGCCAATAAGGTCATTTAAAAACACAAAGATCATTCATGAGGTTTCAAGCCAAGCCAATAGTGTATTATACACAAACATAGCTATTGCGGCACAGGGAATTTTGCTCCAATCAATAGATCAGAGTGATTTTGGGTAGTTTGTTTACTGAATCTGTACTTAGCCCGGCCATGGGTATATCGCTGGTCCTGCGGTTAGGCCCTCTGCCCACACACTGACACAGGGAATAGTTGATACACTTTCATTCTCATCCACAAGAGGGCGCTCTGGTGCTTGATCTAGCACTCATTTTGGGAACTTCCAAAACAATGGGCTTGTTTCAATGTCTGTCGTTTTGTTTCACAGAAACTCCACTTCAGAAAGTAAAAAAAAAATACTAACCATGCGCTCCACCCATGCACCAAAAACAGCTGATTTCACAAATGAATTCGCCTACATGGCCACAGAATGGTGTTAATTCGAATCAGCTGGTCTAGAACATGTCTGGAGCAAATACCGGATTAGTTAGCCTACTTTCTGAAGCCAGGATTTACACCGCTGCACACGGCATCCTAATATTTGGTATTTTAGCATCACCACTCCCATCTAGAAAACCACCTCTTTGTTCTGCCAGACAGACGAGTCTAGACATGTCTATAGGCCGTGCGACTGCAGAAACATGTAATTTCCATCCATTTCAACCGTGCACTTTATCTTTGTGACCAAAGGCGGTTTCCTGGAAGGAGATTCATATTTGGGTGATCTCAGAGTTTGACGTAACCCCCCTTCACCTCACCCCCCTCACTTGCTTTGAGTCATGCAACAACAATCCGAATACTTGGCAGGAGTCAAAAAAGGACACCCTCCGTTATGACGCCGACGGCTCCAGAGCCTGACCCGCCCCCAAAATCTACAAGCCACGGCACGTAGGCCTACACACACACACACACAAACAGATGTCCAAGGGGTGTAGGTAGGCTACACGGCGCGGACCCACACACCCACACCCTGTGTCCCAACATCCAGTAGGCTACAACGGCTCTAATCCTCCCTGTGTTTGGTCTTCCGGTCTGAGAGTCTGTGGAGCTGTGAGTTCCGTCTGTCACCAGCGGCGTGCTGAGGTCACGATGGCCCCCTCCCCCCCCACCCTGGGCCCCCCTGCCTGTCTGCCTACTCGGTGCCTGTAGGCTCACAGGATGTTGTTAGCATTACTGCGCCAGTTTAAACCAACAACAAAAGCAACAGCGCGGATCTGAGAGATCAAGCCACGGGCTCGCGCTGTAAAGCTGCGTTGTTAAAGTGAGCTGAGAGGCGGAGCGGCGGCTCGGCTGTAAAACCCCTGCTCGTCTGCTCACAGCTTTCATCGGGACGCTGTCGTTTTTTCCCTGTCTCAGATCAGGATCTCGGCGGTTCAACGTCTGTTTTCCTCACCCCGACTGAACGTCTCTCTCTCTCTCTCTCTCTCTCTCTCTCTCTCTCTCTCTCTCTTTCTCTCTCTCTCTCTCTCTCTCTCTCTCTCTCTCCCTCTCTCTGTCTCTCTCTCTCCCTCTCTCTCTCTGTCTCTCTCTCTCCCTCCCTCTCTCCTCTCTTTCCTTCACCCGTCCATCCGTCCACCTGGTCATTTTTCCGGCGCAGACTCAGCATTCCGCTGGCCACGGAGGCTGGAACGAGAAAAGAACTAGAGAGAAAAAAAAGACACGTTTATCGAGGAAAACTCGGTTGCCATGGCGAACCAAAACAAACCGAGCGCGAGAGGTCCGCCTGTCTTCCTCATCGGCCCTGGTTTCACTCCGGCGCGATCCGCTCTGAAAACCGCTCTCAGGACCACCGTTACAGTTACACACCTCAATTAAAAGCAGGATGGGGGGGGGGTTGGCTTAGACTAGACTAGCCAGTGTGACAAACACACCAGTGCCTGTTGTGACAGAGGGACCAGCTGGGGCGCCGTATCTCGAGTCAAAGCCCTCGTGAGTCACCCGCCGTCGGAACGAGTGGCCAGCGTGGACGGAAAGTCCCCCCCCCCCCCCCTCCTCATCCTCCTCCTCCTCCTGCGCTCGCGGGCTTCTCCCTCTCCGCCTCGTTCCCTCTCTCCCCTGCGCTTTCCATTACAGAGCGGACGTGGTCTCTGTCTCTCAGGAGCGGGGGTGCGCGTGTCCGACCCTCTCGGCCGCCGGAGGAACTCCCACAGCTGCTCGCCGCGCTCCTGCTTCCTCTCCGGCGCTCTCGTTTCCGTCCGCCAGAGGTCAGAGGTCAAGCCTGGCCCGGCCCAGCGTGGAGGGACCCCGGTGCTGTGTCCGAGATGAAGGTCTGGTCGTCCATCTTGACATGTCCCAGAGGGGGAGAGTGTCAGGATGTTCACATCATGCTCTCACAGCTTGTCTTTGGGACGGAACAAGGCCGTGCGTTCCAGTCTCATATGGAACAGTTCACTCTGCCATCCCCGGGGGGATGTTCTTGCTTTTGGATATGACAGTGTGGGCTTCTGTGTGTGCGTGTGTGTGTGTCTGTATGTGGGGTCTGTGTACTGTATGTAGGTCTGTGTTTGAGCATGGCTGTAAGTGTGGTTGTGGGTGTGTGTGTGTATGGGTGGGGGTTTGGGTGTGGTGGGGGGTCTGTGTGTGTGTGGTTGTGTATGTGTGTGTGTGTGGGGGGAGGCTGGGGGTTTGGGTGTGGTTGTGGGTCTGTGTATGTGCGTTTGTTATCGCTAAATCCCTATCTATAGACGCCCATGGATGCGCTTATATAATAATCAGTGCTATAATAATCTCTACTATAACACGGCCCTGGGCTGTGACCAGGCCCCTACACAAGGACTTATCCCCATGTGTGTCCCGTAATGGGAGATGCAGTCCAAGTGGTTCTCATCTGGTGCTGGCGGGCCGGTCATCACGGCACAGACGTCTGGATGTGAGATTCAGGGCCCGGTCTGAAGAACCGGGGGACTAGCGGACCTGTTTCTGACAGGTATCGGTCTAAGGCAGGCCTGAGGGGGTGCGTTCACTCGGGGCCGCGGGGTCAAGCCCCTGACCAGAAGGGGCGGAGTCTGCGAGGAAGGCGGGTCGCTTCCCACGGAGCGTTCATAAGACGGCGGCGGCGATGACGGAACCTCACACACGGTGCGTGTCACCGTGTCACGACCGCGAGGTGGAACTGTGCGGGGGTCAGGGGTCAGTGAGCTTGCGTTCACGTCACCGGTGTGTTTTAAGGTTCTTTGTCTCTCCCCCCCCCCACACACACACACTCCTCTCACTTTCCACTTCTTTCACAATCTCTCTCTCCTTCTCTCTCTCCTGCTCTCGCTTTCTCCTTCTCCTCCGTCAGACAAAGGGAAATTAGCTGTGAGGTAGTAAATAGTTTATGCCAGCTCCCTCCAACCCCCCCCCCCCCCCCCCCTTCACTTGAGTGCGTATGAAAATGAGCTAACAGCCCATCAGGCGTGTCGGCCCTAAGTGAGAGCAGATCTGGCGTTCGTTTCGCTGCGTTCCTGCGCCGCTAGCTCCTCTCCTAGCTGTCTGCGCCTCGTCACGGCACTCCGCCCCTTGGCAACGGTTGTCGCCGATCGTTTGACTCTCTCCCTCACCTGCGGAGCAGACGGTCTAGTTTCAAAGGCAACGGTGTGGGGGTCACGTGACCCGGCCCAGGCGCTTTCGGCGCGGGGTCATGGCGTCGCGGGAGACGGTGCGGGTTCGAGCGCCAAGGCCCTGTTTGTCGTCCGTCCGCTCCGTTGCCGCGGAAACGGGCCGAGCCCCCCCCCCGTCACACGCCGCCGCGGTGATTTGATTTCATCGATATTAAAACCACATGGTTCCTCCAGGAGCATCTCGGGCTCATCTGAGCCCGCGTTAATGAGCCTCACCGCTCGCGTCAATTAGCGGGACGTAACGTCCCTCTTCGAAGCTGCGTTCCCCTTACAGTTGCTCGTTAGGACCGTCTAAAAACCCCCGCATTTAATTAGGAGCCGCTCTTAACAAGCTGTGGCATTCTACAGGATCTGTAATGTTTATTGTTGTTCCAAATCCTTTTGACATCTCGATTAATATGAGACGTTCTATTGATCCCTCAATTACATTTCCTTTACAGCCCACCATTCATTTTCTGGGGCCCTTGGCGTGTCACTTCCTGTGTTGACAGAGTGCTGAGGCTTCTCAGTAAGATTGGGGGTGGGGTTAGGCCTCACGGGAGCGCCCTCGCCCCCCCCCTCCCCACCCCCGCCTGTACGGCGCTACTATACACTTTATATAACAGCCCCAGCTAGACAGAACCATGGCATTGCATCCTACTGACCCAGGAGGAGGCGGGGGTGGACTGCTGGATCTGCTCGGTACCGACTGACCCACCAAGATGGAGGGAGGGAGGAACGGAGGGAGGAATGGAGGGAGGGAGGAATGGAGGGAAGGAGGGAGGGAGCGGGCACATTGCAGCCAAGTTGCCAGGCTAGTCCTTAGAGACCCAGCGACCCGGGTTCGAATGCTGCCCTCTCTCCTTCTCTCTCTCTCTCTCTCTCTCTCTCTCTCTCTCTCACACACACACACACACCTTTCCTGTCGATCTAATAAAGCATAAATGCCCCAAAATATGTTTTGGAGAGATGGAGAGATCAGAGAGAGTCAAACAACGGCAGAACCTCTGCTGGCATTAACATGCACATGATAGACAGTTTAATATAGTGGTGTCAGTTTTATATAGAACTATGATTATTAAAGGGATGAAGGCAGGTCTTTCTGGAGGCGCTGTTGACACAGATGCAGGGTTAGTAATAGTCTGTGGTTGGGGGTTAAAGTGTGGATGTGGACTGTTCAGTCAGGGGGGTCCACAACCAAGACCAGCTCTCAGATTAGCTCTGGAAGACGCCGTCAACCTTTAGGCATCTCACACACACACTCTCTCTCTCTCTCTCACACACACACACACACACACACACATACATACACACACACACACACACACACACACACACACACACACACACTCAGGGACCCCCACAACCAAGACCAGCTCTCAGATTAGCTCTGGAAGACGCCGTCAACCTTTAGGCATCTGCAAAAACAGTGGAGATGTGGTGACGCCACACACTCTCTCTCTCTCTCTCTCTCTCTCTCTCACACACACACACACATACCCACACACACACACACACACATGTACCCACACACACACACACACACACACACACACACACACAGTACCCACGTGCGCACACACACATACCCACACGCGCACACACACACGCACACACACACACACTGGAAGACAGCCCAGGTACCCTTATGGTCTTAGGTCTAAATCCTGCTGTTTTAGGAAACAGTCGATGCCATTTGATTCCCTTTTGATCTGCCTTCTCTGGGAGCCCTCCCATGCACTCTGAGGACAGGGTGGGTAAAGCACCCTGATTGGATTAATCCCAGACCTGCATCCTGTCTGAAGTCCAGGTCCCAGGGGGCGGAGACCGTGGCTCACACACTCGATCTGATTCTGCTTAGATTCCCCCTCGCCATGCTGTTTATCAGCCCTCACTGGACAATGCACCACTGTTGTGCTCATTTGAAGCAACATACCAATGCGTACAGTCTATATTCAGCCTGTGTGTGAGTGTGAGTGTGTGTGCGTGTGTGTGTGTGGGAGAGAGAGGATAATGGGTTAAAAGCCTGCGTTGAGCAGCGGGGGCCTGGTTTCATTCAGGAGCCGTGACGTCGCCAGGAGAGGAGAGGAGGGGAGGGGAGGGGAGAGGACAGGAGGGGAGAGGAGAGGAGAGGAGAGGAGGGGAGAGGACAGGAGCGGAGAGGAGAGGAGAGGAGAGGAGAGGAGAGGAGAGGAGAGGAGAGGAGAGGAGAGGAGAGGAGAGGAGAGGAGAGGAGGGGAGAGGAGAGGAGGGGAGAGGAGAGGAGAGGAGAGGAGAGGAGAGTTTTTGGAAGCTGAACGGAGTGGAGATCCTTACGAGGCTGGGCTGTAATTTGAAGCGAGAGAGAGAGGGGGGAGGGAGGGGAGGGAGA